>NC_042618.1:132094121-132399530 GCF_901001135.1 Rhinatrema bivittatum | reverse complement strand
GGAAGCTCTGTTTTCCACTTACTAGGGTCTCCTTCCACATCCAGTAGTTTTCCGATCAGCTGCTCGTAGTGTGTGCCCACTTTGGCATTGCCACTTCCAGCTGCCACTGTCAGGTGGTACAACCATGTATCCTTGACAGAAAAGGAACAAGAACATGAATACAAAAGAGAAGCAAGACATGGACTTTTCTCATAAAAGTCATTCTAATGACTACCTTTAAATGCACCTAAATTGTAGATAAACCTTTTCACATCACATATTTAAACGTATTTGGTGTATTCACCCAGCAGGCCACACCACATCAGAAAGAAGAGAGAGATTTGGTATGACTTGTTTCTGAAAGACGGATATTCAGAGAAGAAGCCTTTCCTCATAGGGCAGCCGTTCCATACAGTTATCATTTTGGTTGCCCTTCTCTGCACTTTCTCCATCGCAACTATATCCTTTTTGAGATGCGGTGACCAGAATTGCACACAGTATTCAAGGTGTGGTCTCACCATGGAGCGATACAGAGACATTATGACATCCTCTGTTTTATTTGCCATTCTCTTCCTAATAATTCCTAACATTCTGTTTGCTTTTTTGATCGTCACAGCACACTGAGCTGACGATTTCAATGTATTATCCACTATGACGCCTAGATCTCTTTCCTGGGTGGTAACTCCTAAGATAGAACCTAACATTGTATTAACGCTGGCAGCCACCACTTACTCCTCGTGCTGGCGTCCTTTTTCTGGCCGCCCCCCCCCCCCTTTCCACCCTTTGACCTTCCCCTTGTTACACTTTTTACTTTGTCAAGTGACCACACTGACACGGTTATTGGTATCAACAGGCTGCAGCTTTATTTCTCTTAACATATTAATAAACTTCCTTGGGCCACCCGAGCCGGTATGCTGTCCATGACGGCCCGCCGTAACCAAGCCAGGCGTCCTTTTGCCCTGGGCCCCCGCGGAGTCCCCGCTCCCAGGCGGGGGTCCCGCCATTTGGCACATTCGGCGCTCCGCCTTTGCGCCCCCTCTGCGCGGACCGGCTCCCACGCCGTCCGGTGATGCCGCCGGCACCACTTCCAATATATCCCCCGGCCCGGGTAACCGCCAAACACCCGCCACCAAGCTGCGACAATCACCCTCAACATTACACATATAGTTTTTGCTAACTGACACGTAATTGTTCTAGCTAATGACCCTGTTCCAGCCTGCCTATCCTCCTTGCCTCTTCATTTGTTTTGTGGGAGGGTGGGTGGGTGTCGTCCGTTTCCCCGATGCGGAGGAAAAAGGGCCGTCCCTCCCGCCTCGCGGCCCTTTAAGGGGGGCTCCGCGTCATCGGCCCGCGCCGCTGTCGCCCGCCGATGACGCGGAGCCCTGTGGGGGGCGCGTCATCAGCGGCGCGCCTGTCGCCCCCGATGACCCGCCCCTCCACCACCCCGTGCTTCCCCGCCCCCCCGACGGCCGCCGCACATCGCGGGTGGCGCGCCGTTACGGGGGCGGCTCGGCCAGTCGCCTCGAGCCTCCCTATTAACGCTGGCAGCCACCACTTACTCCTCGTGCTGGCGTCCTTTTTCTGGCCGCCCCCCCCCCTTTCCACCCTTTGACCTTCCCCTTGTTACACTTTTTACTTTGTCAAGTGACCACACTGACACGGTTATTGGTATCAACAGGCCGCAGCTTTATTTCTCTTAACATATTAATAAACTTCCTTGGGCCACCCGAGCCGGTATGCTGTCCATGACGGCCCGCCGTAACCAAGCCAGGCGTCCTTTTGCCCTGGGCCCCCGCGGAGTCCCCGCTCCCAGGCGGGGGTCCCGCCATTTGGCACATTCGGCGCTCCGCCTTTGCGCCCCCTCTGCGCGGACCGGCTCCCACGCCGTCCGGTGATGCCGCCGGCACCACTTCCAATATATCCCCCGGCCCGGGTAACCGCCATAACACGAGGTAGGGGTACCCTTGCCTCGTGTCCCCCCACTCAACTAATTAGCTGCGGCCTGTACTCTTCCTGCATATCCTGCTTCTATGGCATCCTGCAATGCATTATTAAATATATCATAACCAATATCAGACAAATGCACCCCATCCTCCCTGAATAGTCCTGGGCACCTGTCCTCGGCCCATTCGTGTCTGATCTGTTGTATCCCTCGTTTGCTTGTCCACAGCTCCATTTGCCTGTTAATTTTTTTTTCTACCTCTGTTCCATAATTTGGAGTCTCTCCACTTGGGCCTTGGTATGATCTCGGACCATACCAGTTTTGTCTCTGGATACAACTGAGTTAAGATGTTTAGGTCATCTTTTATCTTGTTGATCAATCCCTTGCATGTTATTGTACTCAAGTCATTGCCCCCCAGGTGCATGATCATTACATCTGGAGCCGCCCTAGAATCTTTCAGGCGCCGTAGTAAGGGCAATAACTGCTCCCATCGCATGCCGGGCTTTCCTGTCCACACAACGACCCACCCTTGCGTCGCCAATCCCAGATGCTGTCCATAAGGCCGCCCGATTGCTCGCTTGGCCGCCCAACGTATGTACGAGTGACCTACAATCCATGCTATTCGGTGCACTCGTTGTTGCTCTGCAAAATATAATCAGACGGTTAGTTATCATTTACAGTAGAAACTCTGTCTAACCTTACATATGCATTGACTGCATTTGACCTCCATCTTCCTATTTTCTTTATTGTGTCTTTTCCCAAACCAGCCTGTGCTGCGCTTGTTGCGGCTCCGATTCTGAAGGAATGTGAGCTGAATTTTGTCGCGTCCCACTTTAACTTGGTTACTGCCGCTCTCAAGACCGCCGTGAATTGAAATCTTGTCAAGGGAGAACCGTCGCTATGAATCAGGAAGTGTTTCCCACCTTCTGGTCGCACTGCCAAGTATTCTCTCGCATTTAAGATGGGGCATGTATTACAACCCGCGACCTGTTTTAGCCATATCGTGGTGCCCCTTGCCTGCTGGTCCGTCTTGGACCTATGAATTTTTAAGCTTAATGCCATCTCCGTGCACTCGACGTTCTTGCGTAGCAATCCGCCTTGTCCGTCGTCCTTCTTGTTGGGTGCCACCAATTCGCTGATTCGTAGGGCTCCGAAGAAAGCCAGCGCGAATGCGGCTCTGAATAGCCTGGTCTCGTATGCAGATGAGCAAACCTCCGCCAGGGTCTCCCATAGCCTTTTCAACTTGAGATGTGTAATAGGATGTCTTTCGTCTCTGGTCGCACCGGTCTTCCTTGCCCATCCTGCCAGCATCTTCTTTATGATGAAGGATTTTGTGGGGTCTCCCCACCCGCGTGCCTTAAAGAAAAAGGCCGCTCCTGCTAGGCGCTTGATGACAGCGTTTCTGGAAGCTCCGCTCTCTATTGATGTGTCTATGAATTTGCTCATCAGTTCCTCTGTGGCTGGTCCTTGTTTCCATCCGTTCTTCCCCAGGAAGTTGGTTACCTCCTCGAATCCTTGACAGTACGACGCCCACGTTGACGGAGCTACCAATCTGCTGAGTAAGTCCCTAGTTGTTGCCGACCAATTTCCCATAGTCGCGCCGGCATTGCAGTTGCTGTTGTCTCCGCCGTGGGTACCTGCTTATGAAATAGATTCCATTTAGCATGAGACAAAGCGTCCGCTGCGCCATTCAGAACCCCTGGGACATGTCTCGCTCTAAGGGTTATATTGTGGCGCAATGCCTCTAGCACTATCTCTCTCAGTAAGCTCACTACCATTGGGCATTTCGCCGACTGAGCGTTCAGAACATGCACAACCGCTTGGTTGTCGCACCAGAAAATAATGTGTCTGTTTTGAAGCTTCGTGTTCCACAATACGAGCGTCACCCATATGGGGAACAGCTCCAGGAAGGTTATGTTCTTTGTTAAACCCTTCTCCTTCCAGTCCTCTGGCCACTGCTCTGCACACCACGCCCCTTGGCATAGTGCTCCGAAACCCCAACCGCCTGACGTATCCGTTTGTATGTTCAATTCTGTACTTGACATCGGTGATTCCTGTATGACTGCCACGCCATTGAAATTTTTTAGGAAGGAGTTCCATATCTCGAAGTCTGATCTTATTTCTTTCGATATCCGAAGGTAGTGGTGTGGTCTCTTTATCCCCACCGTCGCTAAAGCTAACCTTCGCATGAATGCTCTGCCCATGGGGATCACCCTACAAGCGAAGTTTAGAGTTCCCAATATTGCTTGTGCAGCCTGCAGTGTTATTTTCTTTGCCGTGGTCGTCCGCTGTAACATTTCGCGGAGCTTGTCTAGTTTGTCCTCCGGTAGCCTGGCCATCATCTTTTTGGAATCCAATTCTATTCCCAAAAAAGCTAAGATCGTTGTTGGACCTTCCGTTTTATTGCTGGCCAATGGCACTCCGAATTCCTCAGCTACCTTCTGGAAGTTGGCAAGCAGGTCGCCGCATGTGCGAGAATTTCGTGGGCCGATGAATAGAAAATCATCCAAGTAATGGATGATATTTTTGGATTCCGTCCTTGTCGCTACCACCCAGTGCAGGAATGAGCTGAATAGCTCGAAGTATGCGCATGATACTGAACACCCCATGGGCATGCATTTGTCGAAGTAGTACTGATTGCGGAACGTGAATCCCAACAATGGGAAGCTGTCCGGGTGCACTGGAAGTAACCTGAATGCGGACTCTATGTCTACTTTTGCCAGCATGGCCCCTCTTCCGCATGTACGCAACATAGCCAGTGCCGTATCAAATGACGCGTACTGCACAGAGCACTCCTCCGGGGGGAGGTGATCGTTTACTGACTGGCCCGGTGGGAATGACAAATTCTGTATGAGTCGGAACTTTCCTTTTTCTTTCTTGGGTATTACTGCTAATGGTGATATGAACATGTGCCGGTAAGGTTGTTGCGTGAACGGGCCAGCCATCCTGCCGAGTGATAGTTCCGTCTCCAACTTCTCGTGGACTATGTCCTCGTACCTTGTTGCTGATGGGGCATTGCCTGCGTTTGTTGTTAATAGTTGTCCTTGAAACGGGATGATAAAGCCTTCCTTGAATCCTTGTCTAATCCTGTCCGCTTTTTGTTTATTCGGATACAAATCCAACCATGGCTCCATAGCCTCCAGATGAACTGGTGAAGGAGCTTTTCCGAACTGTAGATTCTCAGTTTGCTTTCGCCTTACTCCCTTCCGTTGCCCTTCTTGGGCATTTTATCATTGGGTGCGGGGCTGCGCAATTATTTATTTATTTATTTATTTATTTAACATTTTTCTATACCGACCTTCATGGTTAAATACCATATCAGGACGGTTTACATCGAACAGGGGTAAAATAACTAGATAAAGGAAGAAAAAAACAAAGTTACATTACAACGAGGACTGTGAACTTGGAAGCTTAGGAAGCTAGAAGAGAAATATAAAGTTAAGTTAAAGGGAGAGAAACAAATTCCGGACTAGAGGTAGTCCAGACTAGAGATAGTCCACATGTTAGAGTCGGTATCCATGCTGTCAAGGTATTCAGAGGAGGGGAGGATCCATTAATCATGGGTAGATAACGCCTAATGTGTATCCCAGGGTTCTGGGAAGGCTTGGCGGAACAGCCACGTTTTGAGTTTTTTCTTAAAAGTTAGCAGGCAAGGTTCCAGCCTAAGTTCTGCAGGGAGGTTGTTCCAGATGGCTGGGCCTGCTGTCGAAAATGCTCGGTCCCTGGATGCGATGAGTCGTGTGGCTTTGGTTGGAGGGGCTTGTAGCGTTCCTTTGGATATTTCTCTCATTGGCCTGTTAGAAGTATGGAGTTTTAATGGAATTTCAAGGTCGAGATAAAGGAGATTATAGATGAATTTGTGTATTAATGTTAAAGATTTGTGAAGGACTCTGTAATTGACTGGTAACCAGTGTAGATTTCGGAGGATGGGTGTAATATGATCATTCCGGTTGGTGCTTGTCAGGATTCTAGCTGCAGCATTCTGTATCATCTGGAGAGGCCTGATGGATGAGTTGGGTAATCCTGTGAAGAGCGCGCTGCAGTAGTCTATTTTGGCAAAAATCAATGATTGAAGAACTGTCCTAAAGTCGTGGAAATATAAAAGGGGTTTGAGTCTTTTTAATACCTGTAGTCTGAAGAAGCAATCTTTGGTTATAGTGTTAATCATACTCTTTAGGTTAAGACGGTTATCAAGTATAACCCCAAGGTCTCTAACTTGAGTATGAGAGAGGGCGTGGTTATGTTGGGCCTGTGACTGATAGTTATCTTGGAAGGCGGAAATGAGGAGGAGTTCGGTCTTTTTAGCATTGAGGACCAAATTTAAACTGTTGAGGAGATTAGTGATAGAATGTAGGCAGTTGTTCCAGATCGAGAGTGATTTGGTGATGGATTCCGTTATGGGGATCAGGATCTGCACATCATCCGCGTAAATGTAGTGAATAAGGTTGAGGCTTGTTAATAGTTGGCATAGGGGGAGGAGGTAGATATTAAAAAGGGTGGGGGACAGGGAGGATCCTTGAGGTACTCCAAGTGATGAATTTGTTGGTGGTGATTCTTTATTATTTATTCTGACCTTGAAACTTCTATCGCTAAGGAAAGACTTGAACCAGTTGTAGACTTGTCCTGAGATGCCTATGTCTAATAGACGATTCAGGAGGATGGCGTGGTTGACGGTATCGAACGCCGCTGATATGTCTAAAAGGATTAGAAGAAAAGAATGTCCTTTGTCTAGTCCCATAATAATATGGTCAGTTAGGGAGATGAGCAAGGTTTCTGTGCTGCGTGATTTGCGGAAACCATATTGTGAAGGATATAAAATATTGTAATCTTCTAAATATTCTGATAGCTGGGTGTTAACCACCTTTTCTGTGAGTTTGGCTAAGAATGGAAGATTCGATATAGGGCGGAAATTAGCTAGTTCACTAGGGTCTAAGTTGTGTTTCTTAAGTAGGGGTTTGAGAGAGGCGTTTTTTAGGATGTTTGGGTACAGTCCTTGGGTTAAGCAGCAGTTTATGATGTTGGCCAGTGGTCCGGATATAGTGTTTGGTATGAGTAGAAGTAGCTTGGTTGGTAGGTTGTCTGTGGGATGGCTGGATGGTTTCTGCTTCTTGAGAATGGATTCGATCTCTTTAGATGAAGTTAATTCGAAGTTTTCTAATTTGGCTTCCTTAAGCATATGGGTATTGGTAAATGAAACGAGGGTGTTGGTATTGGGTGGGAGGAGGGAGATCGTGTTTGATATCTTCTGCTGAAAGAATATGGCTAGCTCATTTGCCTTGGATTGAGCTTGTTTGTCTGGGATCGGTGGTGGTAGTGACTTTGTAATTTGAGACACATATGAGAAGAGAGCCTTCGCATCATATTGGAAGTCATGGATTTTATTTGCGTAAAAAACTTTTTTAGCTTTTAAAATTGATGACCTGTAATAATGTAAGGTTCCTCTGTATGATGAAAGCGTGGAGGGGGAAGGGGCTTTACGCCATTTGTTTTCTTTGTGACGTAGTTCTTGTTTTAACTGTTTGAGTTCCTGGGTGAACCAAGGTTGATTTCCTTTTTTTGTGGGGTTAATTCTTTTCGAGATAGATGGGCAGAGCTTATTTGCTACATCTTCTGTGATCTTGTGCCAGGAGAGCACTGCTGTGTTGGGGTTGGATAGATCTATATTTTTGAGATCCTTAGTGAGCTGTTCATTAGTGCAAACATGTTTGAATTTGCAATCTTGGAATGAGCATACGGCTTTGTTGAATCGCCAACAGGTGTTATCATGCGTCGATGTCTGTCTTGTAGCCTGCCTATATGGTGATGTCCTTCTTGCACTCCTTGCTCTCATTCCTTGATCGGATGACTTGCGTGTCATGTGCTCGATCCAGAGGCTGACATCCTGCGTCCCCCAAGTCATGTGCTGGTTCTCCTCCATTTTGTCACGGAACTTCTCGTCATAGTTCAACCATGACCAGCCCTCGTGTTGTTGGTATATTCTCATAATGTGTACTGCGTATGTTAACATGGGCCCGTATTGCGACGGGTCCTTCCGCCCAACTACGCTAGTCATATATAGGAATGCCTTCGTCCAGTTGATTATGTTCTTGGGTATTCTGAGTTCCTTATCCTTTGTTGTGGATGAGTCTTTCGACTTCTTTCTCTCGCCAGATTTTCGTCGCCCTTGAAGAATGCTGAATATATCAATATACTTTCTCTTGCATATTTTCTTCCTCAGCTGTTTGGGCACTTCCTCCCATAGCTCCGACAATGTTGTGAGTGCCGGTGGCCCCCTTGCCTCTTTATCTATTGCTTTTTTTGTTGCATGCTGTTCGCTATCTGAGCTTGAGTCTGAGGATGATGAGCCTGTGGAGCTATCAGAGCTGGTGCTTGCCCTACGCCTGCGCTTCGCCTTGCGCTTCTTTTTGCTGACCTGGTTACTTTCATTCACTGTGTGCCCTGCCTCTGGAGGTATCGTCTTAAGCCCGTTATCCCCCTCTGTGTGCCCGCACTCACCCGCACTGCCGTGATCAGCCTGTGCTTGCTGTGCCGCTTGACTAGTGGATGGTTGTTCCTCGTCACGTCGCTGCTCTTGGGCTCCACTCCGTACAGTCTGCCCCTCTGTCGGTACAGCATCCGAAGTCTGCATTGGCATGTCCGCTCTTAATCCGTTTGCCCCCGTATTACTACCGGACCCCGGCTCCTGATTGCCCCTCTGCTCCAGTGATGTCCCACGTGGTGGCCCCGACCAGGGTCCCCATGTAGACCGGGCTTGTTGACTGGACCATCCTGCCTGAGGGCACTCCCATGGTCGTCTCGCCGGGCTCCATCCGCGGTACGGGCCTGGATCGCTCCATCCCGATATGGGGCCTTCATACCATCCTGCGCTGTCCTGATTCCGCCACGGGTGCTCCATTTGATTGTTGTATCCCCATTGCTCCCATGGCCTTGGCCCGCTGCTCTGGAAGTTCGGGTGACTCCACCTGTATGCGCCCCATTCTTCATCCCGGCCGTTGGCGGGGCGCGGTGAGAGTCCTCGGGCACCCCCGTGCCCTGCCTGTGTCTCGTGCGCACTTCTTCCATCACGAGTGTCTTCTCCCGTCGCCTCCCCACACGCTGGCTCCACAGCTTCCACTTCCTCCACTTCCTCTATGTTTGTTGCTTGCCGTTCCTTTCTTCTCTGGTCCGTTAACCTAACGGTGCCTCTTCTCCCTTTGTTGGCCGCTCCCCTTGTTCTCTTTGCACCACGTACGCTTTCTGGTGCGGTTTTTGGGGGCGCTCCCCTCTTGTCCTTGTCTTTCGCAGGTGCTGAGGATCTAGTCGCCATCCTTCTTCCGCCTGCTGTCTTGGTCCTCGGCGAATCTCTCGCTGTTCTGCGGGTTGACATGCTGCCTATGAGGTTCCACGCAGCCACTTCCTCCTACCGATCCTCTCTGCTCCCTGGGACCTCTCCTGCTCACTCGTGCCTGCTTCACGCTCCTCGTGGCTCGGTCGCCGCCTGGTCTCGCTAGGCCCGAAGGCCTCGTGGCTCGGTCGCCGGCTGGTCCCCTCTAGGCCGTGCGGCCGTGCTTGTTACTCCGTCCGGGCGTCCTTATCCTCCGAATCGCCGACAACGAATCGCCGCTGCCCGAATCGCCGTCTGCCGGATCGTGCCGCCCGAATCGCCGCCTTCCGACTCGCCTCCCCCGAATCGCTCGAACGGATCGCTGCCCGGCCGAATCGCCGATCGCGCGTGTCGTCCGTGTCCCCGATGCGGAGGAAAAAGGGCCGTCCCTCCCGCCTCGCGGCCCTTTAAGGGGGGCTCCGCGTCATCGGCCCGCGCCGCTGTCGCCCGCCGATGACGCGGAGCCCTGTGGGGGGCGCGTCATCAGCGGCGCGCCTGTCGCCCCCGATGACCCGCCCCTCCACCACCCCGTGCTTCCCCGCCCCCCCGACGGCCGCCGCACATCGCGGGTGGCGCGCCGTTACGGGGGCGGCTCGGCCAGTCGCCTCGAGCCTCCCTATAACTACAGCAAGGGTTATTTTTCCCTATATGCAACACTTTGCACTTCTCCATGTTAAATTTCATCTGCCATTTGGAAGCCCAATCTTCCAGTCTCGCAAAGTGCTCCTGCAATTCATCACAATCCACTTGAGATTTAACTACTCTGCATAATTTTGTGTCATCCGCAAATTTGATCACCTCACTCATTGTACCCCTTTTCAGATCATTTATAAATATATTAAAAAGCACCTATCCAAGTACAGATCCCTGAGGCACTCCACTGTTTACCTTTTTCCACTGTGAAAACTGATCATTTAATCCTACTCTCTGTTTCCTGTCTTTTAACCAGCTTGCAATCCACAAAAGGATATTGCCTCCTATCCCATGACTTTTTAGTTTTCTTAGAAGCCTCTCATATGGCACTTTGTCGAATGCCTTTTGAAAATCCAAATATACCACCTCTACCGGTTCACCTTTGTCCATATGTTTATTCACCCCTTCAAAAAAATGTAGGAGATTTGTGAGGCAAGACTTCCCTTGGGTAAATCCATATTGGCTGTGTCCCATCAAACCATGTCTATCTAAATGTTTTGTGATTTTATTCTTTATAACAGTTTCCATGATTTTTCCTGGCATTGAAGTAAGGCTCACCGGTCTATAGTTTCCTGGATCACTCCTGGATCCCTTTTTAAATATAGGAGTTACATTGGCCATCTTCCAATCTTCAGGTACATCGGATGATTTTAATGATAGGTTACAAATTAATTGAAATAAGTCTGAAATTTCATTTTTTAGTTCTTTCAGAACTCTGGGGTGTATACCATCCAGTCCAGGTGATTTACTACTCTTCAGTTTGTCAATCAGGCCTCCTACATCTTCTAGGTTCACCGTGATTTGGTTCAGTTGATTTGAATCATCACTCATGAAAACCTTCTCCAGAAAGGGAATCTCTCTAATATCCTTTTCAATAAACACTAAAGCAATCGTTTAATCTTTCCGCGATAGATTTATCTTCTCTAAGTGCCCCATTAGCCCCTTGATCATCCAATGGTCCAACCGACTCCCTTACAGGCTTTCTGCTTCAGATATATTTTTTAAAGTTTTTATTGTGAGTTTTTGCTTCTATGGCCAACTTCTTTTCAAATTTTCTCTTAGCCTGCCTTATCAATGTCTTACATTTCACTTGCCAATGCTTATGCTTTATCCTATTTTCTTCTTATGGATCCTTCTTCCAATTTTTGAATGAAGATCTTTTGGATAAAATAGCCTCTTTCACCTCACCTTTTAACCATGCTGGTAATCGTTTTGCCTTCCTTGCACCTTTCTTAATGCATGGAATACATCTGGACTGTGCTTCTAGGATGGTATTTTTTTTTTTTTAACAATGTCTACACGTCTTGCACACTTTTTACCTTTGTAGCTGCACCTTTCAGTTTTTTTCTAACTATTTTTCTCATTTTGTCAAAGTTTCCCTTTTGAAAGTTTAGCGCTGGAACCGTGGATTTACTTACTGTCCTCCTTCCAGTCATTAATTCAAATTTGATCATATTATGATCCCTATTGCCAAGCGGCCCCACCATCGATACCTCTCTCACCAAATCCTGTGCTCCACTGAGAATTAGATCTAAAATTGATCCCTCTCTCACTGGTTCCTGAACTAATTGCTCCATAAAACTGTCTCTTATTCCATCAGGAAATTTATCTCTCTAGCTTGCCCTGATGTTTCACTTCCCAGACAATATTGGGATAACTAAAATCTCCCATTATTACTGCACTACCAGTTTGGTTAGCTTCCCTAATTTCTCTTAACATTTTATTGTCCGTCTCACCATTTTGGCCAGGTGGATGGTAGTATACTCCTATCACGATTCTCTTCCCCAACACACAAGGCATTTCTACTCTTAAAGATTTGATTGTACATTTAGTCTCATGCAGGATCTTTATCCTGTTGGATTCTATGCTATCCTAGACATAAAGTGCCATCCCGCCACCAAGATGCTACTCTCTGTCATTGTGATATAATTTGTATCCTGGTATACCACTATCCCATTGGTTATCCTCTTTCCACCATGTCTCTGAGATGCCAATTACGTCTATGTCATCATTCACTGCTATACACTCTAATTCTCCCTTCTTAGACTTCTGGCATTAGCATACAAACATTTCAAAGTGTGTTTTTTGTTTGTATTTACATTATGTTTTTCAATTGACAGGGATGAATTGGAATCTTTTAGCTCAGGTGAGTGTTTAATTATAGGCACTTGGACTTCTTTTCTTATTATTGGAACCTCTCTGTTGGGATGCCCTATCTCTAATGCTTCATTAGTATCCTTTGAAGATATCTCCCTCCGAACCATGCGCTGCTGAGTGACTGTTGGCTTTCCCCTTTGTTCTAGTTTAAAAGCTGCTCTATCTCCTTTTTAAAGGTTAGCGCCGGCAGCCTGGTTCCACCTTGCTTAAGGTGGAGCCCATCCCTTCGGAAAAGACTCCTCTTTCTCCAAAAGGTTCCCCAGTTCTTACAAAACTGAATCCCTCTTCCTTGCACCATTGTCTCATCCATGCATTGAGACTCCCGAGCTCTGTCTGCCTCTGGGGACCTGCACTTGGAACAGGGAACATTTCAGAGAATGCTACCCTGGAGGTTCTGGATTTCAGCTTTCTACCTAAGAGCCTAAATTTGGCTTCCAGAACCTCCCTCCCACATTTTCCTATGTCATTGGTGCCCACATGTACCACGACAGCCAGCTGCTTCCCAGCATTGTCTAAAACAGTGGTTCCCAACCCTGTCCTGGGGACCCCCCAGCCAGTTGTGTTTTCAAGATATCCACAATGAATATGCATGACAGAAAATGTGCATGCACTGCCTGCATAACAAATTTTCTCTCATGCATATTCATTGTGGATATCCTGGCTGGGGGGTCCCCAGGACAGGGTTGGGAACCACTGGTCTAAAATTTCATCACTTTGGTAACTTGCACAGGTTTCTTGTTACCTTGAACTACAAAGCAACATCAAAACAAGCTCCATGTTCTCGTTAGTCTTGTACCAGGGTAAGAGAGTTTTCTGTTGCTTACTTTTTCATGCTTGGTGCCAATCAACAAGTAGGTGGGACTCTGGTCTGCAGGGTGAATAACAAGTGTGTAATGAGATGAGAGGAATCCACGGCCCCCTGCTTCATAATCCTCGTCCGAATCGCAGGAGCGGTCCACCTCCTCCACTTTTGCTTCTCGAACTTTTAGGTGTCCCAGTGGGCACTAAGAAGAAAACAAATGCAAAACTGGTTTCCCATCCCAGGTGGATGCCATTGTGCATAGTTATTTCCGATGTCAGTGCTATAGCAGACTAAAATGAAATACAGATACCACCGAATATTTGGATCATTGTCTTTGCCTGAGAAGGGTCCTTAGTACCCAAATATCAGCAAATCCTGTCCGCAAAAAGCCAATTTTGAAAAATTTCCATGGGTAAAAAATGTGTTTACCAGCATAAAAATGGCTTGTGAAAATTGTCTTCCCTCCCAAAAGCATGACTGCGCTATGACAGGGACAGGGCCAGACATGGAAGTAACAAAACACACTCAGGGATTTCCTTTTGAAATCTTCTCAATTATTTTTACCCTGAGAGCACTTTGTACTTGTGGTGTCAGCACTCAGCCCAAATTCACATGCAAGTGCTACAAAGCAACCGCAGGCCTGCAATCTCTGAGGGGAGTGTGAAAATTATACCCCAAATGACTGTTTATTGATTGGTGTCAATGCAGCCATGGGGCTGGATATGGGTCTTCTGAAAGCTCATAACTTTCACTGAAAATCCCTTTTCTATACTTTTGGCTTGATGTCGGTTCAGTGGCTATTGCTTTTCAAAGAGACATAAGAACACAGAGACACTGCTCGTGTGTGTGTGTGTGTGTGTGTGGAATTAGACAGATGGGATTCTTTGCATGAAAGGTGAATAATTCAAAGGAAACAGAAAATGACCACATCATTTTTCCTTTCAGCAGGAAGGCACATAAATGATGAAATGGAAAACTATCCTTTGTAAAAATCAGAAAACTGTAAAGATTACAAGATACATCTAGGGCAAAAAGTGGATTCACCTTGTCTTCTTGACTTCGATAGTAGTAGAACATTTTCCCCAGCAGAGCGCACCACACTAGTTTGGAGTGTCCATGTTTCACCTGCAAAAAAATGAATAAAAACACAACAGAATGAAAATGCAATGTATTAGTTTGAGTCAGACCTCAAAGAAGGGAAGGGTTTCAGCAACTTATTCCAAAAACAACTTCTACAGCCTTAAAGTCTTGGAATACTTCAGAGCAAAGGGTGTTCTTGATATTAACAGCAGCTTCTCTCTCTATCTGTATGCATATAAAAGTGCGTGCACACACACACAGAAGTCTCCTGCCCACAGGCATTAAGAAGATTACCTCTATGAGGGTTATTTACAAATAGCTCACACTTGGCTAAAATCAAGTACCCACAGATTTTAGCTTAGATTTTCAAAATGGACTTTTGCAAACGTCTATTTTGAAAATCTGAAAGTTTGGCAGTTCCACGTACAGACTTAGGCACAGAAAGTTACATCCTGCTTGCAGCAAGATGTAACTTCTTGTACGCAGACATATGCATACTTCTGAATATTTAAAGCAAGTGTGGAAATCCTCTCTCTGCCTCGACTCCACTTCCTCCCCACACCTTGAATGCTGTTGCCTACTTGGAAGGTGGGTGAACGTGAAATCAGGCTTCGCACATATTTTTACCCATAGAATCCCCTCATATGATTTTCAAAGCAAAATGTATGCGCATAAAATAAGGTTTTATGGACATAAAGTGCTCTAAAAATTAGCCCTTATATGTGTACACATAGGGGAGTTAAAATCAAACTCCTCATGCATGCTTTGTGAAGATGGTCTTGGTACTGTCCTGGTGCCACTCGGCCTTGGCTCTTTTTCCCCCAAGAGGAAACATGCACTGCTATGGCCAGAATGAGCACTTTCACCCAGAGTTGGGAGAGGAATTTTCAGAAGGCATATTTGCACAGGTAAACACATTTACCTGTGGAATATATAGTGGCATGTTGCAGCTGTGCCAAAATATACTCCAAACTACTACTACTTCTATTTGTATCTACACAATTGTACTCTCTCTTTTCCCATCAAACCCCATTCAAATTATTATTATTATTATTATTATTAATTTGATTTATATTCCACCGGATGGAAATGTCTTCTGAGAAAGAGCCCTATATTGTCACCAGTGCATCAGCAGAGGCCATCTTTTACCTCCACCTGCTGCCAAGCTAACGAACCAGCCCACCATGGCATTTTTTTTCAGGGATGCATTCATTTGTCCAAAATATCACAGTTGCATTACTGTGTCATAGACACCTGAACCATGAAACACCCAATTCTTCACAGAGGTTTAGTTCAGAAATTATTTGCTTGCAATTTGTTCTATCGAAAATTGTGGCTGGGTAAATCCAATTGACTTTGATGTTCTTGAAACTCAGATTACCAAACCAACAGTGGTACTAACTGCTGCTTAAACTGTGAAGAAGCAATATAGGAGAAAGATGATTGAGAAGAAGGGAGCAAGGATACCATAGCAAGAAGATATTGGAACCATGAGGAATTTAAGTCACCATAAATCTATGAATTCTGGTGTTGAAATGTTCTCCAGGCCTCTACTGCTCATGGATGTTCCATGATAGGTTGTACTTTAGTATCTGTCATGTTATATGGATTTTGGTCTGTTTTCTAATTAAAAATATCTGATAAATATAGAAACATGATGGCAGAAAGACTATACGACCTGTCCAGTCTGAAGTCAGCTACCCAAGGATTAGGAATGGATAAACCGAGTTCCAAGTTTGGATCCATGGATATATAATTTAAATGTACTCAGATAACCATGTGCAGCTTCTAACTGCTTCAAATCTGTTCTTTTTCATTTTTTAAAAGTCTGCATTTAATTTTATTGATTTTTATGTGAATCTTTGCAGATACAGATTATTTGAAACATTCAAAGACAGAGCAAATCATTGTATGTAAATTGAAATGTATGACTATTCCCAATCAGACCAGGTTAAACAGATCTGAAGTAGATTCACATACAATTATGAGGGTTCAGATGTATCCTAGGTGTTTTATAGCCTTTACAATTTCATCTTGGATTATCCAAGAGCCCTGACTCCCTCTCACCCCAGGATTTGGATGGGGTTTAAATTTAATTCAAAACCATTCATGTATGCTTACTGAGGAGTCAAATAAGTTGAGAAAGTTAATCCCCAGAACCACAATCATGCTTGTGTGCATGAATGCAAAAGGATCAGTTCTGAATATGCACTTTTAACCTGCCATTCCTTGCCATCAGTTTGTAGAGGAAAACCACGTGTTACATTTCTCTTTAAAAAAAATCATTAGCTGCAAAGTATGGGCATTAAAAAAACTTGGCTATTTGTGCTGGCAGTTGAGCAGGGAAAGATAGCATATACAATTTTAAAAACTGCATGTGCACGTGCTGTTTCATTCCTCAATCTAAACATGCCTATGGGAATGCTTCTTTTTAACCCAGCTAAAAGGAGGAGTGCCATGCAAAGCCTGGATTTAGGCACAGGCCACAGAGAAGACTGTCTAGGGTGCAAAATTTTCGCTTTCAATGTTAACTGGATTATCCCCTAGTTTATTGTAAACCGGTACGATAAGACCTGGTCTTGAGCATCGGTATATTAAAAGAATTAAAATAAATAAATAAATAAATAAAATATTTAAGGTGCCAAACATATAAGACCAAAGAGAAGTCTGATTTTGCTTGCTTTAGGGTCATACACTGACACAGCTTCAAAGAGATGCCACTGTGGCACTCTGCCTATGAGTGCCAAAATCTGAAATGTGGCCCGAACCCATGGGTACTTTTAGCTGGGAAAAAGAGGCCAGTTATCAGCCATGTTGTTTTAGGGCCTCATTTTCCAAAGCTATTGCAGGCTTGCGCTGTTAGCGCAAGCCTGCGATAGCTAGCGAAAGTAGCGCAGGCCTGCGCTACTGAAATCGGGGCGGAGTCGGCCCCGGAAGAGGAGGAGTCGTGGCGTCACCGGGGCCGACTCCGCGATGACGGCCTATTTTCGTTGCCTATTTTGCTCCCAATAACTACACCTTCTATGGTGTAGTTATTGGGCGCGATGCCGGCAGCGATCGCACCGCGGCAGTGCGATCGCTGCTGGCTAGCACAGGACCTCCCCCCAGTAGCGCAATTTTCTAAAGTATCGCAGGCCTGCGATACTTTAGAAAATGAGGCCCTTAGGTAAATGGCTTCGAAAGCTCTCCAGAACATGAATAAAAAGTTTTTGCACCTCAACCAGTTGGTTTATTAAATATTAGTACATTTTTGGTATGGCACTGTCTCCAATGACAGCTACTCAGGCACCATTACCATCATTTTGCCTCCCAAACCTAAATAATGTCATTGCTTAACTCTGAATGAATCTTGTGGCTGAAATGAGTTCCTCACAGTAATTTTGGATCTTATTTAAACAAATCTTTAGGTGATAAATCTTATCCTCTCCTCATTTTGAACCTACTGCACTGGGACAAATGGGACACCTGGCCTGTGAACCCAAAAGACAGGAAATTACTGGAAAGGTTCCAGTTTGTAGCTTAGATCATGGTCCATGGGCTGAAACCCCACATACCTTTGTTAACCAGCCTTTCACTGTGGGTTTCGCATCACTTTGAGTAATGACAGAACTGGCCGCTTGCACCTTGAGGATGTTCTGAAGGACCCGGATCCATTCCTCTAGTATATTGGGAGAATCTGCAGTCAGGTAATACGTCTTCTTTTCGGTGAGCAGCTGTGACGAAGTGAAAGGTGAAAGGGAAAAATGTCCTTTACTTTTCACAACCAAAACCAAAGATGGCATAGAAAATGGAGAAATTACTTACCTGATAATTTCGTTTTCCTTAATGTAGACAGATGGACTCAGGACCAGTGGGTTTATGCTCCCCTGGCAGCAGATGGAGATGGAACAACTGACGTCACAGTATATATAACCCTGCAGTGACCCCAGCGTGCCAGTATTCTCTTCAAAAGCAACTGTGGACAGACTAGCAAAAAACTTGATTAAAAACAGATAACCAGAAATGTATTCAACCAACCATAAACACTGAACTCACATAAGATTCTAGTACCACAAACTAGGGACTGGATGAACACTTACCAGTAATCCCTTGGACCTAGAGCCCTATAGGATGACTATTGACACAAGCTTGTGGCAACCGAGGGCGGGAAGCTGAGTCCATCTGTCTACACTAAAGAAAACGAAATTATCAGGTAAGAAATTTCTCTATTTCCTATTGTGTAGACAGATGGACTCAGGACCAGTGGGATGTACCAAAGCTACTCCCCATCAGGGTAGGAGACTGCCTGCGGTCCAGTCAACACCGCATGTGCAAAGGCTGCATCCTCCCGGGCCTGCACATCTAGACAATAAAACCTGGAAAAAGTTGCAGCTCGGCAGATATCGACGGGAGATAACAGACTAACCTCCACCCATGACACTGCCTGAGCACTAGGGGAATGAGCCCTAACCTGAGTAGGCAATGGCTTTCCAGCATCCACATATGCAGCCGTGACCACCTCCTTAATTCAACGAGCTATGCAAAGCTAGAGCGCCCTGCTTATTCCCGCCATGGAGAACAAACAGGTGATCCTTCTTTTGAAAAGACTCAGAGACCTCCAGATACTGCACAACAAGACACTTAACATCCAAGGCGAAACTCCTTCGCATCCCTGACCTTATCCAGGGAAGGCAAGGAGATGGTCTGATTCAAATGAAAGTCTGAGACTACTTTGGACAAGAAGGATGGAACAGTACGCAGCTGTAATGCCCCCAGAGTCACCCGAAGGAACAGCTCCTGGTAAGACAAGACCTGCAACTCAGAAATCCGATGTGCAGAATATATAGTTACCAGGAATACAGTCTTCAAAGTCAACACCTATAAGGAAAGGCTATGCAGTGGTCGGAACATATGGCCCGCCAAAAAGTCCAGCACCAAATTAAGACTCCACAATGGAACTGGTAACCTCAAGGGAGGCCTAAGGTGCTTCACTCCCTTCAAAAAATGGGCCACATCAGGATGAGACATCAAGGTAACACCATTCACCAGGCCTCTGAAACAGGCAAGAGCCACAACCTGCACCTTCAAAGAATTAAGGGCCAAGCCTTTATTCAATACATCTTGCAAAAAATCCAGAATGAGAGGGATCTTAACTGAATGAGGAAGAACACTGCATTCCTCACACTGGGCCTCAAAAACTCTCCAAATCCGCACATAAGCCAAGGAAGTGGAGAACTTGCGAGCACGGAGTAAAGTGGCAATCACCGCAGAGGAATAACCACACTTTAATAGGTGAGCCCTCTCAGGGGCCAATCCGTAAGACAGAATTGAGTTGGATCTTCATGAAGAACCGGTCCCTGCTGAAGCAGATCCTGTGCGATGGAAGATGAAGGGGGGCCTCCACCAGGAGTCGTCGTAAATACGCATACCACAGATACCTGGCCATCAGGAGTACTAGCCTCCTGTGGCCTCCAATCTTGTGAAATATCCTGCCCATGGCGGAAAAGCATAAAGAATTCTGGCCAGACCTGTACGAAAGCATCTATTCCCAGGGACCATGGATCTCTCCTGTGACTGTAGAAGTGAGGAACCTTTGCATTTCGGGAAGTCACCAGCAGGTCTAGGAATGGAAGGCCCCAGCAATCCACAATCAGCTGAAACGCCTCGGCTGACAACACCCACTTACCTGAGTCTAAATTCTCCCTGCTGAGAAAGTCCGCTCTTATGTTGGCTTTTCCTTCAATGTGAGAGGCTGAGATCATCTGCAGAAGTCCTTCCGCCCATTCCATCAGCTGGTCTATTTCCTGCGATACTTGCTAGCTCTTGGTTCCTACTTGGCGATTGATATAGGCTACCATTGTCACGTTGTCCGACATCACGTAAACCACTTGATTCTGCAGCCTGTGGCTGAACTGCAAGCATGCCCGGGCCTTCAGGCGACTGATGTTCCAGCACGACTCTTCAGCATTCCAGCACCCCTGGGCCATTAACTCCAGACAGTGAGCCTCCCAACCATGGAGACTCACATCTGTTGTGTGTACCAACCAGGTCGGAGAGCATAAGGGAACTCCCTTTCTCAGATGATCCTCCTGCAACCACCACTGGAGGCAGGAGCAGATTTCCAGCGGCAAGTTGAGCTGAACCACATAATCTTGAGACAGTGGGTTCCAACCAGATAGCAAAGAGAGCTGAAGAGGACGCATATACACCCTTTCCCACAGCACCACTTCCAGGGTAGCTGCCATCAAGCCGAATACCTGTAGGTTAAAACCACACCATTGGGCGTATGATGTTCATCAACTGATGCACTTGAGACATCAATCTCTGGATCTGAACTTCCGGTAGGAAAACTCTGTCCTGTCCCGTGTTGAACTGGACAACCAGATACTCTAATGACTGGGATGGTTGAAGACTGCTGTTAGACAGGTTCACCACCCAACCGAGCTCCTGCAATAAGGAGATCACCCTGTGTGTTACCAGGCAGTTCTCTTCCTGAGACTTGGCTGAAATCATCCAGTTGTCCAAATATGAGTGCACCAGGATTCCTTCTTTTCCCAAGGCCGCCACTACCACCACCATAATCTTGGAAAATGTTCTGGGAGCGGTGGCTAGACCAAAAGGCAGTGCCCAAAACTGATAATGGTGCCCCAACACCGCAAAAATAGAAAGTGTTGGTGTTCCAATTGGATGGGAAAATGAAGGTAAGCCTCTGACAGATCCAAGGAGGTCAGAAATTCCTCCGACTTCACCGCCATTATTACAGAGCATAAGGTTTTCATTCGAAAATGAGTCACCTTCAAGTGATGGTTGACCCTCTTGAGATCCAAGATGGAGTGAAAGGAGCCCTCCTTCTTGGGCACAACAAAATAAATTGAATATTGCCTCATTCTTTCTTGAGACATGGGCACTGGAACCACAGCCCTCAGTCTGAGGAGCAAGGGGACACCATGAACATGTCCCAAGGAATACTGCGAAATTCCAGTGCATACCTTTCAAGTATCACCTCCAGGACCCACTGGTCCAATGTGATCTTGACCCACCTCTGATAAAAGAGGGAGAGACATCCCCTATTTCCTGTTACGGAAGGTGGGTAAGCAAACCTTCACTAGAAAGCTCGGGAAGGTCCACCACCCAAGCTTGCTCCTCTCTTGGGCTGCCAGGGACGAAAGGGCTGAAATCTATCAAAAGGCTGTGTCCGCTGAAAGGTCATCTGTCTGTAGAGACGAAAATGTCTGGAACCCTGGAAACAAACCCTCATACCAAAGGGGCGCTGTAACTGTTTCTTATCCTCCAGCAACCGAGGCACCGGAGACTCGCCCCCACTTATTAGCCAGTTTCTCCAATTTGCTCCCAAACAAGAGTGAGCCTTTAAAGGGCATCTTGGTAAGATTGGCTTTGGAAGCTGTGTCAGCTGACCAATTTCGCAACCAGAGTTGATGCCTGGCTGCTATCACTGAAGCCACTCCTCTGGCCGAGGTCCAGACCAAATCACAGCCTATGTCTGGTAAAAAGGCAGCAGCAGGCTCCATAACTGCTCTGGAATTCCCTCCAGACTCATCAACCTCCTGAGAGAGAAGCAGACAAGATCTCATCACGAGGGCGCATCAGGTGGCAATCTGTAAATTTATCGCTACTGCTTCAAAGGCTTGCTTAAGAATATCCTCAATCCTTCTATCATGTGCATCCTTCAAGGCCTCTCCTCCATCTATGGGGACACGGCACATACCAGAGCATCCACTCTGAGAAAATGCAAATGCTCTCTCACAGCCGGATCCAGGGGGTACAGGCCTTCCAATGTCCGACCCCCTTTAAAATTTGCCTCTCTGGCATCCCATTCCAGATCAATCAATTCCTGGATGGCATCCATCACCAGGTTTCCATAAGGAAACCAAAATGGGATTCTTCCTTGGTTCTGATATAGCATCTGAACGAGGAATACCCAGCTGTTTCAAGTTCTAGGAAATCAGGGCCTGCAGTTCATCTCTATGAAAGAACTACAACATGGTTCGATGCGGTTCCAGCTTTGGAGGAATTTCCCTATCTTTCAGGGAATCGGGATCAACCTCATCATTAGTGCCATCCAGATTCCTGTTGGAAACACCCGCAGGGATCCAAGGTGAGCCCTGGCACTTAAGCATAGGACTGGCAGAGGGAAAAGCCACCGGCTGAGGGTCCGACTGGACAGAAAAGGGGGAAGGGCAGGACTGTACCTGAAGAAAGGCTTGTAAGCCTTGAAAAAATTCCACCCAAGAAAAAAGCAGCCAGGTCCAGACCAAGCCTAGGAGGAGCTGGAGCTGGTCCCACAGTGACCAACCTATCATCAGAATGTGAAGAGCCAGGCTTAGCAAAATCCGAGGAAGACAACGCTCCCTGAGCATCTGAGCAGTGCTGATACAGGTTAGAAGCCAGGTCAGGCTGAGAAGCCCTAATATGACAGGCAACACAAATAGGAAGACGCTTAGGCTTCTTGCTTACCGGCACCATCGCTGCAATAAACATGCGTCGGAACGGCTCGCGCTCAAAAATGAAATGCGCTCAAAAAAATGCGCCTAGAAGAAAGCGCAGCAATGGATATGCACAACCTGTGTGCCAAGTTAAGCACGTGAAAAAGTTTGTGTGTGTAAAAACTGCGTCCAAAAACCAAGTGCACAACGCGTGCACAGAGCTGACACATTGCACACCCCGACGGCCTATAGAGGGCAGTAGAACATGCACAAAAGCGTGCAAAAATAGCTACTGCAGCCTACCCCATGGCATGCAAGAAAAAAGGCTCGGAGCGGGGCCTAGCCCACCAGGGGTTGCTCAACCCGACAGGCTGCCCAGCTCCCCAAACCCAACAGGAGCGGGAACAAACATCAGCATGACGCACCAAGAATGGAGACCGGAGGAAGTCCTGAAACTCCTTTAATTGTCTCTGATTCAAGTAAAACTTTCTTCTTTTTTTTTAAACCTTACCTGAGCTCACACTTACTGGCTGAGTGCAGAGATGGTCTCTGGCTGCGGGGGAAGAGGGCATCTGCTGTCACCATTGCGCTCAGCCTCCTGCACCCGCTACCTTTCAGCTTAACTAGCAGCTAAGTCCACGCCAGGAAACCCAGCTACTGGACCAAGGCACACCTCTGAGGGGCCATGGAAATCACCTCAGGAATTCTCAACTGGGGGAGGAACCTTTAGGTGTCACTGCAGGAGAGCAGGGCTTTCTTTTCCTGAATTTAGAATTTCAAATTTCTTCTTTCAAAAAGCTCAAAGCAATCCCCATAAGAACATGCATATCCACCATCTGCTGGAGACGGAGAATACTGGAAGGCTGGGGTCACTGGAGGGTTATATATACTGTGATGTCAACTTTCTCCATCTCCATCTGCTGGCAGGAGTCCTGAGTTCATCTGTCTACACGCTAAGAAAGAGGTATTTGTGTTGGATGTCATTTGCTTGGTTTTAAAAACTTGCCTTATGAGTAATACTTAAGAAGTAAATATTGATAAGAAAAGCTTGTTTTCGTCTTTTCTATTGATGTGTTCATTGTATTTTAACTAGTGTAAAAGCATTGTTGAATTTATGTTGTACATTGCCTAGAAAGGTTATATCAGTTAGGTGATTAATAAATGATTTAAATACATAAATGTTGATTATTTTGATTTTTTTACCTCCAGAGATCATAACAAACATCTTTATTTAGCTCACACCTGTCCACAAATTGTGTCCAAGGTAAGTTACAACAAACAAAATACCAGAAAAATTACAGTAACAATCAGGTTAGTGAAAATGATTAAAATAACAATCTTATAACATTAATAACTTTCAACTAAGATAAATAAATTTAATCATACAACAATGGTATTTATATTGCCTTGTTAAAGATCTATGAGGCCTGAGTTACTTTATTTTATGAATCTTGCTTATCAAGTTAGTGAAAGACGTTACAGAAATATTGTGCTTTCAGTCTGAAGGGAAGGTCCAGACCATGACCAAGTTTGAAAGTCAAAATATATTGTAATGCCACGTTTGTAAATATTGTAATTTTTTTTTAAGTTGAAATAACCTAGTACTACAAGAAAAGTCACCAAATCTTAGAAGACATAGACCATCTTTGTTCTGCAGACTTGTATATATTTTCTCAGGGCTGGTGCTAGCTAGTTTGCTGCCCTGTGCAAACAATTATTGTGCTCTCCCCCCCCACCCCCCTTGTTCATTCCTTGTCTGTCCCGGGCCCACCAAAAAAAAAAAGCCCAGCTCCCTCCAGCATTACAAAATCTAAAAACTGACCCCTCTCCCAATCTCCGGCTCTTCAGTACCTCCCCCAGAACCTATGGCTGATGCAAGGGTATTAGGTACCCAAAGTGAACCTTACAGCCTTGCACAACGCACCCCTCACCCCGCCCACTTTACACACACAATTAAGTGTTATGCATTTATAACAACATTTTAATTGAAAAATATTGAAGTACAGTATTCTGAGTTAAAAATATCAGTTACATTATATTTACATGCACTGCTGTGATGCCAACCAGAAATCCCTGCAAAACCACACTTGGAACCCATATGGTATTAGGCCTATTGTAACGTGTGTTGTGTGTGTGCTTGACCCTCCAAAAGCCCTAAAACACTAAAATTCTCCTAATACCGCACCTCAGACACACATGCAGAGCTTAAACAGACCCTTACCAAATACAGAATAGAGCAACCATAAAGTAGAAACAGAAATGCACAGACAAAAACTGAACTGGAAACCGCAAGAAGCCAGACACTCTAAGCAGTGCAACAATAAAAAAACAGAACAATCACCATTCCTCAAACATCAACAAAATCAAGAAGTCAAATAAATACATAATCATTATAGTAAAAACATCCTAATAATATTATTTCAAAAACAGCTAATGAATAAAAGATTTTTTTAAATGTCCCAAACACCAATAAAATATTTCAAAACAGCAGACACATCAAATAACATCTATAAAATAAAGCTAAAAAGGATTTTAGCTTCTCCATATCTAGGAACCTTTGATTTCCAGGTTCCTGAGACTGTTGTGGATTAATGGGATTGGGGTGCACAAACTTTCTCCTCTCTTTCTTTTATATATATATATATATATATATATATATATATGTATGTATGTATGTATGTATAAACACACACACACACACAAATGTTCATACACACATATGCTTTCTCACCCACCCACACACAAACATATGTTCACAAGCATACATGCTCCCTTTCAGACACACTCCCAGGCATCTCCAGCTCTTCTTTGGTTGGGATCTGCCAGCAGCCCCAGGTCGTCTTCTTCATTTCAGCTGCTGGCAGGTTAAATCCACCTGCAGCCCCATTCTCTCTCTCTCTCTCTCCCACACACACAACTCAGGCAGCCCCCATTCTCTGTCTTTTTCTCTCACACACACATAAGCCAGACAAGCTCTCATTCACACACCCACTCATCCCAGGCAGGCTCCCATTCATTCATATACACACACACACACACACACACACACATATATATATATATATATATATATATATATATATATATATACACCCTTCACAGGCAGCCTCCCATACTCACACACAGATGTAATTCAGGCAATCAAGATACAAGGGTCATTTCTCCTCCTCTGCTGCTGCCAGCTTGTACCACCTTCTTTGGGAAGAGCAGTCATTCTACAGCTTCTCCTTAGTGCTGGCCCCACAGTATTCAACACTCGCGGTGTCAGCACTTCCTGTATTCTCATATCGTGCATCGCGAGATGAGAATACAGGAAGTGCTAGCACTGAGAATGTTGAATACCGCGGGGCCAGCACATGAGGAGATGCTGCAGGACAGGCTTCATCTTCTGCTCTGGCCTCCTATTTCTTCTGCTGCCGGTGGGATGGAGTCCGCTGGCGGCTGCATGGGCTTTCTGCTTCTTCTGACACCAATGGGATTGGGTCTATCAGTGGCTGCATAGGTCTCTCCCTGCTCCTGACACTGTCCCCCCCCCCCCCCCCCTGGGTGTGCTGCCCTGTGCAATTATGCAGTTTGCACACCCAGTGGCACTGGGCTTGCATTTTATAAAAGTAAAATATCTCTAAAATGGGATAACATTGATACTCGGGCTGCAGCACTCTTGTATATATCAGCAGTAGCTGAGAGGCTCCAACATCAAACATAGGAGAGCCTGAGACTTCCTCCTCTCCCTATTCATCCATTTATTCTTTTTATCTTTGTCACAGTATCTATATAACTATCTTTTACATACCCTGTCTATAGTATATCTAACTACCTAAAGTGTCTATCCTCTTGTACTTCTCAAACTTGTCATATTTACCATATCTCTAGTATCCATAGGAACATCTCTTGCATGTCTCATCTATTATTTATTTATTTATAGATTGCATTTGATCCATAAAGAGCTCTAAGTCAATGACAATGTCTAATTTAATCTACTGTATTTATCTAAATTATCTATACAATATATCATATGTATCTGTTGACTTTCCATGTTCCTTTAACACATACACTTTCTTCCCTTGCTTGACTTATGTTCTCATCACAATGGAAAACGAGGGATAGCAGCATGAAGAAGCTACTGTGACAGCATTCAGTAGATTCTACCTGGAATTCTTTATTGTTCCCTAGTGTGCTGCCTGTTTGGCAGCACACTATGGGTCCTTTTCCTTCATGTAAAATCCATGTGCATTCTATTAAATGCAATTTATCCCAGGGGAGAAGACTCTGGGTACAAAAGGGAGATGAGGGAAGAAGGACAAGTGATAGAATTGCCCTGACATCAGCATTATTTATTGGTGCAGTATAGAATAGATAGCGGAAGCTCCACGGCCTAATTCACTAGACTACGAAAGACAGAAGAGAAAATAAAACTTAACATTATCAACTGCACCAGTCTTGGAGAAGACTTGATTTAACATATGCTAATTTACTGACACGTAACATGTAGGTCACAACTTCAACATCACATGAAAATTACCTTTTTTTTTTTTTTTTACAGCAAAGTATTGTTTTACATTATAAAATTCACTATAAGGTAACACTTCCAGCTCAGATCTGCCTAAGCAGAAGAGTCCTGAGTCAGAAACCAAGTTGTAAAGACAGGTCCATCCTAAATGTATATCACACCATTCAAACAGCAGTGCAGCCATTGTGTGATCAAAGGTTCTTTCTTTAAGTATTCTTTTATACCAATTCCCTAACGTTTTATGGGCAGTCAGACTCCTCTGAGGAGGTAACAAAAACAAAACAAAACCCTAGACCAAAAGAAACTGGATATCCAAAATCTGTAATCCTGAGATCCTGAAAAGAGTTGGCTTGAAGCCGGACTGTTTCAGGCCCTTTGAAGTTCATATTCTTATCATCGCCTTGCATTCAGTATTTGGTAGCATAGATTCACAATACTTTCTCACCTGGAACGTTTGCGATCCTTCCCCTCTGACAATCTGGCAGGAAGAATTCAGCTCAATCTGCCCCTGGGGCTTCCGGATGACATCACTCTGTAGGAACAAAGCCATTAACTCTCTCTTGGCAGCTACAAGTGCTCTTCACACATCTGGCTGCAGGCCGGTGAAGCATTAATGTTACCATTCCAAAGCAAGAGAGGCAGAATCCCTCAGGCCTTAAAGAGCTTGACTCACCCAGACCACATTACAGCATGTTATCAAGTGGAGACACGAATACTCCAGCCAGCAAAAGCCTTAGCTCTGAGCAGCAGTCAAGTTACCCAAGGCTCTATTAGTAGACAATTGCTCGTGACCTGAGTTATAAACCTGTGAAAGGTATCTTGGGTCCTGCTTGGCTATTAAGCAAGTGATCAAAGATGATAACTTCCTGCATATCATCCAGCAAAAACAGAGAGCACTGCGGTGGTGCGGCTTATATGTTACTGGCAACTTGCCAAGACCGTGCTCTACATCACTGCTGTAAATCTTCATCTTTCGATTGAAGCAGCAAGAGCCTCGTGTCATGTCCCTGGTTCTCTCCCCCTCTTGTGCTCAGAAACATGCCACTGCCGACTGAAAGTAGGCAAATGCCAGCTAACATCCATGATCCAACATGGCAATCGGCTGTTCTCCTTGACTGAAGTGTTTGAATTTTAACAGTAATTCAGGATTTGTGTGTCAGCTAAAGATACGGTGAAGAATGGATATCCAGGATAAGTACCTCTTGGAAAAACAGGGCAGAAAGGGAAAATCGCTATGTACTATTGGGGGGTTTCATTTCTAAGTCTCTTACAGTTTCTCTGACTCTTGATGGTGATTTCTACCATGTGTCATTTGATGTAGGCTTTTCCTTGATAAATTGGTTATTTACTCTTTTGGATAATAGAAAGACTAGGGGGCACTCCATGAAGTTAGCACGTGGCACATTTAAAACTAATCGGAGAAAGTTCTTTTTTACTCAACGCACAATTAAACTCTGGAATTTGTTGCCAGAGCATGTGGTTAGTGCAGTTAGTATAGCTGTGTTTAAAAAAGGATTGGATAAGTTCTTGGAGGAGAAGCCCATTACCTGCTATTAATTAAGCTGACTTAGAGAATAGCCACTGCTATTACCTGCAACGGTAACATGGAATAGACTTAGTTTTTGGGTACTTGCCAGGTTCTTATGGCCTGGATTGGCCACTGTTGGAAACAGGATGCTGGGCTTGATGGACCCTTGGTCTGACCCAGTATGGCATGTTCTTATGTTCTAAATTAATTTAAATTATGCATGGCAATAGAAAATCAGCCCATAATATATCTTGGCTGTCTGTGCTTTGTATATCATGCTCTCTGTAGAATGCAAAAATAAATAAATAAATAAATAAAAATGCTATACTTGTAGGAATAAGGGGTCAAAATAACAAAAAGATGTCCTTTTCTACATAATATTTTAGAGCATTAACAAAAAAACACTCATAAGGTTTCCTTTCTTTACAGAAATGCAAAGTCACTACAGCAGCGGAGACAGTCATGCTTTAATGCACTGTAACTACTAAACCTTAACCTCAGAAAAATCCCCTAGAAGGAAACCATGTTCACATGAGAATTTACTGTTTCTCAAAGAACATATGACATGTAAGGAAGACTCAAGGCTGATTGCATTAGACATGGGGAGAAGTTCAATAATGTTAAACTATCAGATTTCCAAAGACCATGCTAAGTCTGAAACCCCAGAGCCTGGAACAATACAAGCTGACAAGGCAGAATTTGGAACTTCAGTGCCCATAAATATTCTTAGTGGGGAAGGGACCTTGGGCACTGACGTGTGTGGGAGGGGTGGGCATATCCCCTGGGGTTTCTGTGCTCAGATCCTCCCTTTATCCTGTCCTCTTTGTCCCTCTGCTCCCCTTCTCTCCTCCTCTAGTCGGCCCATGGCAGCAATGGAAAGAAATTAATGTGGGACTTGTGAGCAAGTATCTGCTCACAGGCTCTGCTGCAACCTCGTCTCCTCCTCTGCACAGGCTTCCTATTACTAAGAAAACCTACGCGAGGGCAGGGGTTGCCACAGGGCCTGTAAAGCCTGCATCTGCTCACATACCCCATTGCTGTCTTCTTTCCATTGCTGCCACGGGCCAGGCCAGAGGAAAGAGATACACCACCATCTAGATCCCCACCAGCACGCTTCGAGCTCTGGGCTGGCACCAATCCATAATGCTGATGTCAGGACACACCTGGAACTTTTGAGTTGTGGTCACCATGAGATTGCTTTTGATTAGCAGAGTTGGGGAAATGGACAATATATAAACTTTCTCTCTTCTAACCCCTCACTCTCCCACCCCTGCTAATCCACATTTTCTCACATACTCTCTTTCTCTTTTACATTTCTTCTCCCTTTAGGGATGACCCCAGCACTGTCTCCCTTCCCCCTGTCCCTTTAACTCTCCCTGATCCCTGAACTCTCCTCTCCCCCTCCCCCCCCCCTAATAAATCACTCACAGCTCAATGACTTGTGCTTTGGGATGTCTTCCTCCTCCTCTTCCACTCTGTCCTCATCTGAGTCCCAAGCCTTGGAGATCCTAGAAAGCTAAGCTGTAGTCTGCTCCAGCCCTTCCCCTCCTTCCTGTTTCTCCCCACATGCAGCCTGCTGACACAGGAGGGGAGGGGATGAAACTAGAGCAGACACTGTAAGCAGAAAACAATAACTGTGTTTCCTTTTTAGCCCCTCCTGTTCTTTTTTGCCTCATATGCTGCCTCTATAGTCTACCCCCTCTGTTCCCTTCTCCATCCCATCTGTTCCTTGCATGCTGACTGAAGGAGAGGGGCTGGAGCAGAAAACAGCAGGGCTTTCCAGTATATCCTGAATGAAACTGGAGGATTCCCAGATATGGGGATCAGATAGTGCCCTCAAAAATTCCCAGATATGGGGATCAGATAGTGCCCTCAAAAATTCCCAGATATGGGGATCAGATAGGGCCCTCAAAAATTCCTAGATATGGGGATCAGATAGGGCCCTCACAAATTCCTAGATATGGGGATCAGATAGGGCCCTCACAAATTCCTAGATATGGGGATCAGATAGGGCCCTCACAAATTCCCAGATATGGGGATCAGATAGGGCCCTCACAAATTCCCAGATATGGGGATCAGATAGGGCCCTCACAAATTCCTAGATATGGGGATCAGATAGGGCCCTCCAAATTCCTAGATACGGGGATCAGATAGGGCCCTCACAAATTCCTAGATATGGGGATCAGATAGGGCCCTCACAAATTCCTAGATACGGGGATCAGATAGGGCCCTCACAAATTCCCAGATATGGGGATCAGATAGGGCCCTCACAAATTCCCAGATATGGAGATCAGATAGGGCCCACAAAATTCCTAGATATGGGGATCAGATAGGGCCTTCACAAATTCCTAGATATGGGGATCAGATAGGGCCCTCCAAATTCCTAGATATGGGATCAGATAGTGCCCTCACAACTTCCTAGATATGGGGATCAGATAGTGCCCTCACAAATTTTGCGCTGTAGGCAACTACCCTTGTTGTTTAAGTGTAAATTCAAGCCTGCAATTTCATTAACTCCAACTTCAAATAATCCTAGCACATTTCTATTTCTCAGAAGAAAGCTGATATTTTCATCTTCTCACGTGCGGGTGTCGGTGTAGCTGGGTCCCGAATCATGATATCATGTGGCTGGGTACTGCTGTTAATGAAGTTTACAGCGGGTGCTGAAGTCAATACAGCTTTGTGTTTTTGAGGCTGGTGTCCATGCAGCTGGAAGCTGGGTACTTACAGGGGACTTGTAGTACATGATTTCTCCATTTCTCAGGACAAACCAGCGTCTCTTCCAGGTTTTCACTTGGCTGCCCATTTTCAGCAAATAGCCAGACTTTTCCAAGGGCTCCTGAAGCACGGAAAAATAAAAGAAAGAAAATAGGTTCAAATATAAAAAGGTTAGGAAAACCACAAAGAAGGTGACAGACAAGACAGCAACAGAAGAAAAATGGACAAGTTGCATTCTGGGAAAAAAAAAAGTTGGCACTGCTGCTTTAAAATATAGTGGGACACTTTGCGTCAAGAGAGTTCAGTATACCTTAAAGAGGGTGGGGCCAAGGTGAAAGAGGGATCCCCAGATAAAGGAGAAAGCAGTGCCTATTGATCATGGCTTATCTTTGGAGGGAATTTCTCCATTTGCTCCAAGGCCTGCTTCCAAGGGCTCCTCAACTTCAGAGGGACCACCCCCCCAACACACACACACACACACACACACACACACTCCTGCACCTACGGGCATGCCAGATGTAAGGTTCAACCCTGGTAGTGACGAGGGTCATGATACTGTGACATTAATGGTTGTAAGTAAAATATACTGCTGAAGTACTCCAGGAGTCTGTTCAGAATTAATGCAGCAAACATGAAACATTTATCAGCAGGCTCCGAAAAGGGATCTCACTGCACGGCTTTCCCCAAGTAATGATGCTCTGCTACAAACAGTACACACTAAATTTCAAGACAGCCTCTACCAATAAAATTCATTTGAGAAAAATGTGCCCTGGGATTGTTAATGAGGGTGTCAGCTGTGTGGCTGTCAGGTCACATCTACTAGCAAAAATCTTTTGTTTAACACATTCAGCTATCGAACAACTAAATGATGGATTGCAACGTCATTCCAAAGACAATTTTTAAAGCCTTTTTATGCATGCCAGTAGAGATTTAGGAGAGTAAATTGGCTGTCTGAAACCTGCCTTTCTTCAATGCACCTAAAACTACCCATGTCTTTAGTAGCATTAAGAAGAGGCATTCCCAGGGGTGTGTTTAGGGCGGGGGAAAGGTAAGGAATAACACTTGATTCAAGATTGCATTTTCAACTCTACGTGAATCCAGTATAGTGTGGGTTGGTATTCTGATCAGCTTTGGGATAGATAGTGGAGGTCTGTGTTTGTTGTAGCTGGTTGTTAGTTGTGTGACATCTGTGGTATCTGTACTCTTTTGTGCTTGTTTGTACACCACTCTGGGCGCCTTTTTAAAAATCGGGAAATCGGTGCCTATGAGTAACAAAGTAATAAATACATTTTCTCTGAGAAAAGCACCCGCACAAAAAGCAGGTACAAGCAAAAGTACACGTGCATTTTCCCTTCAAAAACTGGGCAAAGTTTGCCAGTAAAAAGCACTCACGAACTTTGTCCCAATGTGGATAGTCTACAAATTGCCCCCTCTGTAACAGACTGTTAAGTCAAGCTCTGCTATGGTGTGATGCTCCCTACTCCTGAGAGTGCCTCCTCAAATGCTGCATGCTGTCATACTTTCCTCAAAAGGCCACTCCCAAAAAAAGGACCATTCCTTCCCTATTTCTCCATTCCTTTTGCCGGAAGCCCTGCAGGGATCAGAAGGAAGAGTCACCCACATTGCAGGTCCCATCGGTGGAGTAGGAAGAGGTTCGCAGTAACTTGTGCTCGGGTTCAGAGTAATCGCTGTCTATTGAATAGGCATCAGGAGGAATGGCGTAGTCGCTCTCAGAACTCATGGAGGACATGGAGACGCCTGCGGGCAATAAACAGCCAACGTGAGCCAGTAAAGCTGGGAAGGCAGAGAAATGTCCGTGAGCCAATCACTGCTAAGGGCTCAGTTTATCAAAACCTCACTGTAAATACTGCCTACAAAATAACATCAGGCGAAAAGGCATCACCATGTTTGATTATTGGAGAAGATATACAGTTTATTATTACACCCGGGTCAAAAGTATGTGGCAGATGTTTCTGTAGTGTAATAATAATACTAGGCTGGGATAGGTGCATGGGGGGATTAAAAAATGTTTCTTGAAAGTGATACCCCCTTTCTCAAATATTGAAGTGAGATTTGGTTACATTGGATTTGCTTGCTCAAGAATGTTAATTTCCTATTGAATTATTTTCATCAATGTTATGTAACAAGTTACCTTATATAAGTTTTGTGATACAATTGTATTAGAAAAGCATAAATAAAGAATTAAAAAAAAAAATGTTTCTGTGTTCATTTTAAAATTCACTTGCCACAGTACAGGTCTGGCCAGATGGGCTTCCTGACACATAATAGAATAAGATAAGCATCTACGAAAACTTAGTCTAAAGCTAATTGGCATTTGTAGTTTTCCTCCCAAAGCACCTCCACTCCAGTGTGCAAGTCTAATTTTAATTTATTTATATTCTGCCTTTCATGACTGATCAGCCACTTCAAAGCAAATTAAATTAGGGTGCCATGGGTATCTCCCTGTCCCCAGAGGGCTTCCAATCTGAACAGCCCACTAAATGGCCTCATAAGTGGCTCCACAGAGATTTATGCTGGTATTCTGTAAAATTACGTGGCAGGAGATGCACAATTTATAAAACACTGCATATTTCTGCCCCAAAAGTACATGCATACGTTTCAGTCCACGCATAAATTTGTAATGCAGAAAAGCATATACTTTCTCTACTCAGGTCATAAATGTGTGCATATAATTCATGTGCAGAATTTATTTTATTTATTTATTTAACTTCTTTTACTATACCGACACTCAAGACCAGGTCTTATCGTACCGGTTTACATTAGAACAAGGGGAAAAAACCAATTAACGTATAAGTGGAAATGAGAAGTTACATTAAAACAGGGAGAGTAAAAACATGGATGTCGGAAGATAGGACAGAATTAAGTATAAAACAAGAATAACTGAAACAATGCAAAAATATCTTCATTTTCTCTAAAAACTGTGAGGTCAATATTCAGAAAGCTGGTGAGCAGCAAATTTATCTGGGTAAAGTTGTGCACGTAATTTTTCACGGATATTCAGCAGGACTTACCCAGACTGGTAAGTCCACTGAATATACATGGATGAAATTACATACCTAATTTGACATGGATAATGCTAGGATAACTATTTCCCCCTGACCAGTGTTGTGCGCATATCTTTAGCCATAGGGCGCTCAATATCTGCACTTACCGGCTACAGTTTAGCTCCCGCCCTTGGAATGGCTCTTCAATGCCCCCTATTTATCAGGATAAATTTTGTATGCAAAAGATTTATGCAGTCACTTGGGGGGTGTGCGTGTGAATATGGGGGTGTGGGGGGAAATATTTGAATCTTGGGTTTTGAGCAGATAATTCAAGTTTACCCGTTATGTACTAAGTCCTACCAGTTACTGTTGAGGAGAGGTTTCTGACAGTTTTGGAGAGACATTCCACGGAATCAGTAATGGATCTAAAATCTACGGCCCCCCAGCTTACAATCAGCACAACAGAGCTTTAACGTAATATCGGACACCACATTCCATCTGTTACCTCGTTTCACAGCTCGTGGGCTTCCTGGCATGCTGTTCTTTTTGGTCTCTGACCCAGCATTGGAGGCTTGGAAACTGGCCTGGGAGCTGCAGTCATCGTCAGAGCCCGATGATTCATCCAGGAAAGGAACGTTGCTTATCTGGGTGGCTCTCTGGAAAAGAAGCGCCCCGAGAACGCAGGATTGATGAAGGATCACACCACCACACCCAAACACAGATGTGCTACATTATCCTGTCTTTTTTTTCTTTCTGAAGAAGACAGCAGGAATGTTCGAAACTGCCACTAGCCCTGGAACCCCTAACTCTCCTGTTTCCTGCCCCCACGGATCGGCCTCGCATGTCAGGGAACGAGCCAGCGAGCCAGGTGAAAGCGAGGCCAATAGACAGGGCGTTCTGGAGCCATAGAACAGGCGTCATTCGTAGCCACGTGAAGTAAAATTCCCCAGCCCGTCTTCCCAAAACTGCAATATGTTGTGGCCCTCCCTTTAGTGCGTGAGACCTTCCTCTGCCACCAGGAGAATGGCGCGGAATTGATACAGGGCTTCGAGTACTAATGGGGGTTAGTATTAATCCGCACAGTGAGCACTGACAAACATATTGTATGTTAATGCGGGTGTTCTCTACAGCACATGTACAGTGTGCGTTATTTGTATGCTTGTTAGTCCAACGAAAATGAAAATGACCAAAATAAATGAAAATGTCCAAAATCCAGAAAAAAATTGCAAATGGCCTGATTAGGGATTTAGCCTGGACACACTGTCCAGCATTAATACCTGAAAGAGTTAATGTGCCCTCTTAATGATGCAGAGTTGACTATACCTCAGGAGATGCCTACATTAAACCCAAACCCCTCCCAAAACAACAACAGCCTTTATGATTCACCCTCGCCCCATCCTCCCTGAAACATCTAGGGGCCCTTCTGGGCACCCCATCTTCCATCACCCCGACTGCCCACCTCCCTGAAATCATACCTCCAATCTTTTCAGACAGAAGGGAGTTGGTTCCTTCCTGCTGACAGAGATGGCAAAATCAAAATGGCGCCTCCGACACTGACCTGAACGCCAAAGCATTGCTTTTTCAGGGGATGGGAGGTCTGGGCTTGGAAGGCACCTTGTCATTTTTCTTCGCTGGGGGTGGGGGGGAGAAGAAGCCCGAGAGTCCTGGCATAGGCAGCCCGCCTTCTCCCTGCAGCCTATGTTAACTGGCCACATTTCTCATGGCCGGCTAACGCAGGCTGCAGGGGACAAGCACACCACGGTAGTATTGGCTCGGCTGCATTCAGATGAGTGTGGCCACTTTTAACATCTCCGGAGTCTGCATAACATTGGCTTTGCATGGCGGATGTTACAATTGGCAGGTAACTCGTGTCACCATGCTGGTTTTCACGTGGCTTAGAATGCAGATCCCCCCAGTCTTGCACACGCGCCCCAGGAGCAGTGCAAGTGTCCTGGGACACCCCGGGATGTGAGAGACCAGAGCCCGTTTGCTCGCCTGGCTCCTCTCTGTGGAAATGTGCTATCAGGGAGGCCCTGTGCCAAAGTCTAATACTCTCCCATCTCATTCCCTTTTCATTCTGTGAAGCTCCCTAAAAGTCAAACTAATAATAGGGAAAAGGGCGAGGGAAATGAAGTAAGAAGGAAGGTCCAGGTATTCATGCTGCGGTTTTCTAGCTTACTCTGATACAAACCGAAAGGGGACAAGTCTTGTTATAACACAAACTGCAACAAAACGGGGTTGCACGAGCATTAGCATTTTCCAGGTCCCAGGTAACTGCCATGCTAACAAACCAACAAAGCTGCGCTTTCCAGTGAGAGTGTACAAATCTGGCTGCTTTGGTCAAACGTGCTTAACAAGTGGCAATTGTAATTAAAAAAAAAAAAAGACGACATAAAAGAGAGCAAGATCAGAGCTATGAGGCATCCCGAGCAACTTTTATTTAGATGGGAGGACAGGGGAGTCTGATCAATGACTCAGCACCACCCCCCTGCTCTGAGGCAGCACCTGGTATACTGAGATGAAGAGTACTCATTCTTTTTTTTTGTTAAAAACAAGGGTTGAGCAGCCGGCTTTTGCACACAGGCACACATGGGTGGCAAAAGGCAATTGCTCTCGGAGAGCAGAGAACACTTCTTACCCCCTTAAGAGTTGTGTAGACGGGAACAGTGACATTTTTGTAAATGAGGTGAGTGAATGGACTGGAAGCTGCGTACGTCGGGAAACTGGAAACTGAAATGCAGAGGAGGAAAGAAAGCAAATGTTACATAACTCTGCCCAATGCTGGACAACTGGAAATAGCCCGGAACACACAGCAAATGGCTGGCTTTGGCGAGGAAGCCATATTATATACCTTGTTAACTGAAGCTGGGAACTAAACTGCATGTAACGGAGCTGCCACATAAATTACCTGCAATGTTACAAGATTAGCCTCCCTAGTCAGTCCTCCTCTCTCTACTAGACGTTTTCTTCCTGCTACAATCAGACATAAGAACCGGTGGTGTCAGAAGGTGCATTCAACCTAAAGTTTCTTTTGTTAAAGTGAGTTGGGAAAAATGACGTTTATTGCAGATTCTGACTGATTCATTCCTCAAGATTTCCAAATGTGTTTATTTAACATTCCCTTACATTATTTTAGACTGCTTCTTTGCTCATTTTAATGGGATGTTATCTTTCAATCACAGAGAGGAATACATGTGAAAAGCTTAACATTGCTAGCACACAGCAGATCTACACACTATGAACACAGACACGAGTGAGCGCAGACAGCAGGATGCAGACAGCTCTCAGGCAGGCTTAGTGGGGTGTTGGGAATAGGGTTGCCACCTGACTCCATGATATCAGGAACAGGCTAATCCAGTTCTTGTTTTACCTTATTGCATACATGGACTTGAACTTCTGATTGCTCCAATGATTTTCCCTTCCTATGAAAATCAGAGTTGCTAAGTAGTCTGCTGAGATAAAAAATTACTGAATATAATTGTTATCATACAGGTGAATTTTCAAAGGAGTTATGCACGTAAATGTAACATACTGTATGTAATTAAGTGCACTTAACATAAGTATTGACAATTCAATGGCATATATTGTAGCAATTTTCAAAAACCCACTTGCACAGGTAAAGTGCTTTTAGATGTATAAAACCCAGTTTTATGTGTGTAATGCTTTTGAAAATAAGACCTATATAAAATAATCTTCCTTGTATTCTTCCCCTTTTCAAGGCTTGAATAAAGTCAGCGCAGTTAGGTATGTTTTTATGACTGTATACTTTCCATATTTGTTTGATGATTATTGCCTAACTTGACATTTCAACATTTTTTTCTGGTTAGCTTTAATTGCAAAATAACAAATTAAAAAAAAAAAATTTAAACTACAACTTTATGTGTGCATTGAAGTAAAGCCAGGACTGGATTAGCTTGCTAATTATGACTTGGAACCTAGTGTCAATCCTAGCTCGGAACACCATCAGGAGGGGACAGGAGTTGCCTTGGTTTATGGCAAGCCCCAAGCTACAGAGGAAGTAACTTGTTATGAAAATGTTATTCTCTCTCTTTGCATCTGCAAAGTGCTATTTTTTCAAAACTATACACAAGAGTTGAGGGATAGAGAGGGGAACTTGAATTTGGCTTCTTGTATGTCTCTCTAACTATGCTTAAGCTTAAACATTCAGAATATTTGCTGAATAATTCCTGCATGAAATCCTTAGATTTGTCTCAGAAATGAATGAAAAAACTTGAACTCCTGCAGAAGGGAGTTCCTTATCCTTTTGTTGTTAGCTAAGCGTTGTAGCCAAGCCGGTATGACACCCATGTTAAGCGACCTGCTGCTTCCCCCATATTACACCAGAGAGCATTCCAAGGTTGTACTAAAGCTGGTTGACCTTGCTTCTTCTCTCTGGGAATGCAGTGAAGCCGTATCAGTTTAAGTTGGCTTTTACTGCCTCCTTTGTTTGGCCCCCTACCATTCCAGGCAGATGGGCCTATATACATCCTTCACCCCCTCCCCCTCTTCCGTCTCCTAGGTGCCTGATGTCATGGAAGCGCTCGGCACACTTAAGAACATAAGAATATACCAACGATGCCACTGCCGAAGATGAAGCCCTGCACAGGAGCAGGCTCCTCTCCTCACCACCTCCAGTTGCCGGTAAGCAACCCAGGCAGCCCCACCGCGCCTTCACGGCCCGCCGCAAGCCCAGAATTACCACCGAGCCACCTCCCCCCCTCAGCACATAGACACGCCCCCCCCATCCAGCGTCACCAGGGGCACCGAGGGAGTGCCCTTAATGACGCCACCGCTGAAGATGAAGCCCTGCACTGGAGCAGGCTCCTCTCCTCACCACCTCTAGCTGCTGGTAAGCAGTCCAGGCAGCCCCACTGTGCCTTCATGGCCCGCCTCGAGCCTGGAACCACCACTGAGCCACCTCCCCCCTCGGCACAGAGACACGCCCCCCATCCAGCGTCATCAGGGACGCAGAGGGAGTGCCCTTAATGACGCCACCAGCCATAGGCGCCGCACGCCTAAGGAGTGTAACAAAGGGGCCTGCCCCTTTGTGCGCCTCTTAGAGCGTCCTTCAGTGCGTTCCTTAATGCACAACTCTGAACTATCCTGTTCTCATCCCCCACCACAATCAAACATGACTATCCACCCTATCCCCATCTGCACTGGCAAAGGCATCTATAACTTACTTCAAAACATACAGACAACATGCACATCAACACCACCAAAACCAAAAAGACACGAACGATGCCTCATAAACATCACTCACAACAACTCGAACTTCTACAGTCACTGCATACTATTCTCCTTACTATTATTCAACGCTCAATCCATTGAGAAAAAAATTCCAATTCTCAACGATCTACTTGACAACGTGAAACCAGACTTCATTGCAATAACAGAAACTTGGATAAAAAATACAGACTCTATACTAATTAACTAAATCGATAACACAACCTATAAAGCGTTCTCAATACCTAGACCCAAAAAGAAAGGAGGAGGACTAATGCTAATTGCTAAAAAAAACACCCCCTAGAGTTGAAACTACTCCCTACAAAAATATGCCCACCCTATGAAGTCGCAATATTCGACTTGGCTAAACTACAAATTTGTCTAATCTTCTGCCCCCCCCCGCCCCCCGGCACACTAGACCACAACTGTTCCCCACTAATAACATTTTTAATGATCAACATCTCATTATTATCATCCTAGGTGATTTCATCATTCATATGGACACACTCCCTCATTCACCTACCTGTGAGACAATAAGCAACGCACTTTCTATACTAGGTCTAAAGCAAATCATCTCTTGTCCAATCCACAAAGCCGGACACACTCTGGACCTCGTTTTCATCAACACAGATAACTGGCTAACCTATAACACACATATAACTAAGATCCCTTGGTCAGATCACTCTCTGATCCACTCCTATATGACCTGCAACTCAAATCTTACAACACCAAACAAGACTCCGATGACAATCAACACCCTGTTTTTTGTAACTTCCTCCTTTTCATTTGGTTATTCCCTGTTATGCTGTAAACTGGTACGATAAGATATTTATCTTTAGCATCAGTATATTAGAAGATTCTAAATAAACAAATAAATACATAAATAATCACACACCACCCCCATTTAATCTCGAAACTCTCCAAGAAAAACTCCAATCCGATTTATCAGACTTAGACCTATCCACCTCTGAAAAAGCCATAACCTCATGGCTCAAGATCACCAACCATGTAGCCGACAATGTTAACCCCACTACCATAAAAACAACAAAAAATGCCTATCAGAACCAATGGTACAATGCCAACATCAGTTCCGCCAAACGAGAGCTCAGGAAGAATGAAAAGACATGGCGTAAAAATAAATCAATCCCATCACTAACCGCTTACAGTACCTACCTATCATACTATAAGAACCTCATTAATAACGCAAAAAAAGAATTCTTCACAAATAAAATCAATAAATTTCAACACAACCCCAGAATGCTATTCACCATCATAGAAAACCTTACTAAAATACCTTATGAGCACAAACTAACACCAACCAAAAACAAATGCAATGAATTTGCGGAATTCTTTAAAGACAAAATCAATAACCTAATGAAAAACAACCTCACCGACAACATTCAAAGCATGAAGATGCAAATCAAAGAATTTCCAAACTGGTCAAAATTCGATCTAGCCTCCACACTCGAAATTAAAACAATCATAAAAAAAATGAACCCAGCAAACCACCCCCTTGACAGCATCCCCATACAAACAATCAAAGCCATAGAAACTACCTTAACCGAAGCCATAACCAACATAAACCTATCACTTGCAGAAGGACACTACCCAGACTGCCTAAAATCTGCAATAATTAAGCCCATCCTAAAAAAGAAGAACCTGGATCCAGAGAACCACAAAACTACCGACCTATCTCAAACCTACCATTCATCGCCAAAATCATGGAAAAAGTCGTCCACACCCAACTAACAGACCACCTCAAAATCAATAATATACTATAACCCACACAATTTGGGTTCAGGAAACACCTCAACACTGAAACCCTACTTCTCTCCCTAAATGACACCGTGCTTAGAGAAAAGAAAAACCAAAACGCTAAGCTTGTACTTGTAGATGATTATTTTTTTATTGTTTAATCTCCTCATAACTTTGGCATAAGCCCCCTAGACAATTACTAGTGGCCACATAAGAGAAATGATTTGCTTATTATTGTTAAACAGTATTTACTGTGTTCTTGCATAATTATGTTTCTTTGTTTCTCTGCAAAGAGGATATTCTTTGTACAAACTGAATAAATCAATAAATAGAAAAAAAAAATGACACCGTGCTCAGAGGCTTCGATAAGGGCCAAATCTATCTACTAATCCTACTAGACCTGTCAGCAGCATTTGACATGGTAAACCACTCAATTCTCCTTGACTGCCTAAACGAAATAGGGTAAACTGACAAAACCCTACTCTGGCTCTCATCCTACTTATCCAACAGAACCTACCAAGTAACAACCAACAACGATCTTTCTGAAAAAGTACATCTAAACACAGGAGTTCCCCAAGGCTCTGCCCTTTCTGCATCCCTCTTCAACATCTACCTACTCCCAATCTGTCAGCTACTAGCTGGTCTAGACCTAATACACTTTCTGTATGCAGGCGACATCCAAATACTTATCCCGATTCAAAACTCACTGGATGAAACATACAAGAAAACTACGGCCCATCTCACTGTAATCAAACAATTATTAACCAAATTGAAATTTGTAATAAACATCGATAAAACAGAAATAATAATTCTTGAAAGAAAAATCAGATCAACACCTCCACCACCCCTAATAATAGAGAATCAAATAATTGCATTCTCCCCGATCTCACATGCAAGCAATCTTGGAGTCATCATTGACAGCGAATTATCCTTTAAAAATCACATTACAACAAAAATAAAAGAAGAATACCTAAAACTACTAACCCTGAGACATATAAAACCCTTTCTAACCCCAGAGGACTTCAGAACAGTATTACAACTACTAATCCTCTCCATTCTCGACTACTGCAATTCCCTACTACTCGATCTACCTCTCTCCAGCATTCGTCCCCTCCAAATTCTACAAAATTCAGCAGCCAGACTACTTACAGGAACTAAAAAACACGAACACATAACCCCAATTCTTACATCCCTACACTGGCTTCCAATAAAATACCAGATTGATTACAAAATATTAACCATTGTACACAAACATATACATGAGAAACGAACAGACTGGTTAAGCGAAGTGATCAAACCCCACGAACCACACAGAAATCTTCGCTCTGCCAAAAAAGGACTCCTGTCAATCCCCTCCTGCCGCTCCACACAACTGACCTCAGTATGCGACCGCGCAATCTCACTCTCAAGCCCCAAACTCTGAAACACACTACCGATTGAACTAAGACTACAACCCAGCCTGAAAACTTTCAAGAAAGAACTACAAACATGGCTGTTCACCAAAGCCTACCAAGACATTGACACTACCATCCCCCTCCCTCACACCAATTTGACAGAACCGGTCCCATCTGAAAGACAAGCAATTGTATGTTCCAACCCAATACTTATCCCCTTCTTACCCATTACCGATATTAATATCAAAATTCTCCTTGATCAACCAATTATGATATGAACTACACCATGTTTACAACTATTCGTTCTACATGCCTATATTTTATACTATAATCTATGTTCTATGTTTATTCCCTTGTTACCCTTGAGAATTTACGTTATATTGTATGTTCTACTAACTTTGTTATAAGAACCTCACCTCTTACACTATTTAACACCATACCACTTGTACCATATGAACTAACTCATTTCCACAATTTGACCACATTACCTATGTAAAAAAGTTAATCATGTTAACCAAATGAAAAAAACTGTAAACCGTTGTGATGGCAAAACCGAACGACGGTCTATAACATTCTATAAATAAATAAATACTGGTTCAGACCAAGGGTCCATCAAGTCCAGCATCCTGTTTCCAACAGTGGCCAATCCAGGCCATAAGAACCTGGTAAGTACACAAACACTAAGGGCCTCATTTTCCAAGGAGTTACCGTGTGTGATAATTCCGCAAACCGCGCTAACAGCAGTTAACGTGATTTGCGAATGCAAATTTTTAATTTCGTATTCAAGGGGCGGAGCAAATGTAAAGTAGGGAGGATTTATTGTGTGCCGTGAAACAGCCGCGCGGCCAATAACTACACCTCTTTCATTTGCGTTGCATTGTGTGCTACAGGCCGGTAAAGGTTTATCGCAGTTCATGATGTCTCCTGACAGGCCTGTTTCAGTATGTGAGAGAGAGAGAGAGAGCTTGTTGTTACCCAGGTAGAGAGTCCATCAAGCTAGGTTGAGAGAACATTGGACAAATCTCATCTTGGAGTGAGTTTCCTCACTCCGTAGGTCATCAAATCTTCACAAGAGACCACTGTTATGTTCGTACGTCTCACGTTGAATGTGAAAGTGGCCCCTAACCCCCTACACTAATACTTAAACCTCACCTCAAGTTACTAGGTGGGCCTCCTATAGGGATACAAATACCTGTCTAGGGCAGAGGCACTATGGCAAGTCTCTCTCTCTCTCTCTCACTCACAGCAGGCCTGTCAGAAGACACCATCAATATAGCACAACTTGCAATAACAGCCTTTCACATTTTGCAATACACATGCTTATTAGCATAAGGTACACCCCTTTTTGGTATCGCATGTGGCCCTAAGTCTATTCCATGCTACTGTTGCTAGTAATAGCTGTGGTTGTTTTCTAAGTCAACTTAATTAATAGCAGGTAATGGACTTCTCCTCCAAGAACTTATCCAATCCCTTTTTAAACACAGCTACACTAACTGCACTAACCACATCCTCTGGCAACAAATTCCAGAGTTTAATTGTGCGTTGAGTGAAAAAGAACTTTCTCCGATTAGTTTTAAATGTGCCCCATGCTAACTTCATGGAGTGCCCCCTAGTCTTTCTATTATCCGAAAGAGTAAATAACCGATTCACATCTACCTGTTCTAGACCTCTCATGATTTTAAACACCTCTATCATATCCCCCCTCAGCCATCTCTTCTCCAAGCTGAAAAGTCCTAACCTCTTTAATTTATCCCTAGCACATCCTTTTTAGCACGGAAGCTCATTTGCCTATTGCATCGAGCGCCCAAGAGGGGTGAATGTGTGCATAAAAAACATAGACTCTCAGTTTGGACGCACGACTTTTACGTGCATTTTACTGCATTGGTCTGTAAGTGAGGTAAAAGAGAGAGCATTGTCAATAGCAGGGCCAAGACTGTGAAACACCATGCCAATTGAATTAAGGGTGCAAAAGGAATTTACAATTTTCAAAAAAGACCTAAAAACATGGCTTTTCAATCAAGCGTTTGAATCAATTATGTAATTAAAGGAAAAAAAAACATTAGTCAGGAAATTTTTATTTTTCTCTGACATGCATTGTCTTTTATTAATCTGATTTATTTTATATTTTTATATTTTAATATGTGCTAATTGAAAGTTGTGTTTTTTTTAACTGTTTGCTGTCAACCGCAGAGATTGAAAATAACAGAATGACAGCATAAAAATGAAATAAATAAATATATATTCCAGTCATCCATTATCTTAAATATTTCCTCTGAGTCTCTCGCCTACCAGCCTCTTGTTCTTGAATTTTTTCTATTAAAAAAATGCCACTTTTGCTATTAGCTAGTTTATGACACCTATAGGAAAAAATAATTTTGCAAGACAGGACTTCTTTGTACTCTGTGATGACAATAATGAAATTACCCTGCAGTCAAACTAAACAGAAAAAAAAAGGGAAATCTTTTAAAATGATTTTGGGGGTGATTTTCTAATCCATGTGCATGTGCGTAAGTGGCTGTACTAAAATAACTCAGCGGCGAGCGCATGTAAAAGTTTGCACGAAACCCCGTTACACATGCTCTTTTTATGGAAAATGAGCAGAGGTATTCCAGGGGGTGGAGCAGGGGGAGAGAAGCATTTACACCCATACTTTCTGATTTTAAAAAGCATGCACATAAGTGTACGCATGTAGATTACACCCTGCAAAGAGGAAATGTAATTTTACGCGGGTGACTGTATGTGTCTGCTCGACCAGTTTCCCCAAGTATTTTCAAAGCAAACTTGCGCACATAAGTTCACTTTGAAAATACTTGGCAACGCCTTTATACACAAGGTCCACGCAAGAGTTCGCCACTACGTGGCCTGTTTGAAAATTACCCTCCTCTGAGGGCCATTCACCTGGGTAAATTTGCTGTCTGAAAATTGCCCAACCAATACTCAACAACGCATGTACTTACCTGGGTAAAACGTGGGCAGTCCCAGGGGAGTGCTTTAGGTCAAGGGAGAGGAAATAACACATAGGGACTACATTATCAAATCTACGCATGTTATTTTCAAAAGCATCAGTGCCAATCAGAAAACCAGGCACAAATCTCTGCGACTATTTTTCCTGTGGGCAATTTTCAAAGGGAAAAGTATGCTCATACTTTCTTTTTGAGAGCTGCTGCAAAGCCTGTGGGTAAAAGTATTTGCAGACTTTGCATCAATGCACCCAGTTTTGAAAATTGCCCCGTTTAGGTTAGATTGTAATAGACAATCCATCCAATGCAGAAAAACTATTTGGGGATAATTTTCAAAAGGATCTAGAAACTTATAACTGGGTTTATGTGCGTAAATGCACTTTAACAGGTGAATTTTCAAAGGAATAACGCATATAAATGTAATATAGTATCATAGCAATTTTCAAAACCCAGTTATGTATATAAAGTGCACTTATACATGTAAAACCTATTGAAAATTCAATAACATAGCAATTTTCAAAAGCCCACTTACACGGGTAAAGTGCATTACACAAACCCCCCCCCCAGCTTTAAGCGTGTAAATGCTTTTGAAAATCAGGATCAGGGATGGTAACCTTCGAACCTGCGCGTGCCCAGGGATGTGGCCATTTTATAACTTGCATGCACACATCACGCACATTTTAAAATAGCCTGGCTGCGCGCACATGTGCTTGCAATTTTAAAATGTGCACATACCAAGCTGCATAAATTGGGTTTCTGTTGCATAAGTCAGTGTGTTTATAACCATGGGACATCCCACCATGGCTAGTATCACCAGTTCATCCACCAGTTCACCCAGTCAAGAATTAGGTCCACCAAACCCCCCTGGTTTAATAGCCTGCATTCCCCCCCAGTTACCCCAGACCCTTTAAACCCCTCCAAAATGGAAGCCTTTTGTTTTTTTTAAATGTACACCTCTCCATAGCAGAAGTAAAACGTACGTGGTACTGGACCTGGACGTGTGCCCAGGCGGGCAAGCATTTACACACATCTCTTGGCCCCGCCTATGTCCTTCCCAAACATTGCCCCTTTTTTAAATCAAGTGAGATATGAGCACTGCGGGAGATACACAAGCACGTAGGTGGCTTTTAAAATATGGTGAGCATGTGTAAGCTGTACATGTGCGTGCATCTCTTTTGAACATTTCTGCGATATATGCTTTAGAAATGATCCCCTTTGTTTACTAATAGTGCCAATGGGGTTTTCCCTTCCCAATTTGTGTTTCTAGGGGAAAAGGCTTAATGCAGAGACCCTAATGTCCTACTTAAGCCTAGAGATACAGCACTGCATTACTTACCTTTTATTGCAATAAATTATTATATTAAAAGAAGCTAGTGTGAACAAAAGTGTAAAATGTTGCTATTTCAGTTTATAATGATGTATGTTATCAAAGACATCACCATTACTGAAAACCTCTCTCTCTCTGCATTGGGGGGGGGGGGGGGGGTGGGGGGTTGTTGAAAAAATAATGCCTAACACATTTAGAAAATGGAAAATTCTGACCTGCATGCACGGTTGTGATGCACACATGACTGCAGCCTATTTGTTCATCTTGAAGGGAGAAAAACGTGAGGATGGCACACGCCCAAAATTATTTTTTTTCCTGAAATGAATCTTCCTCCACACCACAAACTACCCAAAGTTCATGGATACACAGAAAAAAGTTCAACGTGGGAAAAAAAAAATGTGGTAGCGGCTGATCGTGTGGCTTGCGATACATACAGGAAGGATAAAGGCAGAAGAGAGAGAGAGAGAAGCAAGGAAAAGGATGATGAGGGAAAAAACAGGGTATCATTGTCCAGCGATATTTTGTTGCCTGCAGCATATGAGAGAGGTAGGTCGTGTGTTGCAACCCAAATTCTTCCTACCAGCTCAGCATCCAGATGTACAGGGTGTCAAACTTGAGGGCCACAAACCAGGTTGGTTTTCAGGATATCCCTAATGAATATGCATGAGAATATGCAGAGTCATTATGGATGTATCAAAACCCACCTGGTTTGTGGCCTTCAAGGCCTGGAGTGGGATACCCCCGGACGGCATTCTCCGGTTACACCGCAGGAAAATCTTCTTGACTGCCGATGGCAAACGGCCTGCGTGCAGAGAATGGCCTAATCCACCAGCGCTGCTGCCAGCTCCTCAGCCGAGGTCTTCATTTTATCACTCTCTTTAGTATCAAAACTCGTCCACCCACACAGAGACTCAACAGCTTGGAAAATCTGTAACATGCTCTTTTACAATGGTATCATTTAAATGTTTTGTAGTACTGCAAACATCTTGGGACCAGCTGGTTGGAATTTCTCTGATGACTGTTTCAGGGAAAAGATCAAGATGTTACTTACTAAAAATGCTTTTTTTTTTTCATAGCCTTGGCTCCAGGTGTCCTGGCAGGAGGATGACCTTTCAGCAGAAAGGAGTTAGAGAACGGGCCTGCAAGTTTTCAACTCTCTAGCGCTCACATGAGTAGCACTGGGCTTTGGGTTATTTATACATAATCCGAACTTGTTGCAGAGCCAGACACTGAGGGAGTGGAAGCATAGCTGACAGCGTGAACAGCTATCATATGACATTATAAGCTTGATTTATTAAGGGGTTTTCTTCCACTCAATATCCATGGGAAAAAACCTAGATAAATCATGCTCTTGGAGCACACGTTGTTTAAGGCACAAAGGTAACATAGTAAATGATGACAGAAAAAGACCCAATGGTCAATTCAGTCTGCCCTGCAAGCTCCAGCCCCCCCCCTCCCACTTAAGGTAGTAACTACTGCTCCTTGCATGTTACCTCCTGAGCCTTCTGATAAAGTAGTAACTGCCGTTCCCCTGCAGGTTACCCCCATGCCGTCTGTTAAGGGTAGTAAATGCCGCTCTGTGTAGGTTACCTCAGTTAATGCAGGTTACCCCTATTCCTCATTTCCATCCTTTAGCCATAAGAGATCCTCTGTGTTTATTCCATATCCTTTTGAATTCCATGACTGTTCTTGTCTTCACTACCTTTTTTTGGGAGGGCATTCCATGCATCCACCATCTTTTTACATGAAGAAATATTCCTTGATGTTGTTCCTGAGTCTACCCTCTTGGAGCTTCATATTATGTTCTCTAGGTTCTACAGCTTTCTTTCCATTGAAAAAGGCTCGATTCCCATGCATCATTAATATCGTTTCTTCCTCTCCTGCAGGGTATGAATATTTAGGTCCTTTAGTCTCATCTCATTTCTCTGGACTGCTTCCATCCTGTCTCTATCTTTTTTGAGATTCGGTCTCCAGAACTGAACACAGTATTTCAGGTGAGGCCTCACCAGGAACCTGTACAGGGGCATTATCACCTCTTGTTTTGCACTAGGTAGGCCTCTTTCTATGCAGCCTGCCATCCCTCTGACCTTAGCCACCACCTTGTCACATTGCTTTGCCACCTTCAGATCATCAGACACCAACACCCCAAATTCTCTTTCCTGATCCATGAATATCAAAAACACATCGATCTTTCATCCCCTATCACATAGAGCTCCTTTGAATTTTTCCATCCCAAACACATGACTCTACACTTCTGGGCACTGAATTCCAGCTGCCAAACCTTTGACTACTCCTCTAGCATTTTAAAATCACTTTTCATTCTCTCTTCTCCTTCAGGCGTGTCCACTCTGCTGCAGACCTTAGTGCCGCAAAAAAAACAAACCTTTCCTTCTAACCCTTCCGCTATGTCACTCAGAAAAATACTGAACACAACCGGCCCCAGAACCAATCCTTGAGGCACTCCCCTTATCATCCTTCTGTCCTCAGAGTAGGTTCCATTTACCACCACTCGCTGTTGTCTGTCAGTCAACAAATTTGTAATCCATTTTGTTCATGAGCATTCTTTGTGGGACCATGTTAATAGCTTTGCTCAAATCCAGATAAATCACATTGAGTGTTCATCCTTGATTTAATTCTCTAGTTGCCCAATCAAAAGTCAATCGGATTTGTTTGACATGACCTTCCTCTGGTAAAACCATGTTGCCTTGAATCCTGCAACCTATTGGATTGTACATAGTTTCATTATCCTTTCCTATAGTAGTCTCTCCATTAATTTTCTCATCACCTAGGTAAGGCTAACTGGCCTATAGTTTTCAGCCTTTTCTCTGTTCCCACTTTTGTTAAGTGGTACCACAACTGCACTTCTCCAAATATTACGGCACCATTCCTGTTTCTAGAAATCTATTGAATAAGTCTTTCAGCGGACTTGCCAGCACCTCTCTGAGCTCCTTTGGTATCCTGGGATGTATCTCATTAGGTCCCATGACCTTGTCCATTTTCAGTTTTGCTAGTTTCACCCAAACACTCCTCTGTAAATAGGGTAGTATCTACCCTGCTGCCATTCACACACTTACAAATCAGCAATGGTCCTCCTCCAGTGTCTTCTTTAGTGAACTGAAGTATTTGCTTAATATTTCTACTTTTTCCTCATCTTTCTCCTCACAATGACCCATGTCTCTTTTTAATCTTAAAATATTACCTCTGGCCTTCCTTCTTTTCTTGATAGATCTGAAAAATTTATGGTTACCTCGTTTTACTTCTTTGGTGATCCTTTCTTCCACTCAAGCTTTTGCTATCCCAATTTCTTTCCTCATCTCTTTCAGTTTCACCAGATTTTCTTCCCTTTATTCCTCTTTTTGAGTTAATTTGTACTTTCTGTATGCTGATTTTTGCCTTTATTTTTTTAGCCACCTCTTTGGAGAACCATATCAGTTTCCTTTTCCTTTTATTTACTTTTCTTACATAAAGATTTGTTGCCTTAATAGCTCTTTTTAATTTGGCCCACTATTGTTCCACTTCATCCATTTTCTCCCAGTCTTCTAGTTCCTCCTCAAAGTATCTCCCTATTTTAACAAAGCCCATATTTTTGAAATCCAAGACTTGGATCTTGTGTGCCTTCTTTCCATCTTGGGTATAGTTCCTGCCCTTGTGCTTAAGCAGAACACCCTGAAGGGCATCTATAATCTCTCTCAGGCTAATATAGTACAGTGCGCTCCGGTGGAGCGCACTGTTAACCCGCATTTGGATGCACGCTTTCGACGCGCTAGCTTTACCCCTTATTCAGTAAGGGGTAACAGCGCGTCAAAAACGCGCGTCCAACCCCCCCCGAAACTAATAGCGCCCACAACATGCAAATGCATGTTGATGGCCCTATTAGTCATTCCCCGCACGATACAGAAAGCAAAATGTGCAGCAAAGCCGCACATTTTACTTTCAGAAATTAGCGCCTACCCAAAGGTAGGCGTTAATTTCTGCCGGCACCAGGAAAGTGCACAGAAAAGCAGTAAAAACTGCTTTTCTGTGCACCCTCCGACTTAATATCATGGCGATATTAAGTCGGAGGTCACAAAAGTTAAAAATAATTAAAAAAAAATAAATGTAAAATCGGCCCACGGCTTGAAAACCGGAAGCTCAATTTTTCTGGCGTACGTTTTCCGAACCCGTGGCTGTCAGTGGGTTTGAGAACCGATGCCGGCAAAATTGAGTGTCAGCTGTCAAACTCCCTGACAGCCGCCGCTCCTGTCAAAAAAGAGGCGCTAGAGATGCGCTAGTGTCCCTAGCACCTCTTTTTACCGTGGGCCCTAATTTTAATAATTTTTTTTTCTGAATCGCACGCACAGGAGAGTGGCCTGTGCACACACCAGGAGAGCTCACCCGCTCTCCCATGATTTTTACTGTATCGGCCTGTCCATTTTTTACAGATTTTGCAGCAGTCATACTCCAATCTACATCCGGCAGATTAAAATCTCCAATGAGCAACAATTCCCTCTTCCTTCCTACCTTTTGGATGTCTTTGGCCAGATTCCTGTCAGTTCTTCTGTTTGATTCGGAGGCATGCAGACCACACCAGTGTAAATGGAAGTGCCATCTTCTTTTTTAAGATAGCCCACAGTGCTTCCTCCTTTACCCACTTCTCCTGCGTTTCAGTTACTAGGATATTGTTTATTATATAAAGAGCTACTCCTCCCCTTTTTGATCCTCTCTGTCCTTTGTCGACAAGTTATAGCCTGGAATGGCTATAACCACTGAACCATGTCTCTGTAATAGCAACAATATCCAAGTCAGCCTCTACTATTAGGGACTGCAGATCTGGAACTTTAAAGCTGCGACTATGAGCATTTGTTCACATCACTTTCCAGTTTTTTCCCCTTGGCTTGCTGCTGTTCCTAGGCACAGGCACCTTTTTTCTATTCTGCTTAAGAATGGACCAATTTTGTTCTTTTCTCCACTCACATTTTGTATTTGTATTTCTTGGGGGCAATATTCCAATTCCATTGACTTCCTTCTGCCACCCTGTCCTCTAGTTTAAATGCCTGGCGACATATGTTCTGAGTTTCTCACTTAAGATCCTTTTTCCTGCCACAGACAAATGTAGGCCATCTTTACCATATAGACTTTTATTATTTTATACATGGCTACAAGCCCCCAATATATCCATATCCTCCTTCTTTATACCAGGTTTTGTGCATCTGTTGAAGTTGTCTATATGGCTTAGCCTTTCCCTTCCCTTTTCCAGTCCAGCCTGCCTCCCTCCTTCTCGCTATCTGTATTTCCCAAATGTCCACGTCTCCCCCGGATTGCCACTTCGGATTCTGACCTCCTGCCTGGACCTGATTACGATTGCCTGCTGCCTGGACCTGACCTACAGCCTGGGACTGACTACTCGTGCCTGCCCTGACCTTGGCTCTCCTCTGACCTCCGTAAGTCTGCTGTCCACTTAGTCTCTGGTCTCTGTCACCTCTGCCCTAGGAACCTGCCTAAGTCCTGCCAGTCACCAGAATCCAAGGGCTCCACCTGCGGAGGAGGCGGCTGTTAAAGCTGAGGCTTCAGACTGTCCTGTTACAGGAAAGTTCACCGGCTGTTGGTGTAGGCTTCAGGGGCTTGCCCTCGAGGCTGTGTCAACTACACCGCAGCGCTAAGGGCTCACACACCCCATAGCCATTATAACAGTACACGCATACTCATATAATATAACAGAATACTCTGGAATCTGCCTCTCTGTAAGTTATCCTTACTCTCCCAGAATGTGTGAAAACATTACAGGAATTTACTTATTGTTCACCCTTGCCCATATCTCCCTTTAGTGTGTATATATATATATATTTCAATCAAACCAATTGTTTAAATTTGTTTATATCAAAACAATAAGTTAGAGATCTCCAGTTCTGATTTTCTGCCAGGTCATGGACCTGGAACCTTATTTAATTAAGGCAAATTGCTTCCTTTTCCCTACTTCATCCAGAGTGAAAATGATAATGCATAAAGAAGATGCTTCTTCTTGGCATTACTATGAACTTTTGTATTCTCCCAGAACCCCTGCAAACATAATACCGGTAACAGGGCTAGATTATTTATTTATTTGCAGGCATTTATTCCCCGCCCTTCCTACGTACATAACCAAAGAATAAGAGAAACTTGACAATAGATAGATCATACTAGAGAGAAGGGAAGAACATAATTCTTCATAAAGGTACATAGATCATCTGAGATGGGGAGGGGGGGGGGAGGGGGAGTTCGTTCTATCAAGATAACTGAGTTCTGCCCTCACTTTTGGCTCCTAAGTGGCACCCTCTGAAGGTGGATGTGTTGGGGTACATCCATTGTCATTTAAGCTTGGGAACGCTTTTTTGAAGAGGAAAGTTTTAAAGAACATTCTGTTTGGGAGATATCTTAATTCTTTAGGTAGGCTGTTCCAAAGGAGTGGTCCTGTGGAGAAGAAGGCTGTTTCTCTGATTTCCTCAAGGTGGGTGAGCGTTGGGGATGAGACATCTAACAGCATTAGATTAGACGATCTGAGGTGTCGGGAGGGGGTGTGGATTTTTATTATAAAGGAAATCCAAGAGGAGTGTAAATTGTGAATCGAGGAGTATATGATCATGGCAAGATTGTATTGTACTCTGAAAGATATTGGGAGCCAGTGTAGGGATTTGAGGATTCCTGTGATGCCATCTATCTCTAAGGCTACCTCCTCCTGGAATTTATTATCTTTAGGCCACGTCTATTAGAGATGTGCATTCTTTTATCACGAATTTGCAATTTCAACAAAATTGCCTAATTCGTCATGGTTCGGGGCACCCGAACCCCGAAACGGATTTTCCATGAACTTCGGGGAAAATTTGTTTTTCGGGTTAGTGCGGGGGGAGGGGCACATTTATTTAAAAAAAAAAACCCCACCCCAACCCTTCAATTTTACTTTATTACAACTCCCCCCCACCATCCCAATCCCTCCCCAAGATTTACTAAAAGCCCTGGTGGTCCAGCGGGGTCCCGCGAGCGATGTCTCCCTCTCGGGCCGTCGGGCCTACCACGAATCAGTATTCAAAATGGCGCCGGTGCCCTTTGCCCTTACTATGTCACAGGGGCTACCAAGTGCCATTGGTCGGCCCTTGTCACATGGTAGGAGCACAAGATGGCACCGGCCATCCATTGCTCCTACCATGTGACAGGGGCCAACCAATGGCACTGGTAGCCCCTGTGACATAGTAAGGGTAAAGGGCACGGTGCCATTTTGAATACTGATTCGTGGTAGGCCCGATGGCCCGAGAAGGAGACATCGCTCGCGGGACCCCACTGGACCACCAGGGCTTTTAGTAAATCTTGGGGAGGGATCGGGATGGTGGTGGGGGTTGTAATAAAGTAAAATTGATGGGTTGGGGTGGTTTTTTTCTGACGGTTTTTTTTCCCGATTCGCTTTTTTCCCCGATTCATTTTCCAACTCGTTTTCTCCGATTCGTGCCGCCAAAAAACGACCAATGGAAAAACAACATTTTTCAACAAAGCGCCCGAACCGAAATCCGACCTGACATGGAAAAACTAAGCTCATCTCTAACATCTATACATGTCAATAAAACCATACATGGACAACATAATGGTGATGCAGAGGCAGAGAAACAAGCAAATTATCATGAAAAACTATAAGCGCAATGCACATTGACACCATATGCACTTATCTCCAAAAAAGAGTTCCATTCTTCCTTGCTAAATTCAATGTGTAAATCATTGTTTCATTTACCTATTAAAGATGGAGGAGATCTAAATCCTGACCCAGTTTCTAACATACTTTTGAACAAGGAAAAAATAATTTTACTGTGGAGGTTAGTTTACACTCCACTAGTTCCAGAAGTCCAAACCCAAACCATTACTCTGATCAAAGCGCCTGTCATCTGCAAATATAAACAATGCGTATATTGAGGTACTTCGCCACTAGCTTGTGGAACAGTTTAAATCCTCTTCTGGAGCTGCCACAAATATTTTAAACCAGACTGCCTCCAAATGTTCAAGTTCCAAGAATATGTACAAAATGATATATCGTGATTGTTTAATAATGGAGAAGGAGACATCAAGTTATCTTTAAGAATGTTAGATGTTTACACATAGCAGACCACACTATAAGTCTGTGTGCTATAATGGGATTCCTTCTCGTTAGCTTTTGCACCAGTGCTTTAGATGGAAGAAGCATGAGAAGAACCAAATCTATTCTCTCGGCTTCATAGTCCTCTGATGAGAGCTAGGATTGTACTATATCATCTCCAAACCATTCTTTCAGACATATCATATGACTGTATTTTATAACCCATGCGTATAAGATATATACACATGATAAGATACGCATATGGCTCCCCCACGTATGTATATATGCATATATATATATTTTTTTTTTGCAATGCATTGAAAGTGGCTATTTCAATGCACTGAGTGTACTTTTATTATCCCTTTTTAAAAATATATGCGCTTATATTTTATGTGGAAAAATAAAGTTGGACTTGCATAAAATCCAATTTATATGTGTAAATCAGCATATTTTAAAACGTGTGCATAATTGAAATTAACAATTACTCCACCAGTTCGCCAAGTTCTTCTCCAAATCATTGAGACCTTCCAGGTTCTTCAGACTAAACTTCCTCAGTTCAACCAGATCTCCCACCCAGCCAATAACACACAATAAACACATCTGATGTCAGTTATGTAGGATAATTAGCAAATGTAAAATTACATCAGGTTGCTAAATGTACATGCGTAGATCTCTTGTAAAATAGCAACTTACACATGTAACTGTTGGTTCCACCCTGGAACACTTCTATTTTCCGCGCATATACGTGCACGAGAAACAAAGTGCAAGTGGACTTTCGACTTTAATAAAATAGCGATTGCATGAGTACAGGCTACTTACGTGCATATATGCTAATTTTTACATGCATAACTCTTTGAAAATTCACCCCACAGGTTTTATTTATTCACCTTTTTATCTATGCCTTAATCCAGGCAGTGAATATTTCCTAATATTACTCCTAAATCTAACCCGGTGATGCTCAATTTTTACCACATCAAGATTGGCTCACCCTTTTGCAACAATAATTTAATAATTTCTACCAGCCTACTTAACTTTAACCATTGAAAGGAATACAACATAATAATATACCAATGTAGAAAACCTCTTTGGTGGAGGTGGGGTTGTCCTCCCTGGAAACTCTTAGCTTTGGTGATGGTGGTGGGCAAGATTTCAGAGCTCCTTTCTCTTTTTAGAAGCAGGATGGCTCCACTCAGCTCCTCTCTCCTTGGGAAGGCGAGGGGAAGCAGAAGGCTAGTCTGGACCAACTTCACTCACTTTGTTCAGGCTTGGAGGCAGGGCATATGGTGGCAGCATATGGTTCTGCTCATCCCTCTCTTTTCTCTCCTTCAGTGAGCAGGCAGGAAGGAGGCAGCAAATGGCAGGCTGTTTCCAGCAGGACTGTCTCACGTGCTTTCTGTGGTGTGTCTGTGCATCATGTCCCCTAGAGCTGAAAACTACTAGTCTAACCTCTTTCAGCCTCAAACCATGACCTGTTGTTCTAGAACTTTCTTTCCCTTGAAAAATGCTACTAGACTCCTGGAATTCCGCTTCCACCAATAACCTCCGTGTCACCCTGGGCATGTCACTTTATCTTCCTCAACTGTAAATGACTACTACTAATAACTCTTCTTCCATTCTCCCTCTAAACTGTAATACCTTCCATTAGCACTGAAATATCCTGACTGACCATCTACTACAGATGTGGCTGCACATGCTTATCTCAAGTGTAATAAGCATAAAGTACCATGTATCTGGAGTAAAGGTACTGCATTATTATTTGGAATAATACATTATTACCAAACTGTTGCTATAACAGCAACTAATAGAAAAGGTTTCAGTCTAGCATCACTAGTGGTGATAAGTAGTAGTAGTAGTAGTCCTTATACACTTACCTTGGTTGGGCGAGTCACTTCCCGGGGTCACATCAGATAACCTCATTCCAGATTTGGCCACTGCATATATACGACCTTCCTGGATTGATATTATCAAACAGAGGGATAACATTTATTCAAAAGAAAAAGATAAATAGAAAAAAATCCTAAGGGGCCAATCAAATCTTACAGCAATTTCACTGGGCCTTTTTTCAGCAGAGGAACTGAATCAACCAATGTAGTTGGTGAATTCAGTTTTTCCCAGTGAATAAAACGGGACATGTGGCTACTACAAGGGCTCAACTGGTCCCTATGTCAATATGGTTGCATGGTTTGTTTCCTTAGAATACCATATACACAAGGCTCCTAGTTTCCTGTGATTCTGCGGACATAGGATTTGTCACAGAATTTCTTTACTGCCACAAATCTGTTTAATGCTGCAGAATCTTCCATTTTTAACAATTTCCTATTTAAAAAATAAAAAAACCTTTCTATTAATAATTCAGTGTAAAGTAAAAGAAAATAACTGAAAATGAATCAAAATAAGTAAGATTTCTTCTTCAGAAACAAACAGCATTTCAAGAGATTGCCTGAGAAGCGATTAACATTGAGTAGACGGTCCAAATGAGATTATTTTAATGAAATGCAAAATTAATTTTGGGCCAGATTTACAATGCTGAATTAACACACTGTTCTTTTATTTAATCATATGTTGCATTTTAACAAGAGCACTATGTTAATCTGCAAAACAAACCAGCCAACAAATCAGGTGACTGTAATAAAACAGCAATCTCCAGCTCGGTATTGCACAGTGAGAACAATGGGTAAAACAGACTGGCTGAAAATTATTCCCTTCAGAGCAGCTAAAAGTACCTGCGGAGATTACAATGTGCGCGCTTTAAGCTGCGTTATAAAGGGAAATTCCCAGGGCTATGTACTGGCTGGGGGAGTAAAGTATTTTCAAATCGGAGCCCATATTTATTGACCCTTTCCCTCCATCTGCAGAAAAAGGAAGGCCAAAATCTGTGGGAGCTTTTGTGCCTGTGTACGTGAATTCTCAAAGAAAAAGCTGCCTACCAGGTTTGCGGCTACACAAGTAGCCATGGACCTTGCACCCTAGGCAGCCTCCTGATAAAACCGCCACCACTGAAGGTAATTTTCTAAAGGACCTCTGTGGGTAAAACAGTGTTTTCCGTGCAGAAATGGCCTTTTACAAAATGGCTGTCCGAAATGTGCAGTAAACGTACATGCACAGTCATGTTCATGTCTGCGTTTACCCAGATGCACGGGGGGGGGGGGGGGGGTACTCCTGGGGGGAGGGAAGGGCTGGGACAGGGTTTGCACTTATACGCAAGCATTTGCACTTTCAAAAGTATGTGTGCAAAGTTTCTTGAAAAAGGACTGTGTACAGTTTAGCAGGTGAATGTGGGTAGTTTTAGTGGGACAATGTTCATAGGAGAAAAGCATACACGTAAATTTGGTGAAATTTATGCATACGTTTGCTGTCTCACTTATGCAGGCTGTTATAATCTAACCATAATGGTGGTAATTTTGTATTTTAACAGATATAAAAGGAAAATTTGAAAAACAGAAGAGAGAAGGTTTTCAAGAATAAGAAAAGGCAGCTAGAGAGACAGAAAGAAGAGAAAGGAGAAACAGAAAACGTGAAATATTATACAGGATGGGTAATTTTCCAGGGGATGTCTGCAGGTAAACTGGTGATTTTATTTATGTATTTATGTATTTATTTATGTATTTAAGGTTTTTATATACCGGCATTCATGAAACAATCACATCATGCTGGTTTACAGTTGAACAAAGGGGTGCAGAATAAATAAAATAAACTGGAACCTGTGCAGAGGAAAATTGAAGTTACAATGAACAAGGAAGATCGAACTGGGAGAAGAGAGAAAACAGTAGAGATTAAGTAGAGATTTACCCACAAATATGGCTCTTTAGAAAAGTGTGCGACCGCTATGCATGTAAAATTGCACACATACATAGTGCATGCATGGACTCTGACATGCCTATTAGAGGCTTTCAGGGAGTGGAGCCTGGGTGGGATCAGAACTTATGTGCACACTTTTTAATTTTAAAAAGTAGGTTCCTAAATTCTCTTGGCAAACTACACACATCAAGTAGCAGCCATTATTGTGCGCATGTAGCTTTGCTGGGATAATTATCAAAGTGGACTGTATGCATATCTGTCGACTAACTTACGGGCGTTAAGTTACAAAAATTACCCTCATAGTCCTCAGGGAGCAATCTGTCTGACATGTACAAAGCTCGTATTCCCATAAAACACAAAATGAAAACTAGTTAGTGCATCTGACCCTTTGTCTTCCATGAAAAAAAGGCCAATAATAACGATGGAATGAATTTCCTGAAATGAAACAGATGAAGAGAAAGTATTCAAATTGAGCAATATTTAATATGTGGATTCAGCCTGAGGGCATTGGGTAAATATGAGGATGCACATTATTAAACAGTAAAGATGAAAACCCATGTAACTTTGCAAAAAGGGCTCTTGTGATAGGTGAGAAATGATGCACATGGTAATAAATCTATGGAGAATGCAATCAATCCAGCCAGATACCAAAATTCACAGGGTTTGTGATTTTCAGCCTTCCTGATAGGGTTGTCAACTGGCTCCAGATTTTCAGGACAGGTTGATCCAGTCCTGGTTTTACCCTACTGCATGCAGGGATTTGTAGTTCTGCTTTTCCTATTGTACGCCTTAAGAAAAGCAAGACTACAAGTCTTTGCATGCAGTGGGGTAAAACCAGGCCTGGATCAACCCTATCTCCTGGAGTCTTAGCAGATCTACTCCCACCCAGGTCCAATGTCTCTCCCTAGGAGGTTTCCTTTCTCAAGGCATCAGGGCTCATGGCACAGATGTTCTCTTCTCTCCTGGAATCAGAGAGCACCTAACTCCAATATCTCTCACATGTTTGGTGGCTCGGAGCATCCAGTTCACATCTCTTTCCCTTCTCTTTGGGGTGCGCTGTTCTAATCTTTCCCATTTCTCCCAATCTCCGAGTACAGGGATCTATTTTATTCTCACTGTTCACATATAGGTCATTTGTCCTTGATGGCTAACACTTTGACAGTTTAGGTCACATTTTTTTTAAAAGTGATATTATTCCACAAATCTAAAATGGACACTTGAATCATGTGTATACCACAACAGGAAATGCCTAACAATTGCATTCACACAAACTTGAGTTTGCTATTAAAAGAAAATCAGAAAAAATTGCAGCAGTAAAAAAAAAATTGCAGCAGTAAATTTTAATCCTCTACTCCCAAGACATAGGGAGGGGTTCCCCCAACCTCGTGCTTGCTCTTTCCCTGCTCTGGGACCCCAGCAGGACATTTCCCAGTTTCCAATGCTCACTCTATGCTCCTGTGAAGGGGATCTCCTGGCCCTTCACACAAAGGTATAATAAGATGTCTCCCTGCCAGTCCTCATCCTCCCCCGATGCCTCCTCTTGGGTCAGTGGGGCTTGGGCTCTGATAATGTCACCTGGCCTTGGCTAGAGCTGCACGAGGCAGGGCTACTGTTGGGGTTTTTCTTTTAAAACCAAAAATCATAAACTCTAATTAAAAAATACTTAAGGAAGTGCAACAACATGGCTTTCCGTATCTGTTTAATAAACGAAACATCTTCCTTTCACACATAATGATTCTTTACCATTTAATTGCATGTGTTACAATTTCACCTGCTACGCAGCCTCACTGTACCCCGACTATGATGCCTCCCCACAAGCAGAGAGAGGTCTCCTCGGAGCGCCGTTCTGTGCTATCCACGTCAGCTCCTCACAGCTCATCAAACTCAGCCTGTAATGCAGCCTCCTCAGTATATCTACTCTCCAGCCTTGCCTAGCTCCTTCTCCATGCCTGCACCATGCCCAGGCCTCAGCCTTGCATAACCCTGTCTCTTCCCTGCTTCAATGCCTTTGCATTGAATCAGCCTTGGCTCCTTGTCCTGCAGCCTCCAGGCCTTCTCGCTCCTTGCCTTGCCTTGTGGCCTTTGGGCTTTCTGACCATAGCTGGGAACTCTCAGGATTTTACCCCGAGACTCTGGGAATTTGCATCAGTTGCAAGGTCTCAGGGGAAACACTGGAAATCTCAGGACCTCTCTGTATACAACTCAGCTACTCCCTTTCCTCAGTAAGCCTGTGGAGAAGAGGAGAAGTAGAGTGAATCTGGAGCAGACACTACCAGCAGCAAGTGGGGAGAAACTGGAGAGAGGCTGAAATACACATACAAAACTCAGTCTTCAGCTATGATTCCAGGATTTGGGACTCACTCAGGTAAGAGTAGAATGGGGATGCATAAGTCATGAAGTTGTAACTTATAGGGGATGGGAGCAAAGAGGGTGCTGGGGTCAGGGAGAGAGGAAGGGAGAGGATCATTGGATCATCTCTGGAGGGGGGACAGGTGATGGTGGTGGATGGAAGAAAGGCAAACTGTGGAGTGGAGGTGGAAGAAAAGAAAGATGGGGGGGGGAGAGAATGGAAGAGAGAAAGCTGATACATATTATTCCATTCCTATCCTCCCCCCCCCCGCCATCTGCTAATCAATAACAATCTCAGGGTAACCACAACTCAAAAGTTCTCTGGTATGTTTCTGACTCTTGCCTTGTAGTCTTTGGGCCTTCTGACCCTTGTTTTGCCTTGTGCCCTTTGGGTCTTCTTGCCTCTTGCCCTGCTCTCTGGCCTGCCTAGGCCTTACTCTGCACTACAGCCTATCGAGGCCTTTCCTGTCTAGCTAGCCTTCGGGCCCCTGTGTTCAATGTTCCTTGTTCATGTGTCCTGTCCTTGTCTTACACTACCTTTGCCCTGCCTTAGCCTGTGTCCTGTCCCAGTCCTTGTCCTATGTCTGTCCTTGAGTCACACCCCAGTTCCAGGCCTTGCCTGCACTCGAGCCTCAGTTCTAGTCCTTGCCTGCACCCTGTTCCAGTATTTGCTCCTGCCTGTGCCAGCATTCACCAAGATGTACCAGTGCCGCAGCCAGGTCCTGCTGGCCCCCAGATTCCAAGGGCTCGACCCGCAGAGGAGGGGGGCTGGCTAGGCAGAAGACCGGCGCTAATCCTGACCTACCATCTCGTGGCATTCCCCAGAAGGTGTTCCCTCAGTCCAGATCAGCCAACCCTAATAGCATGTGTGCTTCTAAACTTCCAACGTGTATGTAAATAATACTGACATTCAATTTGGGCTTTAAGTTATTGTTTTTGTGATTATGTAATTATGATAGTGTTTTGAAAATTTAATTTAACTTCGGTATCGTTAGATTAATGGTATGTTATTTTTATTGCACTGTCATAGATCTGATTACTCTGGAAACTGCTTAGGGTTGAACTTTTTTTAAAGTAAGGGAGTAAACAAGTATAGCCTGACATAACATAGGAAGGGAAATTTTCAAAGCCATTTCCACGGGTAAAAGTTCTTTACCCGTGGAAATGAACTTTTATAAAATTGCCCATCTGATATATGGGGCCTGAATATGCACGGGCTTGCCTGCAGTGAGCAGAGATGTTCCTAGGGCAGGGAACGGGGGATGGATAAGCACTTAAACGCATACATTTGCATTGTCAAAAGTGTGCACGTAAATTTCCTGGAAAAAGCTCTGCGCACCTATTATCAGGTGTTAAGTGTAGGTGGGCACTTTTGGTGGGAGAATTTTGAAAAGGGAAAATACGTGCCTACTTACCCTTTGAAAATTGATGCAAAGTATGCAAGTGGTAATTATAAAGTTTGCAGGTACTCTGGACCCAAGCAAAAATGTTGGGTGCTTTCCTTTGGGAACTTGTCGTGGATACAAATTATTCACAGATGCTTGCACCTACTTTTTCTGTGGATACGTTTTTTGTTTTTTTTTAATTGCATGCCCCCAGATAACATGGCTAAAAATGCACGCCTTGCCAAAGCTCACAAAAACTTTCCGCCACATTGTGTGTGTGTGGGGTGGGGGTGGGGGGGGGGCCACTTTTCAGAGAGCTGATGAATGCAGGTGAAGGAGTCCCATCACTAGCATTGTTTCATGTACATGCACGGGAAAAAGGGGTGCAAGAATTCAGCTGCCAACATTTTTGAAGATGCCAGAAGTGAGGGTGGGAGGGAGGCCTGCTCTCTTCTTCCCCTCCGCAGACTCTGGGCCCCTCAGAAGTGGTGCTAGAAGGAGGTAAGTAGGTCCATCGGGTCCCCCTCTTTCTGGTGGGGGCCATCAGACCTGTTCTCTTTCACCTGGGGGGAGTTGTGGGGACGAAATTTCCCCCTTCTAACCAGCTCTTTCACTTGCAGTTGTTGTGCAGAGAGGATTTCAGGACAATCTGGGCTTGGTAAAAATTTAACGCCTGGTTCCAGGCAGGCATTACATTTTTGAGCTTTACCGAACCCACAGAAAATAGCAAGTGTGGAGAACTTGCAATGCCATTTCCTGTTGAGTCCAGTAAAGTCTCATTTGCCCAAGATGCTACTTCATTTACATAAAAGTAGGTACTGGAGGGGGGGGAGGGAGTAACATCTTAATATGCAATTTTTAGCATACACAAAAGGCCCTTAATGTTCATGTTAAACTTTATAGACCCCTATATGTGCAGTCATGGGCTTTACAGTTAAACATGCACATGATGAAACTCATATAATAAGAGACCATAAACTATAGATACTAATTTATATAAGGTGACCTTGATTAATGTTCTGGTGATATATAAGATGTACTTATACAGATGTGGGGTGAAAAATTCTCTCATGTTTTATTTTTCTCATGGAAAAATTAGTATTTCTATAAATTGTTTCAGAAAATTCATTAACAATGAATAGATGTCAGTACAATATTATGCGGGTGTGGCAATTTCAAGCTTTGAATTTGTTCCAGTATAAGATTTAAACCATATTAGGAGGGTAATTCTCAAAAGGGATTTCTGTGGGTGCACACTTGGATTTCAAGAATAATTGTGTCTTGGAGGGCGGGGGGGGGGAGAAGAGTTCCTGGGTCTCTTCCTTGGACCTTTTGGCCTCATTTCCATTTCTGGGATAATTTTAAGAAAGGGCTAGCTGGCTAACTTCTTCTCCCAACCTAATCCCGCTCCAGAATTTGAGCTTCTAAATGTTGATGCTCTAGGGTAGTAGCAGTAGAGGGTTAAATTTTCAAAGCCAATGATCTAGGTACCAAACATTGTAATTAGACAGCAAGATGGCTTTGAAAATTGACCCCGTTTTCTTTTTTAATTAATATAAAAAAAGCCCTGGAAGCATTTTTTGATATAATACAGTTTATCTTCATTTTGTAAGACCCCTAAATGTCGACTGTAAATGCATTATGTTAATAATTTGGGGCTGGGACAGAGAGTAGTTCAACTTTCCCAGCACACTCCCCAAGACCAAATGTCTCTTGAGATACTCAGAACTTCAATTGTACACCTAAACATGTTTTTGATGATCTTCTTACCCAAGATGGAAATCTATGTAATGGTGGAGTGGGAGGCTTGCTTCCAGGTTCCATTATAACTTCACCTTCTGGATTCCCATCACCTTTGTATCCTGAACCAAGATGCTGAAGGGCAACTTCTGTTACAAGTTCATTTTCACACTCTTCTGTCTCCATCTTCTCTGGCACATCGTCAATGTCAGTCTCTTCCACCTGCACTGCTTGTGGTGGCAAAATCATGGGCTTAAAGGAGCAGATATCAATATTTACAATGTGATGAAAGTGGTCCGCTCTACCAGGCTGAGGTTGGCTGTAATGTTTCTTGGCCAGCTGGATACTATCTCTGGGTGTTGTAGGAGTCCTGACTTTTGGCAAAGTCATGCTATTGCCCAAGCTAAGTTCCCTCATTGGAAAGCCAAGCTGAAAGGAAGACATCAAAGGCACAGTCACAGATGGGGAAGAATGTTTTTGGGTGAACGTGGGAGCCAAAATTGGATTAGGTATGTTCATTTCCCCAGATGAAGAAGAAGAGTCAAGTCTTTGGGAACGAAACTTGCAGCTGAGCTCATCTGAAGAGTTGCCCAGGTCAGAAGTCTTGTTTGTGCAGCTGGAGGAACTGGAACTGCTTTTGCTTTCTGAGGAAGATTTGAAAATGAGTGTTTCCTTGATCACTCTCATTGATGCCACGGTGAGCTCCGTTGGTGGATCTAAAGAGATGCTATGCAATTCATGAGCACTGTCCAGACTCACAGCAACTCCTCCGTTTTTCACAACAGCAGCGGACTTTGAGTGCAAGGCATCAGCCATTGATCTTGTTGAGGCCTGGGGAGAAACTGTCCTAGTAATGCACTCTGTGGCAACATCTTCATCCCCTACAACTCTACTTTTTTCATGATGGGTACCTTCTGCAGACTCTTGGCAGGCTTGATTTTCAGCCACAGAGAGAAGTTTAGGAGCCTGGGTAGGTTGTTCAGACCTTGGGGACAGCAGTATACCAGGGAACACAAGGCCACTGTTGTGAAGGGACTCGACAGTGGAGAGGTTTGCCATGCCTAGAATAAAACACAGAACATCTACATTAGTTTGTTGCCAGGATTCCTGGCTAGGAAGCTCCTTTTTATGTTTCTTCAAGCCCTTTGGTTTTGTAGTGTAGTTTCTGTAAGAGTCTTTCAATCTAAATAAAGCCCCCAGTGCTCCACATTCTACAGTTTGATGAAAAACCTCCTAAATTAATGATAAATATAATTTTTTTCTCTCTCAGTAAGGGCCTGATTTTAAAGTGCATATATACACTTAAAGTTGGGTTTCACACATGTGAGTGCACGTTACGCGTAAATGGTTTTTTAAAAATTGCTACAATACTATGTTACATTTACACGTGCCAATCCTTTTAAAATCCTTAGTTTTAAAAAATATGAATAAAGTTGTATTACCAAACTCTAACCTCCCCCCTTCAAAAAAGGAAAAATTCCGCATACCAGTGTTTTACTTTATGAATACTGATGCAGAAAACAGATATTAGTAATTCTGCGAAAGTTTGTTCTATCAAGATGCCAATTTACCTGATCTAAAGTTTCTTGCTTTTTACTTCTCTGATAAGTACTGCTGACCAAGAGAAACTTGAAGCAAAGAGGAGGTTAAAAATGTATGACAATAGCCTACATCTGTGAATAATCTCTTCTTGTTGATGTAAGGCCTGAATGGTATGTTTCACAAGTTTCTCTCCTTATTCCCCAAGTGAGGGCCCTGAGGATAGATTGAGCATGACGGACTTTAACCAAGCGTGCCCAATACATTGCAGTAACATTCCAATACAAAACACAGCCATAAAGTACTCTAAAGTGGTGTGTCTGTGGAAATCATATACAGCAATACTAGAAAAATGAACAATTATTGGATCTCCTGGCTGAAGTATGTGCTGCTCTAGGGCAGACAGTTTCAGGTCTGCTGTTCAGTGGGGTTTCAGGGTCTGACCATCTTCCAGAAATGACACAATCAGGTCTAGCACACTTTACGTTTATGACTTCATTGAAGGAAAGTACAGCACCGACAGCTTTATTTTTGGAGCTGGCTTCCCACCTAACCCTCTGCCTGGTGCACTCTGCCGTGTGTTCATTTCTTTTTAGCCTGATCAGAAATGTCATGGTAGATGTCTTTCACATGCAGTTTTATAAAGTACTAATGAAGTACATTTCAGTGCGTCCTAAACAGTGAAAGGAAAATTTACCCAGGTAAAAAGTGAGTTACCCAGCTAAACTGGCCTGTCTGAAAACTGCTCTCCTCAGAATGGCTGTAAAGCACATGAACCTTTTTGCTACACTACTAAGGGGTATTCCTGTTGGCACGTTTAAACTGGAAAGTAAAACATTAAACATAACTGGCATTTTCAAAAGTACTACACATGCTATTTCACCATCCACAGAAATAGGAAGTGTAAAGTACCTAAATATGACAAGCAAGGCAGGAGCGATATGATAGGAGACATTTACCTACCTGAAAAGTATTAATAATGCAGCACACATATAGAAAGGAAGCTGCAAAACTAAGGGTCATGATATGAAGCGCCAAAGGAGGTGGACTCAAGAAATATTTTATGCCTGGAATGCTCTTTCAGAAAAGACTGTGCAGACATAAAACAGTAACAGAATTCATAAACACATGGGATAACAAAGAGGATTTCTAGTGGCAAGGACAAAGTAATGAAACACTGGAGCAGTGTTTCAGCCCAAAACAGCAGTGGTGTGACAGCATCATGCTTCCAAGGCAGCATTAGGGTAACCTGCACTGAGCAGTGGTTACAACTCTGAACTGCAATGATGCAACAGCATTGGACTTCCAAGAAGGCTGGGGTGTGACATGCATTGAGGGGCCAAGGTTGAAAAACAAACTTCAGTTAGCATGTGCATTTTGTTTTGTTTTTTTAATAATTACATTAACATTGGTAGCTGTGAGGATTAATATAAAACTTGGTAATAAGACATAGACTTGGTGTTTTGCTTAAGTACTAATCTTGAAAGAAGCAAAGTCAAAAAAGGTAAGGACTGATTTAGCCCATTAGAATAGGTGGTGGAGTTCATCAGTGTAACATATTTTGGGCATGCTTGGGAATATGAATGATAGTGGTAGGAAAAGGGCTGAGAGGTCTGGTAAAAGACAAGGAGGAAGAGCTGGCGTGGGGTTGTATATGGGAACTGATGTGTGCATGTAGCTAAAGTGGACAAACCTCAATTGTGCAGACAGGCTGGGCCATTTGGTTTTTTTCTGTTGTCATTCAGTTAGAGATCAGTATTCCAAGGTTTTGACAGGTAAATGTTGGAGTTAGCAGGACACAAGCCAAAATTTGGATATTTCTCCCTACCCTGCTGAGCGGATACATTTTGTATGTATAAACTCATTGTGCAACAAAATGTATCCAGATGAAAAGCAGCAGCACTGGAGGTGTTCCAGGGGCAGAGCTAAGCTCTAGCTGGTGCGCTCAGATAGTGAGCGCTGTCCAGTTAAAGTTATGTGTATAAGTCTTGTCAGAAAAATACCTATCCTAAAGTTATCAGGTAGATATACACATCACTTTATCTAGGTGTATTCAGTGGCAGACTTATGCAAGTAAGTCCTGCTAAATATCCAAATAAAGTTATGTGCATAGCTTTAGTCAGATAACTTACCTGCTCGCTGGTAACTGCTCGCTGGTAAAGTATCCACATACTATGTATGTGGATACTTTACAGCCTGATTTTCAAAGCCATTTACACGCATAAAACATGGTTTTATGCGTGCAAATGGCTGCTGTAAAATAAACTGGGCTCAATATGTATGTAACGCCATTTCACACATACTTTTACACAAACTGAGCAGGGGGCAAGGAGGAGTGAAGTTGGGACTGACATGCATACTTTTTTATTTAAAAATATATGCACATTATTATTTTAAAAAGTATGTGCACTTATTAACCTGCATTAGTTAGAGCTGGTGAAGAGCAGATATAACTTTGTATGAGTTAATCTGTGCTCATATTGGGACAATTACCTGAGCATTTTCAAAGGAAACTTATGTGTGTAAGTTTGCTTTGAAAATATGGGGTAGAGTGTGCTTGTAAAAGGTGCACACAGTATTTAATCCTACCTATGCAGTTATAAAATTACATATGTACCTTTCACGACCTAACTTTCAAACTGCCTTCATAGTTTGCTTTGAAAATTAGCTACAAAATATGCACGGTAAAAGTACATAAGCACGTTTCAATTGCACAATCTACTCAAAATTGTCTCCTTAAATAAGGACTGGCAGCTCTGTATACAATGGATGTCATTCTCTGTACGACAGCGTGCACAACATTCTCCTTCTTGAAGAATTAAAAGTCCTTATTTACATCTGAAGGCTTTTAGGATGAACTGCAATTTTGATAGGGCAGGGTTGGGCTGTTATTCCTCTGTCTTTAACTGTTAAGCTACCAAGACTGTTTTAATCAAAATCCAAACAGTATCTTTAAGCAACAAGACCTTCTGAAGCACTTGCACTACAACGTTTACAATTTTTACATATTATTGTAAACATAAAAACTAAAATTATCTATTGATATAGACATCTGTTGTGAGGAGAAAAGACACAAATACTGCTAAAAAATTCTCAAACCAGACTACTTAAATAGCTCGATACCAATCTTACATGGATTTGGCATGAATTTCTGTGTTGCTATTGCAACTCAGTGGCATCATGAGATCATTTTCTATTTCTGGGTTTCTAATTCCCATCAAAATAGAATTTGGTCCTGATGGTATTGCAAAATAAATTGAGTATGCCATTGAGCAAATCAGAAATGGACAAATCTTAAAATATGCAGTTTTTGTAGGCTGGAATACCTTTGAAAGGCCCAACAAAAAAGATGTTGTAGACCACAGAGGTGTCTCAAAAGTTCAATGTACATCATCTTTCATGTTAAGTCCTTTAAAAAGTATCACAAGCTACAAAGACTCCAGTTTTCTTCAGGACCAAGTTAACTACCAGATCTTTGCACCACACAATAAATGACATAAACAGCAGTAATTAAAAAAAAAACCATATAATGTCCTTATAGGGAGATTTGTTTTCTTATTGCGCATTTCAGGTCGACATGGCATTAGGCTAGTAACAGTGAGGTATGCTCAGATGACTGTAGGTTTATGGAAAAGTTTTCAGTATAACTAAGAAGTTTATGCTGCTGGCTTCTATCTTGCGATCTATGCAATAAAACTCATACTAAAAATAGTTTAGCATGTCTTCACAAAAATGTTTAAATGTGCACATAAAAAAGCCACTTCAGGAGTGATGCAAAAATATTTTGTGTAGGCACAGCATAAAATGTCCTCAGTAGCATTGTCATGCTATTCTCATGCATATAATCCAAAAATGAATTGGTCTTACTGAGAAGCTAAATTGCATAAGCATGCTAAATGAACATAACTCCGTTCTCTTTTTTGACTCTTCCTGTTGGATTCTAAGAGTTATACAAGTAAGCCTGTCATATGGGGGGGGGGGGGGGGGGCTGCTTTTCAGTGGAAAAGGAAGAAGAAAGAGACTTATTACACTCTAGGAGAGGGGTGGGAAATTCTGGTCCTCAAGGGCTACCAACCAATCGGGTTTTCAGGATATCCCTATGGAATATGCATGAAATAAAGCTACTTGCACACTGCCTCATTTATATATGTAAACCATGCATAGTCATTAGGAATATCCTGAAAACCCAACTGGTTGGTGGGCCTAGAGTACTGGAATTGCCCACCCTGCTCTAGAAAATGTCAAAGGTGAATACAGAATTCCAGGAGAGCAGAAAACTAACTTGAGCAGGTATTTAGAACAATCTACCTTCAGTGTCAGTAAGGATATTCAAAGAATAGTGTTAGAGGATGTGTATAGGGACTGAAGGCAGCAAGCAAGAAGGAGATTCAGGGAGGAATTTGGTTGCTCTGACTCAGAAGGGAACTGGCATCTAACCATTCTCCAATCTATAACTACTCTGTAATGAAGGCATCACAAAGGCTGTACCACCCAGTCGGCTACTGCCTCAAAGCAAACATAAATGGGCTCTGCACTCAAACCAAAGACAATTGGTCAGCTGAAAAAAGGTTTTACAGTTCATACTAAGCCTCTCAATACCTACAGTGGTTTTTGGCCATAATACAATGTTAACAGCAGCAACAACTTTTGTATTCTGGTAACCTACTGCTTAGAAATACATTTGTCTTGTGTAAAGGCAGATTTATTTTTCAAGTGCTCAAGAATGTTCTCTCTATCATCTTCTCTTCCTCTATTCCATGCCTTCCTTGTCTTGCTGGTGTTCTGTGAAGAAAGGACTAGAGGAAACCCCCCTCCTGCATGGGCAACTCTACTTTGTGTCTAACTGGGGGGTGGAGTTGGGCTCCCACAAAAAAAAGGCTATTAATGCACAGATGGTTTAAATGCCAGCAATGTTCGCAGGCCAGTTCAACTACAGCAAGGATAGCAATGATCCTAAGAATCATGCCACTACTTTGTTGCCTGTCTGTTTCCACACCAGTATGAAACCTCTGTGCCTTGTACACAGTGAGATGTGGAGCAATGCTTGAAAGCCTCTTTGAAATGTAATTATTTTACTTTAGAAGACATATTTGTGGTATGAATATGTGAAAGTGTGTAAGAATTAACTCAAAGTATGCATTTGCTGTGTTTTAGTTTGGCAAAAAATAAGTGTTGTCAACTGCATTTATCCCCAAGGGCCTATGGGTACAGTTGTTTAGTGTCATCTCCTGTCCATGGCCTCCATTTTTAGGTTCTTGTTTCCAGTTAGCTGAATCTTCTCAAATTTTAGTGTGCTGATGCAAACATCTTTTTGGATTCCCTTTAATTTGCGTGGTAAGGCCTGCCTGCATAGCATGGTTTTTTGTTTTTTTTTTACTGTGCACAAAATGGGCCTTGACATTCACACTAAAGTTTATTACACAGGCCTCATGATGCTTTTATCACCCCTCCCTCTTTGGATGTTTTGAAATAGTGGTGATGGTTAAAATGTTGGTCCTCAGTGCTGAGCAGATTAGGTTAGTTGTTCCAAAATGTCGTATTGCTTATTACAGCACTATATGCAAAGGATATTTTTGAATTCCTTCTTTGCATAAGTTCCCTCGATGCCTCTCAAGTAGAGGTCTGGCATCTTGGATTCTGGACTTTCTATGGTTCATCAGGATGCAGGAAACATTTGATGTAGAATTTATATCACAACTTCCAAATCACTCTGTTTCTCTAATCAAGATCGGCTGCCAAGGACTTAAATCCTGCATGCATACAAGTGCTCAAGCCAAATACGTTCCGGATATATGGAGAGAATTTGCAATGCTCCCCTGTGAGGAAGGAGAAGGAGGAGATTGGAATCCATTTGGAAAAAAAACAAAACCAGTTTAACATGACATGATTCCCCATGTTAAACCCTTCGGGTTGTCTGCTCAGATTTCTAGTCTACTTCTTTTTTGCACTTTTGAGACCTAACACAGTCAAAAGACAGGAAAATACATCATTACCCTCCTTGAACACTTCTTCCAAAAAGTCTGAACTGCTTTCGGACGATGCAGGAAGCAGAAACAAAGCAGATCTTTTGGTTATTAAAAACTGCTGATCTCAAACAGCTGAGGGAAAGAAAGTATGAACGAAAGTGACCACAAAGAGCCTCCATCAAATTCGGAAAATAATTTTAAAGAACAGAAGGTCGGAAAAAAAGGCTAACAAACAAAAAATAATGTATAAGGCAACACCTATTTATTGGACTAACTTAATATTTATTGACTAGCTTCCAGGAGTTAGCACTCCCTAACTTGGTTCCCCAAAAGCATGAGGTCAGAGCAAGAGATGACATTGCCAGAAAATACAAGTGAATCATAAAATACATTACAACAGAGGTGAAGAATAGAAGGAATGAGAGAGAATCTACCAGCACACCTGGGGACAGCAGCAGCAGAATTTGCAAAACAGAAAAAAACCCCCCTCAGTAGTTGGAACATCAAACAAGACTAAAGAAGTGGCAACAGCACAAATATAGTGGAAAAAACAAAGAGTGATGGGTAGACCAAAACCTTATATAGGAATGACTGAAAAGAAGTGAATTTCAGCCTCAGGATGAGAGACTGATAGTTGCACACAGGGTAGTGGACTTAAAAAAAAAAAAGCATTAAAAAAAATCAGAAAAACAGACAAGTGCAAATTCTGCAGCGCAGAGCTGGAGCCAGTTTCCCATTTTCTAGTTGCTCATGATCTGATGGTGTCAGAAGATGTATACATAGAAAGACACAAAGGGATGCTAACTTTCAAACCGGCGCACAGGTGCTCTTAGGCGCGTGTGCGTCGGTGCATGCCCAGATATGCGGCCATTTTATAACTTACGTGCATATAGGCGCACATGTTATAAAATAGCTTGTCTGCATGTTCATGTGCGCCCAATTTTAAGTGGGCGCCTGCATGGGCGTGCAAATCCCGCTTCGTTTGTGCAAGTCAGGGGATTTTAAAAGGGGCGTGCGCCCATGCCATTGCCAATTTCACCAGTTTGACCACCAGTTCGCCCAGTTTGCAGCTAGGCCCTCCAAAACCCCCTAGTTTAATAGCCTTCACTCTCCTCAGTTACCCCAGACCCTTAAATCACCTCAGTTGTTGCTAGTTTTTATTATATATATATTTTTAACTTACACCTCATCCCTAGCAGAAGTAAAATCATGCGCTGCTGGACCTCGGCGCTTACCCAGGCACATAAGTATTTAGGCACACGTCTCTTGGCCATGCCCCAGAATGTCTATGTCCTGCCCAGACCACACCCATGCCCCTTTTTCAAAAACTTTAGAGATGTGCGCATAGTGGGAGATATGCGTACACCTGGGCAGCTTTTAAAATTCAGTCAGCGTGAACCAGCCCAACTTGTGCACGCCAGGCTTTTAAAATTCACCTTTCAGGTAGCATGGGCCATTTACAGAAAACTATGTAAGCATTATAATATCATGAGAAACACTGCAACCCAGAGAGAATTACAGAGAATGGTGATGATCTCATGGGACATTCCCATGCCAAGCTAAATGCTGGCAAAATCAGACAAAGTGGTAAAAGAGAAAAATACAAGAATGACAATGTTAACACAAGCACCAGTACCAACCAACTATTCTGTACTATGTAAGGAAAAACAGAAGATCATCAAGTACCAAGAGACGCAAAAAGTATCAGAAGAGACACCATGGACAATGGAAGTATAGCAGAAGCTTGTGCATGCTGACCATCAAAACAGTAACATGCTATTTATTTATTTTAAATTGTTTGTATACCGCTTTTTCAATAAAAACTGGTCAAAACAGTTCACATGCAAGTACATATACATAATGGGCCAGATTTTATAACATGCATGCGGGCGTAGATTTGTTTGCGCAATCCGGCGCAAACAAATCTACGCCCGATTTTATAACATGCGCATGCTACCGCCTGTTCCCTGACCTTTATTGAAGAAGTTACACCTGCCTCTGGGCAGGCGTAACTTGCGCGCGCCGGCTCTCCATCCCCCGGCCCAGTGGCTGTTCTGGAGGCCTCGGTCCCGCCCCTGGAACGCCCCTGGGCCGGCACCCCGCCCACGGCCCCGCCCACAGAACGCCCATTTTTTCAAGCCCCGGGACTTACGCGCGTCCTGGGGCTTTCGTGTGCCGCTGAGCCTATGCAAGATAGGCTCAGCGCACGCAGGGGGAGGCAGGGGTAGGTTTTCAGGGGTTGCGCGCGTATCTTATGCGCGCAACCCTTTGAAAATCTACCCCAATATAAAAACAATATAAAACAAATAAAACAGAAAATAAGGATTACAAAATTAACATCCATCAGAGTAACAATACAAAGACAGATCGAATACAAATTAACGATAATGATGGAGGAAAATTAAGTGTATTCAGGTATGTGACTATGGAATGCCTGTTGAAAGAGATATGTTTTTAATGTTTTTTTTAAATTCCTTTGTATTTGAAATTTGTTGAAGAATGTTAGGTAAGTTATTCCAAATTGATGGGCCAGCAACTGAAAAAGCTCTTTTTCTGGTAATATCTAATCTTGCAAGGCAGACCGAAGGGACATCTAATAGGTTTTTGTTTAAAGATCTTAAGTGTCTTATAGGTTTATAAATTCACAAGGTGGAACATAACCAAATTGATGTAGGATCGTATATGAGTGAATGGATGAGAGACAGGATTTTATATTGGATTCTGAATTTAATGGGGAGCCAGTGCAGAGAAGACAGAATAGGAGATATATGATTTTTCAATGGAACACCGGATAATACACGTGCAGCTGAATTTTGGATTAATTGGAGAGGTCGGATAGCTGTATCAGGAAGACCCAGATACAGTGCGTTACAATAGAACTGTACGAAAGTCTTGGTAGAAAAGCAGAGGACGGAGGCGCTTCAGCATATTTAATTGGTTAAATGATTTTTTTTCTATAGTGGAAATGTGTTGTGTTAGGGAAAGATCAGAGTTTGTTAGCACCCCAAGACTGCATGCATGAGTTGAAATTGGAATAGAGAAACCTCTTGATAGAAGATGAGACGGAGGTCCATTAGTAGGATTTGCAATTGATGTTAGATGAATGATTTCTGTTTTAGTAGGGTTTAATTTAAGACGGGTATGTGATAACCAAGTATTGACAATGTTTATGTATAATGAGACCGTTGAAAGAGTAATTGACCAAGAGGAGTTGAATGAGACAAAAATGTCGTCAGCATAGATTTTAAACTGAATATTTAAAGCAGAGAGAATATGTCAAAGAGGGAGTAAGTAAAAATTGAACAGAATTGGAGAAAGAGAGGATCCCTGGGGAACACCAGATGAGACAATGTAGGGATTGGAAGAGTGAACACCAATATTGATTTGTTGAGTTCAGTTGGATAGATATGATGAGAACCAATTGAGTACTGTTGAGGAAATATCTATTCATTGTAAGCTAGATAGAAGAATTTGATTATCGAGAGTGTTGAAAGCGGCAGAAACGTCTAAGAAAACTAAAATAAAATCAGTGCTAGAATCAAAATCACGTAGTAGTTAGTCAAAGGATGAAAGGAGTAGTGTTTCAGTTGAATGACCTTTGTGAAAGCCATGTTGACAGAGGTGAAGAATATCATAGTCAGAAAGGAAATCTGAGAGCTGATGAAGAACCACTGATTCTAAAAGCTTAGCGAGAAAGGGAAGTGATACAATTGGTCTAAGATTGTTGAGATCCATCAGATATTTTGCTTTATTTTTTGGTATTGGAAGAATTGAAGTTACAGGCAATAGATCCAATGGATTTGAAAAGGAGCCCAGGGCAAGGATTTCTTGAAGAATTGGAAAATTGTTGCTTTTGGTTAACAGATAGTAGGGTGGAAGCAGAGACTGGTGTGAAGCTGACCAGTTGCGGTCAGGAGGCGGGCTATTTGTGTTAGAATAGAGGAGGTGAGAAAATTCCATAGTTTTAGTATCAATTTTGCTTTTAAAGTGGTTAGCAATTTTGTTACAAATAGCAGCAACACCTATGAGTTTATTATAAAATATTTATAGGTGCTATATAATAAATCTTTCTTTTAATTTAAAAAGGTGCTTGGTCTTAGAAGCAGGTCACTTCCTGCCCAGTGTGAATGAATGGTTTGAGAATGTGTTACTCCTTGAGCATACAACATTGGCAGCATTCAGACACTTGGGCAAAGTACGGGCCACATTCGGGGGGCCTCTTAATAGCACAGTGGTTTATGTGTTCATGTGGATGGGTTCCTTCTTCCAGTTACCCTTATACTATTCCCCCTTGCTCCTCCTGCTGCTATCATGCTCCTGGATACTAGGTAAGTGCATTTAACAATATTCTTATAACCACTCTGAAAATCTTTTATCGCCAAACTCAGACCATACATATCATTTTTCAGTTCTAAGATACTTTATACCCTGTATGAATGCACCTTCTAAAAATTGTTTGTTTATTCGTAATGTGGACCACATTACTTATTATTTGTTTTATATATGCTCCAATAAATTAAATATTTGTAAAAAGTGCCTTGGGAAAAGGTCACCTATAGAGCAATCTGACTGCTTGAATGTCCCATGATGTCTCAGAATGCGTAAAAGAATCAGGGTCTGCCCATTCAACCAAACGACTCAATTGACTAGGTCTTAATTTGTTTGCAGTTTGGTCTTGTGCAGTATAATGGCAAAGGTCTGGTCCTCTGTGCCAATAAAAGGAGGAATTCTGCAGGTTTAATGATTTTTTTAAATCCAGAATTGTTCAGTATGTGCCAACTACACTATTGTAATAGTGGCATTTCACTGTGGCATGACTTTGTATCCCAGACCTTAACCTATAGGAATTAATATTTGAACCCTGCAGCTAGCTTGCAGAGCCACGGGTACAAAGCAGCCACAAGCCTGCAAGCTCATTTTCAAAGGGAATCTCCTTGCCAGCACTATATACTTCAGGTGCAAAGTACTCATGAATTTTCCACCTATATGGATGCAGATGCACTGGAAAGTACACAAAATAATTCCATTTTGAAATCACGAAATGTACTTTCCCTCCCCTGACCTAAGCCTGTCCTTTTTTTCATGCAGACAAAAGTACACATGCTATACCTACATGGAGGGGAGGTGGGAAAAATTTACATAAGTAAATGTGGTTACCCACAGAGCAGTTTTTGAAAATTGCTCCCATAATAAGCACATATGACACTGCTTCTTGACAAGATGCAGCCCCAGTGGTACATTTTCACTCATAATTTAGAAAGTTCCAAGCTAAGTGAGTGGGAATGACAGAGAAATCAGCAGAGGAAGCATTTTCATCCCAGTAACACTTCTGTTAATTCTATATAAGATCTAAAAAGATGAAGAACTTCCCGGGCGGAGCTACAAAGAGCAATACACTTCTTGTCACTCACTGCCTGTGCAGACCTGCTCAGGACACAGAGGCGCTAATATAATCTAATTGTAAAAATACAGTCAACAAAAAAAGATTTCCTGAAGAACAGATCCAGAAAACAAAGTATGAGCATCCAGCTACAGAATCTTCGTATAAATATTGATACTTTAAACACTGATCCTGTGGGCTCTAGTTTCTAATGGGCTTCTCCCTTTGTCTATGGTGCAAGCCCCCCAAAATAGGGTTCATAGTGAAGCTTGTTAATTAGGTTTAAGTTCAGTATCAAGGATGGGGACCCTCAAGACAGAAACCTGGTAAAGTGAGACAATTTTCACTTAAGAGGAGAGCATGTATATCACCCCTCCCTGAATTTATCTGTGTCCCAGCATTACAACGTACGTTTTAAAGAGAATCATCGGCTATTCTTGTGACTCTAGAGTCAATGCTGCTGTGCGACATTCAAAAGAGGGAACACTTCTACATATCAACAGACCTCAGCTTCAGCACTGGAGATCGATATTCTTAATAAATGGAAAGCACAGGGTGGGGCTAGTCTGGGGTGTGCTGCCATGGAGAATAAGAAGGAAACATCATAGTGGCTCTCTATTGAACCATGGTGCAACTGCCCCTTGAGTACTGTGTGCCATTCTGGTTGCCCCATCTCAAGAAAGACATAGCAGAACTAGAAAAGGTGCAGAAGATGGCAATAAAAATTATAAAGGGGCTGGAATCTTTTCTACCACTGTTGGTACACAAAGACCAAACAGGATTCATGAAAGGTCGTGTTTCCACTAGAAGATTGTTCAATATACTACATATGACCAAATGGACTGGGCTTACAGGATTGAATATCTCCTTGGATGCGGAAACATCTTTTCACTGCACATCACAGTCTTATTTACAGTGCTTAAAAATGCTGAGCTGCAGGACTAAGCCTCATGCACGTCTCCTAATTAACGGTGTTCTTATACCATTTATTCCTTTTGCTTGACGTACGTGGCAAGGGTGCCCCTTATCACCCTTATTTGATCTAGCGATAGAAGTTCTGGCAATGACAGTTAGGCAACATTTGGAAATTTCAGGCTTCTGGATAAGGGACAGAAACACAAGATTTCATTATACTTAGATAACATACTTGTGTAATGACCTCTCCAAGGATGTCTGGTCAAGCCCTCATTGAACTCTTGTAGCTATATAGTTCCCTTGAGGGATACAAGATAATCTATATAAGAAATGCCATACTGGGTCTGACCAAGGGTCCATCAAGCCCAGTATCCTGGCAAGTACCCAAACATTAGATAAATCATAATCTACTATTGCTTATTAATTACCGAATTAGCAGTTTATGAATTTTTTCTCTAAGAACTTATCCAAACCATTTTGAAACCCAGTTATACTAACTGTTGTAACCACATCCTCTGGCAATGAATTCCAGAGCTTAACTATGCACTGAGTGAAAAAGAATTTTCTTCGATTTGTTTTAAATGAGCTACTTGCTAACTTCATGGAGTGCCCTCTGGTCCTTCTATTATCTGAGAGCGTAAATAACTGATTTATATTAATTTGTTTAAGTCCTTTCATGATTTTGTAGACCTCTATCATATCCCCCCTCAGTCGTCTCTTTTCCAAACTGAACAGCCCTAACTTCTTTAGCCTTTCCTCATAGGGCAGCCGTTCTATGCCCCTTATCATTTTGGTCACTTTTCTCTGCATTTTCTCCAGTGCAACTATATCTTTTGAGATGCAGTGACCAGAATTGCACACAGAATTCAAGGTGCGGTCTCACCATGGAGAGATATAGAGGTATTATGATATCCACCATTGTATTTGCCATTCCCTTCCTAATAATTCCTAACATTCTGTTTGCTTTTTTGATTGCCACAGCACATGGACAAATTTCTGACAAATTGGAAATTTTTTCATTTGGAACTAGAGCCACAATCCCCACATGTATGATTAATTTTAAAACCGTAAGAGAGGGTTTCCAGTATTTAGAGGTGTATGTACCCAAAGACTTTAAGTATCTAGTCCCTAAAAATTTTGATAGTCTTATTACTAAAATTAAACAAAACTTTCTAAAATGGTCAGATCTGCCAATCTTGTGGGCTGGCCAAATAAATGTACTTAAAATGGAATTTACTTAAGATGGAAATTTACTTAAGATGGAATAGGCATAAGAGCCCAAGCTCTTATGCCTATTGTTATCTGTAAACTCTGCTGTGTTTTGGAAAAGCAACTCTTGTCTAGAACACTGGAGGAAACAGGTTCGGGACATTGCAGACACTGAACGCTTAAGATATGCATTGAAAAATGAACAAATATAAGGTTATTTGGGGAATGTTTCACCAATATTATGGAACTGAGGTGTAAGAGAAACTCATTAATGTTTTTGTACTTGTAATGGGTGCCTGTAATGTTTTTTGGACCTGTCATGTAAGCCTGTATTGCAATAGTTGTGGTATTGTAATGGGTAATAAAACTAACTAATGATTTAAAGGTCATTAAAAAAAAAATGATAAAGGGGATAGAACATGTCTCCTATGATGAGAGGCTACACAGGCTAGGGTTCTTGGAAGAGAGACAACTGAGAGGGGACATGATAGAAGTTTATAAAATCATCAGTAGGGTGGAATGAAATACTAAAACAAGAGGACCTGCCTTGACACTAACAACCAGCAGATTCAAAACAAAACATAAAAAGTACTTTTTCACTCAGCGTACAATCAAACTGTGGAATCTGTTGCCAGAGAACGTGGCCAAGGTGACTAGCACAGCAGGGTTTAAGAGAAGTTTGGACAAGTTCCAGGAAGAAAGATAACTTAACATATTCTCTTAACATACATTAACATACATTCTCTTCACCCTGATCTGCATACCCTCCTCTTCCAACCTAATAATGCTCTCTGAACTTGATATGCTTATTTCTGATATTGTTCAAATTGTTTTGTTTATTGTTGCACAACTGCTAAGAAAATGTATAACGTTCACATTGTTTTTTCTGTTACACAACTGCTAAGAAAAATGTATATTTTTGTAAACCATTATGATGGCTCTACCGAATGACGGTATATAAAACTCAACAAATAAATAAAATAAATAAATAAATATTATTAGGCAGGTAGATTTTTAAAAGCTATTGCAATTCCTGGGAGTGAGTAAGCGGAATTAGATCTATTTTATGGGATCTGCAAGGCATTCGTGAACTGGATTGGCCACTGTCAGAGAGAAATTGTTGGGCTCGATAGTACCCTGTTACAGAGTCCATCAAGCTAGGGCGAGAGAACATGGTAGAAATCTCATCTTTGTGAGACTTTCCTCACTCCAAATGATGTCAAATCTTCACTGAGATGTACTGTGCTGGTCGTAAGTCTCGCTCTGCATGTAAAACTGGCCCCAGAACCCTAAACCACAACCGAAACCTCACCTCAAGCTATTAGCTGGCCCTCCTATAGTGATATAAATAGTTGAATACTGTGAAGGCCTCCCTAGAGGCTCTCTCTCTCCCCCCCCCTCCAATCACCAAAATGCAATTTGCAATCTTTTATCGCAAATTGCGTTACAGCCATTTCAGGCATATCGTACAGTTTAACGCTAGGGAAAAAGGTGTAGTTATTTCCGGCGTTAAAAATGTGTGATAATGCTCCTCATTTTCACTAATCATGTCCAAACTCCTCCCCGATCCCTCCCCTTTCAAAAATTTGCATTTGTGCAATGCAATACTGTTATTATCGCACCCCCTCTTCATTCACGTCCACTAGACTTGATGGATCCACAGTGTTTATCCCACGCCCCTTTGAAGTCCTTCACAGACCAGAACTGTGAAGGACTTCAAAGGGGCATGGGATAAACACTGTGGATCCATCAAGTCTAGAAGACGTGAATGAAGAGGGGGTGGCTCGCGGGAATGAAGGCTACTACCTGGAGATAATACCCTTATTCAACATACATACACAAGGTTAACGCAACTTCAACATTGCTCTAAGCTTCAACGATAAGAGGAAATGTGGAAAAAAAAAAAGAAGGATTTGCATTCACAAAAAAGCAGGGTGTAGCTTGCTTGTTATGGCGGTTACTACCCCCAAACCAAATAAGCCTGATACTTTACTTTCAATGCATATCTAGCATAGCTCTCTGCTTCAACGGCAGGGGAGAAAGTCTGATACTTCACGCATATCCAACATAGCTCTCTGCTTCAACGGCAGGGGAGAAAGTCTGTTACTTCACTTTCAAAGCATAGCCAGCATAGCTCTCTGCTTCAACGGCAGGGGAGAAAGTCTGATACTTCACTTTCAACGCATAGCCAGCATAGCTCTCTGCTTCAACGGCAGGGGAGAAAGTCAGATACTTCACTTCCAACACATAGCCAGCATAGCTCTCTGCTTCAACGGCAGGGGAGAAAGTCTGATACTTCACGCATATCCAACATAGCTCTCTGCTTCAACGGCAGGGGAGAAAGTCTGTTACTTCACTTTCAAAGCATAGCCAGCATAGCTCTCTGCTTCAACGGCAGGGGAGAAAGTCTGATACTTCACTTTCAACGCATAGCCAGCATAGCTCTCTGCTTCAACGGCAGGGGAGAAAGTCTGATACTTCACTTTCAACGCATAGCCAGCATAGCTCTCTGCTTCAACGGTAGGGGAGAAAGTCTGTTACTTCACTTTCAATGCATAGCCAGCATAGCTCTCTGCTTCAACGGCAGGGGAGAATCTGTTACTTCACTTTCAATGCATAGCCAGCATAGCTCTCTGCTTCAACGGCAGGGGCAATGTAGAAAAGAGTATCTATATATATATAGACAACAACCAACAAGGACTAAATTACGTAGTCGAGTAAACAAAAGCATGGGTGTAGCTTGCTTATTGAGGTGGTTACTACCCCTAACTAAGCTACATATTCAATTAGATGCAGTTCCATCACTGCTCTCTACATTAATGGTGGAGTGGAAGGGAAATAAAACTAAAAGGTACTAAGAGCCAAGCGTAACAAGTAAGAGGAAAAAAAAAAGTGCATAGCTTGCTGGGCAGACTAGATGGGCCGTTTGGTCTTCTTCTGCCGTCATTTCTATGTTTCTATGTTTCATTATGGAGTTAAAGCATGCGTTTTGGCGTTATTGCGGGCTTTATCACCATAACACATTTTAATGAATGACCCTTTAAGCTAGACACTTTCAGAATACACTTGGACCCAGATAAACTGTCCCTCATTCCAGTGTCTTCCAAGCTCTCAGTACCAGGTGCACACACTAAGCTACTCTCCAGCACTTACAAAAGAATATAGAGTGTATTTTTTTCAAATGCTGTGACAGCACTTTAATTTCTTCTTGTCACATCCAGTAAAGATTCACAAAAAGATAGTCTTCCATTTAGAACTGTTTATTGGGGTTTTTTTGTTTGCAGTGTGTTAAGTTTTATGAATGATGTATTTGTATAGGCAAATTTGGCAGACAGCAAATCAAATGAAAAACTGTTTACCTTGAAGCATATCCTCAAGTGTTTGGATCTGCTCCATCTGCTTTTGATTGTAGATTTTCAGCTGACAGTTCTCTATTTCCAGCTATTTGTAAAACAAAGTATGAACAGTTACGTAATTGTGACCATAAGCATTAGAGAGCGTGCCATGGGTCAGGGCAAAAGATCTAGTCAACCATGGCCAATGACCAAAACCAAACTGAAACAAGAAACACTGAGTGACACTGTCTGAAAAAGGTCTCCCAATCTCAGCAGTTCAGATTCCAGTGCATCACAGAAATCATGCATATTTACTAATCAAACCATTTCATATTTACAAATAAAACCACAGCCTTGCAGTGCACCAGACTCATTTTTCACTCTGCCATTTAAAAGGGTCAACCAAGAGTCGATTTGTGTCACAAAAGTGATGCATTCAAGCCTGGTGAGGGAGGGAAGACTCTGTTGCTGCTAGTATTGGGGCGGGGGGGGGGGGGGGTCTCTGCTGGCCACACAGAGGCTGAGGGACAGTCCCAGGACAGATATCTTTCCAGCTCTCAAAGACAGTGAGAGTTCAAGTCACCCAGGCATGCCATCGGGGGGAGGGGCTTTAATTGAAAAAAAAAATGCCAGCCTCCCACATTTCATTGCTGAATGCGATTCCCGTTGATGTTTTAAAACAAGGAATTTGAGTGACTGATTATAAATTAAATTCTCAAACAATTACATCTGAAAAAGGGACATTGGTGGGTCTTGCAAGCTCATGTACAGCAATGGATAATTCTGATGTTGGTCAAATAAAAGTATCTCAGCCTACAAAGAATCCAGTTTCTACAGGATAATACATCTATTAGAACCCTGCACTATATAGCTTAGGATAAGAAACAGCTGCATAAGAACATATTTAATCTCAGAAGGGGGCAAACATGGCATGCTATCTTTAAGTCAAAGGAAACCACACTCTGGATCACTTGGTTTGACCCTGCTGGAAACAGGAGAAAAAGCAGCAGTCCATAATGATGCAGGAAACAAATAGAATTTCATATAGATACAGTTTATGGAGTTATCAGTAGTACTGTGTATGAAAACCATTCCTAGCATGTCATTATCTTCAATTAAATGGTATAATTGGAGATTAAATGAGACTTACCTCCTTCAGTTTGAAAGTTACCCACTCCTTGATTTTTGCTGCTTTTTCTTCAATAACTTTGGCTTCTTGAGCCCTAAGCTGCATCTGGAGGAAATAGGAGATTATTGGGATTACAGAAAATGCTCAGGCATTTATACCCATATTAAACATTCACATCACAAATAGTGCTTAAAGAGCTGTTATTAAAGCAACATGAACTGTAGCCTAGTGAAATGCTGCAAGGGAATCTGCTGTAGGTCAGGTTTCTTGGAAAGCAAGTTTGCTTACCTGTAGACATTTATTTATTTAAAATTGTTCATATACCGCTTTTTCAATAAAATATTGGTCAAATATTGGCCATCATGCGTGGATGATGTCATCCAGCAGCGCCAAGCTCAGTAATGACTTTACTAAGCATGTACAGGAGATCCCGCTCCGTGCCTCATGAACCCCCCCCCCCCCAGTTTCTTCCAAAGCACTTTAGTGAGGTAGTCGACTCTCTAAAGAGGCAGGTGGGTATTAAGAATGGCTAATTCATCATGCTGTCTACAGAGAACCCAATTTACAGGTAAGCAAATTTGCTTTCTCCACTGACAAGCAGGTATGAATTAGCCATTAAACGTGGAGAGTCCCAGTCTAGGGTTGTACTGCAGAAGCACTTACTACAACCCCACCAGGTGGAGAGTCAGCTACTACTGGAAGAACAGGATGCGCAGAGCTGCTAGTCCAAAGTTAACTGTCTCCTCGGGACATCCCGCTGTCCAAACAGCAGCGGGATGTGACGTTGCAAACACATGATCAAACAGCAGCTTCGCATATGTCTTCTACAAAAGTAGCCCTGAGATGAGCCACTAAAGTCACCAATGTTCTCACTTGATGAGTTTTGACAGAGTCTGCAAGCCTGCTAGCATATAAAAGTGCATGATGAGTCTGTGAGCAAATTGGACAGAGTTCGTATGGCAACTACTCTTCCCAATCTATTGGGATCAAAAGAGACAAAAAACTCAGAAGATTGACATCATTACCTATAGCGGTTGAGTCCTCCTTGGGTAATATGCCTGGGCTATCTTACAATCTAATAAGTGAATAATCCATTCTTCTTTATGCACATGAGGTCTTGGAAAGAACACAGGACGCATGATTGCTCGATTAATGTGTGTAACCCCTGAGCTAGTGTCCCATCACGGGACCCCAAACATCACCTCAAATAAAATTTAAAACTGGTAATGCTAGCTTCTGATAGGGATGTGCAGAGGGACGCCATATGTTGCATTCGGGATTCGGATTCGTCGGGGGGGGGGGCGGATACGTTACATTCGGCCGTATGGCGCCCCGATTCGTTAATACGTACATTTCGATTCGTTCCCCCACTAAAATTCAATTAACTACAACCCCCACCCTCCTGACCCCCCCAAGACTTACCAAAACTCCCTGGTGGTCCAGCGAGGGGTCCGGGAGCCATCCCCTGCACTCACACCCTCGGTGCTGGTTTCAAAATGGCACTGATAGTCTTTCACCTACTTTGTCACAGGGGCTACCGGTGCCATTGGTCAGCCCCTGTCACATGGCCATCGGTGCCATCTTGTGCTTCTACCATGTGACAGGGGCTGACCAAAGGCAGTGGTAGCCCCTGTGACATAGTATGGGCAAAGGCTATCGGCGCCATTTTGATTACTGGCAGCCGACGGTCCGAGTGCAGGAGGTCGCTCCCGGACCCCCGCTGGACCACCAGGGACTTTTGGCAAGTCTTGGGGTACCCTCCTGACCCCCACAAGACTTGCCAAAAGTCCAGCGGGGGTCCGGGAGCGACCTCCTGCACTCCGGCCGTCAGATGCCAGTACTCAAAATGGCGCCAATCACCTTTGCCCTCACTATGTCACAGGGGCTGACGGTCGGCCCCTGTGACTTAGTGAGGGCAAAGGCGATCGCCTGCCAATACTCAAAATGGCGCCGTCGGCCCCTGTGACATAGTGAGGGCAAAGGCGAACAGCACCATTTTGAGTACTGGCATCCGACGGCCGGAGTGCAGGTCGCTCCTGGACCCCCACTGGACATGTGGCAAGTCTTGTGGGGGTCAGGAGGGTCCCCCAAGACTTGCCAAAAGTCCCTGGTGGTCCAGCGGAGGTCCGGGAGCGACCTCCTGCACTCGGACCGTCAGCTGCCAGTAATCAAAATGGCGCCGATGGCCTTTGCCCATACTATGTCACAGGGGCTACCGGTGCCATTGGTCAGCCCCTGTCACATGGTAGGAGCACAAGATGGCATCGATGGCCATGTGACGGGGCTGACCAATGGCATCGGTAGCCCCTGTGACATAGTAGGTTAAAGGCTATTTGCGCCATTTTGAAACTGGGAGCGAGGGTGTGAATGCATGGGATGGCTCCCGGACCCCCCGCTGGACCACCAGGGAGTTTTGGTAAGTCTTGGGGGGGGTTCAGTCAGAAGGCGGGGGGGGGTTGTTTAAATTGGTTTCTTTAGGCGGCCGAATAATTCGGCGAAGATTCGTGTATTCGTGGGGAATCGCGATAAGTTTCGCTTCCCCACGAATACAACGAATATGGCCACATCCGTTGCGGACTGCCAATATGAAGGGACCGAATGCACACCCCTAGCTCCTGATATTTAATGAAATGAGATGCCCAAAATTCTCTGCCCAGGGGTGGGGTGGGGTAGGAAGATTATCTTCCAGACCCTGAGCATTGGTTAAGTCTTAATCAAGCATTAAAGGCATCGGGTAAACAGCACTAATAATCACACTAGAAGCTGATGTGGTTTCCAAAAACTTTTACTAATTAAATTTGGAAAACTTGATGCAAATAGATTCCTTATAGCTCTCACGTACTTTAGGATGTAGGATCCCATTGTAAAAGTAGGATCAAGTTGAACCCCTAGGCTTTATACAAGCTCTTTGGGTTGGAGGGAGGTGGTTTATGATATATGAACAACAGGGAGCAACCTTGGTGGCTCAGCCAGAAGAGTTCCAATGTGGAGAGATTCTTTTTAAATTAAAGTCTCATTTGTGTATAATTAATGAAGTTCAGCAAGACTTAGACAAATGAACTTATAAGATACGCATTTCCCAATGTAAAGGCACGTCTGATTTCACTTATGACAGGCTCCAGACCAAGACTCTGTATAATAAAACAACAAGTAGAGCTCTAGTATTGCCTGCCCACTACCCTTCGACCACACTCTGAAGGGATAACCTATATTGCTAACAGAATGTTCTGGGGATTTTTGACCCAGCAGGCTCCTCCTCCTTTGAGTTTCCACTTCAATTGGTACCAGGATTGGGATCTGGCATCATGAGCCTTCATTGGCAACTACCCAGGGTTCTCCCCCCCCCCCCCCCCATTTTATATCTCCCTCCCAACTCAGCAGCCTGGTCATTTCAGCAACTGTTCTCAGCCATGTGTCATGTGCACCATTCTGGAAACCTGCAATCATGGGCCCTAAATCCAGCCTCAAGATGTTAAAATTGCACAATGGCTATAACTCCCTTCTCTTCCACAGGGCCTGTGAACACTGCTTCTGCAGCATCCCAGCTCCAGTCAACCTGGAAAGTGAACCCAGGTCCCACTGAGCAACCAGGAGGTCTGAGTGTGTGGTTTGTTTTCTCCATTCGGATCTAATCTTAGACCTCTTTGTGAACATGCATATCACTGTCCCTCTAAGGAAGATTTTAAGAGCCATTTATGTATTTACTCCAATTTTTCCCTGTCTTTTCATTGTTTGCTCAAGGTGAGATACAACAAGAAGTAAAATCAATTTATGAAACATATTGCGGTTAAAACTATAGCTAAATAATAATAAAAGAAGCTAAAAACAAATACACTAAAATTAAAAAAAAAATTCATCTTACAACAATTCAGCAACATTCATAAATAATACTAATACAATATAGAGTTCAGCAGCTGCGAGTTCAAACTAATCTGGAAAACCTTGTTGAACCTCCTCCCAAGTTTTAGTAGAAGTCTATAAACCATCGAATCAGCTATAGAGACACCTGTCTTTTTCCACAATACTGCATCAGTGTGTGCTTTTTCACATAGTAGCAAAATAACACAGCACAGCAAAAGTTGTCAGATTACCATTACCATAGCAATATCACAGAACCAACAGGCAGTAAGTGCAGCTTCAGTTTGAAAACAGAAAATTGTATCTTCAAGAACTCAAAAGTGTATTACCAGTGTGCTTCATATCATTACCAGACAATTCAAAAAGTTTTAATATAGATTAGACTTTTGGCAAAAGGCTTCTTGGTGCATGTGTATTATTCCTGCCTAAGTGCTTGACTGTGCGTGCTCCTTTCCCAGCAGTGAGCATCTTTACCTGTTTCTCTAGCTGAGCCTCCAGCTTCCGAATCACTTCTTCTTTCTCCTGAATAAGGCAGGTAAGTTCTTGGTATTTCTTGTACAAAGCATTCTCAGATTCACTTGTCTTGACATCAGCCAGTTTCAGTTTTTCTTCCATGACTCTAACCTGAAAGAGTATCCTCATGGTTAGATGTACAGGGGTACATTTTCAGGAGTGAGCGTGTGTGTGTGAGAAAGAGAGAGAGGTGGAGTGAAATGAGGGTGTGAGTGGGCATGAGTATAAGAGTGTGAGAGTATGTGGGAGAATGAGAGGAGTATGAGTGAGCATCTGTGTGAGAATGAGCATGTATGTGTGAAAGAAAACATGTATTTAAGAGGGTGTTTATGCTCGCTAATCCACGACAATCTTACGGGTTTGAAAAAGAAAAGTTCTCATGTATAGTGGGGGATAATCAGAGAGAGAGAGTGTGTGTGTGTGTGTGCTGAGTAAGTGCGTGAGTTGTGCACAGAGGGGAATGTTAGTGTGTAAAGGAAGTGAAAGTGTGTGAAGTGGAAAAAGGAAGGGAGAATGAGAGGAGTGATGAGCTAGGAGCAGGGAAAGTGGGCAAGGATGAGTGGCCTATTGCATTATGGTTTGGGCTTCTGCTTTTGGGGGGATTTTAATTTGGCAATTTGCATTTCCAGAAAGGTGCAACTGCTGCTATTCATGGCAACAATCACAGACACCACTGTGTTGCTGCAAGTTTTGGCAGCTGAAAGACTGCATGAGCTTCTTATGATTTGTGGATTGCCAAATTAAAATCCCCTGCTAGGGTGCATTTTTACAGGGCTCCTGGGGGAATTCTACACCTTAAAAATTCTTCATCTTTGGGGTGGCAAGTGCTGAATACTTGATTCAGGTATTTTGCTCTTTTGCCTCAGTTGGGGCTTGGGATGCAGCATTAACAAGCTCCAGAGGGAAGGAATAATGGTCCAACTGAGCTAGAAGCACAAAGCAGAAGGAAGAAGTTGCCAGGTGAAAAGCCCCCCCCAAAAAACCTATTTTTAAAAATAGGAAGGATAACTTTCAAACAACTCTGTGTGGTGGCATATACGTGTACATATTGCCACGGGTAAATTTATAATAGTATTTTATAAACCACACGTGTCATGTGCATATTATAAAATACAACATATGCACATATACGTGCTTACGCACGAAGGCATGCAATTTCATTGCTTTGAATGCGCATTCTTTTCCTATCTATTTTAAAAATACTTGCGTGTATATTTTATGCATGAAAATAAAGTAGGATTTACTTGCGTAAAACAGTTTATGTATATTTTAAAATATACACCTGTAATTTAAATTATCAGTTTACCAGTTACTCCACCAGTTTGCCCAGTCCTTCTCCAGGTCATCAAGATCCTCCTGAGTCTTTAGCCCGAACTCCCCCCAGTTCACGTAACCCATCCACTCAGCCAATAATAAACAAGTCGGATATCAATTACACAGGATAATTAGTAGGTATAAAATTACAAGAGTAAGTTGCCAAAGGTATGCGCATGTCTTTTAAAATAGCAACTTACATGCGTAATTGTTAGCCGCATCCCAGAATGCCCTCTTTTTATGTGCTTATATGTGTGCACGAAACAAAAAGTATATGCGTATTTTTCACTTTTATAAAATGATGGATTGCTCGAGTACAGGCTGCTTACAGATGTATTTGGTTAGAATTTAGTTTTATAATAAGTTATCCAGTTATAATTTAGTCTGATAAGTTAAGGGCATTCTGAGGACATAACGGTGAGGAGTTAAATTAGCCGGATAAGTTATCTGGATAACTCTTGTCGGCCCATAGACCTGTCCTAAAGTTAGCTGGAAAGGTCTGCGCTGCTGAACATATAGGCTAAGTTAGCCAAATAAGTTTATCCAGCTAGCTAGCCGAGCCGCACAGTGGCTGCATATGAACCTGAGCGTACAGAGTTTTGCAGAATTTTATTATATTATACACGCAGGAGTAGATTTTAAAAGCCCTGCGCGCGCCGGCGCGCCTATTTCGCGTAGGCCGCCGGCGCGCGCAAAGCCCCGGGACGCGCGTAAGTCCCGGGGCTTGCTAAAATGGGCGGTCGGGGGGCGTGTCTATGGTCCGGGGCGGTCCGGGGGCGTGGCCGAGTGCCCCGACACAGTGGCTTGTGTTGGGGCCTGGCCAACCGGCAGGTGTAACTCCATGGAACAAGGTAGGGGGGGATTTCGGTAGGGCCGAGGGGGTGGGTTAGATAGAGGAAGGGAGGGAAAGGTGTGTGTGGGGGGGGGGGGACGACAAAAAAAAGGTTCCCTCCGAGGCCGCTCCGATTTTGGAGCGGCCTTGGAGGGAACCGAAGCAGGCTGCACGGCTCGGCGCGCGCAGGCTGCCGATTTTGTGCAGCCTTACGCACGCTGACCCCGGATTTTGTTCGCGCAACTGGCGCGAACAAAAGTACGCGCGCGCGTATTTTTTTAAAATCTGCCCCACAATGTCCAATAATCAGTTAGGCAGCAAGCGGACAAATTATCCGGCTAAAGTTAGCCGGATAACTTCAAAACCCATGTCTGAATAGAAATGGTTAGGTTTTAAAGTTATTCAGCCTCACGTAGCTGGATAATATGAGATTTAATTACTATATTCAAAAGAATATGGTCTGTTAAGTCATGATGGCCATTAAAAAAAAAAAAATAAATTTGCATGCAGTCCTCCCAATGCAATTCCAGCCACACATTCAAAATATATAAAAAAATATATATATATATCCCTGGCTGAGTCCAAGATTTCCAATTGTTATTTTAAAAATATGAGTTTCGCTTTCAGTGCTGGCCTCATCTTCCTAGGTAAATCTGTGATCCTGGTGCTAGAAACAGTGACCCCGGCACTGAATGAGGTACTGTGTGGGTGGGAAGGGAGGAAGGCATGAGATTTACCGGGGAGGGGAGCAGGGGGAATGGGAGGCTGGTGCCCAAAGTGAAACTAACATTTTTAAAATAATAATTGAAGGGGGAGGGGGGGGGGTTGGGAGGGGGGTTCCTTGGCAAGCAAAGTGCTTTTTTTTAATACTGTGGAGGGGGCTGGGAATCGGGCTGGAAGGCTTTTTTTTTTTTTTTTAAATGGTTGTTGCCACTTAACCGACTCTCGGGCCGATACAGTAAAAATCGCGGGAGAGCGAGCGAGTGCCCGCTCTCCCAGCGCGCACACAGGCCACTCTCTTGTGCGCGCGATAGAGTAATTTAATTTATTTAAATTAGGGCCGGCGGTAAAAAGAAGCACTAGGGACACTAGCGCGTCCCTAGCGCAGCGGGTTTGACAGCCGACGCTCAATTTTGCTAGCTTCGGTTCTCGAGCCCGCTGACAGCCACGGGTTCGGAAACCGGATGCCGGCAAAATTGAGTGTCTAGTTTTCAACCCACGAGCCTATTTCAAATTTTTTTCTTTTTTTTTTTCTTTTACTTTTTTTTAACTTTCGGGACCTCCAACTTAATATTGCCATGATATTAAGTGGGAGGGTGTACAGAAAAGCAGTTTTTAATGCTTTTCTGTGCACTTCCCCGGTGCCGGCAGAAATTAACGCAAATTTCTTAAAGTAAAATGTGCGGCTTGGCTGCACATTTTACTTACTGAATCGTGCGGGAATACCTAATAGGGCCATTAACATGCATTTGCATGTTGTGGGCGCTATTAGGTTGGGGGGGGGGGGTTGGACGCGCGTTTTCGACATGCTATTACCCCTTACTGAATAAGGAGTAAAGCTAGCACAGAGCACACTGTACTGTATCGGCCTGTATAGTCTTTAGCATGTAGCTGATTAAGTCAATTATCTAGCCACATGTCCTAATTTAGCCAAGTACATAGTGATATTGGCTAAATAAGTCAGATAGATAACTTTACCCTATCCTGAAATGACCCCAGAACACTGCCTTTCAATCCGGTAAAATTATAGCTGAATGACTATTTATCTGGTTATAATTTAGCCAGATATGTGCCCCAGATATTCATGTCGGCATTTAGCAGGAAAACTCAGAAGTTATCCAGCCAAATGCCTTTGAATATGAACCTGAGAATTTTTAAATTGTGTGTGCAGAATTCTAAATTTTTTGGACAGAATTCCCCCAGGAGTAAATATCAGAAGTGAAACTAAATGTTATACAAAAAGTTATTAAAAGGCTGGAACAAGAAATTGATTAGTGTATAAATTTAATGGTGTCTCAGTTAAAAAGCAGCTCTGAATCTATTAGAAAAGATGAACTGGCTAAAACTGTGATGGGAAATTTAATTTTTTAGTAAAGCACTTTAATAAATCTGCTGTTGTTACAATAATTAGGAAAATCTTTTACAGAGGCAGAACAAGCCTCTAAAAGCAATTGGGCTAATTTTTTTTTAGAATTGGTTTAGCTGAAGGGGTTGAAAATGAAATAACTGGAAATCCAAGTGGCAAGATTAGTACTCGTCACAAATTTTAGATCATGAATTTGAAAATCCATTTGAGTTGATAAGGTTTACAAAGTAAAATAGAAGAAACTGTGTACTCCAAGAACAAAAGTATTAATCAGCAATCTGAAAGAAATAAAAAAAATAAAAAAAAAGATTCAGCTTGGATTTTCACAGGACAAAGAATTGGTGATGACTTTGGTGTAAGCCCCTCCTCTTTTGTTCACCAGGTCAGGTGTGCACATTTTTAATGGCAATCTCTGTAAAGCAATATAAGCTGGATATAATGGGGTAAGTTTGTAACAGCCCGCAGACAATAAAGGCAATTACCCACATACTTTACACTATAGGGAGAGTGCACTCATTCCCTTTACAAATTATCCCACCAACACTACCTGCACACAGTTACACCTGCTGATTTGCACACAGAATTGTTTTGGGAAAAGTATCATGCATACTTTGGAAAATGCAAAACTATGTGCACAATTGCAAACCCCTCTCCATCCCAATCCCCGGGAACACCTCTGCTCGCTGCGGGTAAACTTTACACACACACACACACTCACACAGGACAAATGCGCTTACGGGGCAGTCAAGTTTGTAAAAGGCCATGTCCCCAGGTAAAGCACTGGTTTACTTGTGGAGGAAAATAAGTTTTGAAAATCATCCTCCCTGCAAGCCATTTTCAAAGTGATATTTACATGATTAAAAAAGCATTTTACCCACATAAATCCAACTGTTTGAAAGTGGCCTAACCCTCCAGGCGGGGAAAAGTGCATGCATTGCTCCAAACTGCTTTTGGCCACATCAAGAGGAGCTGTTCCCGGGGCCATCTTCATTTTGGGGGGAGGGGTATTTTCAAACCTTCCTGCGTTAAAAGAGGCTGCGAGGGGCCGAGCGAATTTGTAGCCCTGGCAGGTTTCAAAGTAAAAATGTGTGTGTTGGCGTTTGCTTTGAGAATTGGTGCAAAGCCTGTGGGGAAAGGAGGTAGGTGGAATCTTTGTCCCAGTGTGGACAGTCTGAAAACTCCCCTAAAGTATTTAAGGCTATGGCAGCGCTGGGCATTTGAATACTTTTGTAATGTTTTATGGCTGTGAGTGTTGTCTCTTATTTTATGGCTGTAATGCTGTTATCCACTTACTTTAGTGGATAAGGGGAATATAAATATTTTAAAATAAATGAAAGCAAACAAGTAGCAAGTGGATATCCATCTAGAATTAAAGCCAGTAAGGATAATGCTAAAAATGTCTAGAGAATAGGAAGATACTAAAACTCTTATGAGCCGCTGAGCTGCTGAAGAAGGGAAAATGCTAGAAATGCGGAAGACGGGTATAAAAATGAGAGGAATAAATGAATGAAGGCTCACGGCCCCATAGCCCAAAAGAGGCTGGTTCTGCTGGGTCAAGGAAGAAAAATGTCCTCATCTTGCTTGGCCCATTTGGTCAGGAAAACACATTTCTGCCTCCCAAATTCCATTGACCACCTTCATCTATATCCACCCCATAAACTTCGGCACGCTTCAGAGGGTCGCAGGCCTGTAGGCTGAGGGCCAGCAGGTGGAAGCGAGTCTTGGCCACTAGGGCTTACTTAGCAGCTCAGCTGTTGTGCAGTGACAGGGAAAATGATGTTAAGAGATGAGATTCTTTCATCCACGGAATACCACGCTTTGGGTTCTCAGATGCAGCACATTTCAACTGTAACCCCACCCCAGTGTGTCTATCCTGCACGGATGGGGCCATAACAGTATTTGTTACTCAGGGGGGCTGTAACCTCTTGCTGGCTAGTTCTTCCACATTTCCCTCTTACTCCCAGGGCTGTATTCAAAATTGCAGCAACACAGAATTTTCTTCTCAATTTCTTACAGTCTCTTCCCTCTATCTGTGCAGGACTCACTTATATCATGGACAGGGAAAACATCTTGGATTAAGACAATGTTACACTCGGGTGGTTTTAGTGTGCCCTTGGGTCTCGTCCGATCCCAGACGGATCCGAGACTGAACCGAGGGCTGACGGCGTGTTCCAGCATGGCTGAAGGTCTGACCCTCTGCCAGGCCTGCAAGCTCCCATGGCCAACAACAGATGATGTTGGAATGTGAATGGTCCTCCGACCATTCCAAGCCCTTTCGGACCTGATGCATTGAACAGCATGGAGCAGCAGGCATGGCCTGAGGTCGAGGGCAGACGGACCTTGACACGAAGACAGGACAGCAGGATCAATGCAACGGCATCGCGGACGAAGACACAACAGCAGGATCGATGCAACGGCATCGCGGACGAAGACATGACAGCAGGATCGATGCAACGGCATCGCGGACGAAGACACGACAGCAGGATCGATGCAACGGCATCGCAGACAAAGACTTGACACCAAAGCTGATGCGAAGACATCACGGACCAGTGGTCGATGCGACGGCATCCCGAACCAGGGTCAATGCAACGACATCAGGAACAAGACATGATACCAAGAGTGATGCAATGGCATCCAAGATAAGTCGAGGAACTGACAAAGTCCAAATGAGACGAGAAGCTGGGCGGAAGAACATTGACACGTCTCTCAGGGCGCCCTACTCAGCCCACCCGCGGGACTGAGTTGTGGACCACCCTGTCCCACTGCGCGCCCTACACAGCCCGAGGAGGCTGGTCACGGACCACGCTGGGAGTGGGACAAGCTCAGGAGAGGATCCAGTCGAAGCAGAACTCCAACGACGAAGCCAGTGTCGTCCAAAGCTCCACCTACAGCTGGCAGGACAAGACGGCTCAGGAGCACAGGACACTTGTCCACCTGCAGGCTAATCCAACTCGGGCAAGACATTATCCGAGGGACCCCCGGCCTAACAGGCACCGGAAGGCTCAAGAGCGCTGAAGACGAAGACACAGGAGCAGGACATCAAGGAACCAGGAACATCAGGAAACAGAAGATCAAAGCAAGACACCAGGACACCTGGACAGAGACCTCAGGCAACGAAGACATAACTTGACATGGCATGACAACACGAACTCCATGGAGAAGACGAAGAAGACCTGACGGAGCTCTGGCAGGCAGGAGCCTCCAGAGTGAAGCAACTCCGATGCAAGGCCAAGACTGACTGACGGAGCAGCCCTTTTATAGGGCTGAAGCAGGAAGTCCACTCCCTAGGTGGGGCCAGCACACTTCCTGTGCCTGGCCCTTTAAATCTTGCAGAGAGGCATGCGCCGGCACCTAAGGAGCAGGAAGCAGGGCTGTGCAGGACCGTGGACAGCGGCCTGCACAGCGTCTGTGTGTAGAGACGCAGGACTGGGCCTGAGGAGCAGGCCCAAAGACGGCAGCGGCTCCAGCCGCTGCAGGAGGCCCCGGGGGCAGCTCCAGCCGCTACTCGAGCCCAGGGCTTGCGGCCTCCATGCCACAAAGATCAGCTGACGTTGGCAGTGGTCCCGGGCCACGAAGAGAGGCAGAAAGTCCGTGGCTCCGGCCGCGTTGAAGAGGACGATCCGAGGCAGCCTCCGGGCTGCGTGGTGAAACAAGTCCACGGCTCCAGCCGCACCGGGAGGCCTGACGATGGCGGCACTAGCCGCGTCGGGTGAAGAAAGCAGTGTGGGTAAGAGAGCCTGCTCGCGGGGAAACCCGCGGGCAGCGATCATAACAGACAAATGGAGCTCCCAGATGGATAGGGTCTTTTAGGATTGTCAAAACCCCTTCCAAAACTGATAAAATTGTTAACTCTCTATGGCAGAGAGAGTAACTCTTCTCTCTCTCCCCCCAGGGTGTTGAAACACTGGATGGGGACCCCAGTGATGTTTGCTTTCCTTTATACACAATTAGCAGATCTAGGATCTCTATAGCTCTTACACAGTCTCTTTGTTTCTTCTTGGATCCTTGATGGGAAGGATCCCCGTGAAACAAGCAGTTCTCTTGCTTCAGACAGGAAGGAAGAGCAGCCCAAACTTCCTCCTGGATCTTCTAACAAAATGCTTTCTTTTCCCCAAAATTATATTCACATTGGAATGCCACCTCACAATGGGTCACCACCACTTCAGGGGAAGGTCTTCTCTATCTCTGGGCATCCCAGACCCAGGGCATCCCAATCCCTGTGCCCAAGAAAGGCCCTGGTGTCCAGTGAGGCTCCTACCACTTAAAATCTTAAAACCTGAAAAAATAGACCAAGAGGGATAATCCTAATCAACCAGTGAGTGGATAAGGAACCCCTCCCGACCCTCGTCAGGACCACCAAGGAGGGCTTGCCTGGCTCCTCTAAGTGGGCCTGAAAAGACAACTTAAGCAAAACACTCCTCTCTGCCTCTGAACTCTTTGCAAACCTAAAGGAACTGCCTCCCAAGCTCTCTCTCGAGAGCTGCTAAATAGACTCTCAGGCGGATGGCTATTCCAGACCTCACAAAGGGAGGAGCCGAATTTGAATGGTAACTTCGATTTCTCACTAATCTGCACTCTCACTGATTAAACAAAAGGGTTACCCAGGTCTTACTGGTGACGTGACCATAGGGTCTGTCACACAACTAAAGTCTGACTTTTACTAATACTCTGTAGTACTACAATGGCACTCATGCAACATGCATATAGTATATCCTATAAGCTCCAGAAGGAGGCTGTCTTTGACACAATGCAAGTTTTAAGAAGAATACTAGGAGTGAATTTGAGAAATTGAAATATTTCCTAGCGTATCCTGTCTTACAAGTGAGGTTCATGCCTGTCAAGGAATGCACAAAATAAACCTATTTGGAGACACTACCCCACAAAGAAACTATGTTTTAAGGTATTTCCCATGTTTGAGATACTCAGTCACAAAATCAGTGAGACCCAGGAGATCCAGCCTTCCTTATAACACTTCTCAGAGGCCTCCGTCCATTGCACAGGTCCTGAGATGGGATAGGGGGCAGTGTCCTATCGTGGATTGGGAACTGGTTAAAAAACAGAAAAAAAGAGAGTAGGGCTAATGGTAAATTTTCTCAGTGCTCTAGGGATCTGTTCTGGGACCAGTGCTTTTTAATATATTTATAAATGACCTGGAAATGGGAACAACAAATGAGGTAATCAAATTTGCTGATGATACAAAATTGTTAAATTACAAGAGGATTGTGAGAAATGTAAGAGGACTTTCAATACTGGAAGACTGGGCATGCAAATGTCAAATGTGGACAAGTGCAAAGTGATTGTTGGTGTTTGAGGTAGTTGTGGGTGGATCCTTGGGCCGGTGGCAGATGACCACGCCCCCGAGGAAAGATCCCGAGAGGGACCACCGGTCAGGCTCAGAGTATGGAGACAGACACACACTAGTTCTTTTATTAAACAGTATATTGAACCACCAGAGGTGCAATAGTGAGCTGGAAGTACCTGGCAGGGCTGTAGTCCCTCAGGTACTGGAACAGTGATCCTGGATAACTGAGCTGTAGAGAAACTGAATATAGTGAGTAGGCAGAGTATGCAGAGTTCAGGAACAGAGCCTAGATGGTAACACTCACACAATAGTCTCTAGAAGTAGTCCAGGTGTTGGAATAGGTTAGGCCCTCAAGGAGTGAGTACCTGGTTCCAGGGAAAGCTCTGAGAGAGAGATGATAACTCACTGGTGTAGTAGGCAGTGATGACTTCCAGGCAGAAAGAGTATTCAGCAACCAGTCTGGGAACGTGGGCCCTCGAGGAGCGAGTGCCGGTTCCTGACTGTGACCTGAAAAACAAAGAGAGAGCGAGGCCCCCGAGGAGCGGGTACCCCTGGTAAGTCCGAGGAGGCAGAGTAGCTTAGGTAGAGTAACCCTTGCTAACTCCTATACAACTTCTTGCTAACTCGATTAGTTAGCGATTTCTAAGACCTTATATATCTGGTACTGATGACGTCATTTCAGGGAGATGCCCCTGAGGTTCGCGCCACTGCCGGTACATTAGTCGGGGGCGCGCCATGCGCGCGCCCTTAGGCCCTTGTGAATCATGGTGGATCGCAGTGTCAAGCCGATCCGGGAACGCTGGAGGAGGAAGACAGCAGAGAGATGCCGCGGTGGCCAACCTTCCACTTGAGCAAGAGGGAGTCGCCAAACAGGTGAGGTGGGCGTAGTGGAGACATCGGGCAGCGATGGTCGCAACAGTGATGCACGTAGGGAAGAGTAACCCACATTATAGCTACACAGTGCAAAGTTCCAAATTAGGAGTCACCATTCAGGAAAAGGGTCTAGGTGTCATAGTTGATAACATGTTGAAATCTTTTTCTCAGTGTGCAGCAGCAGCAGCAGCCAAGAAAGCAAATAAGATGCTAGGGATTATTAGGAAAGGAATGGAGAATAAAACAGAGAATATATCACAATGCCTCTGTATCGCTCCATAATGCAACCTCATCTTGTGTATTGTGCGCAGTTTTGGTCACCACATCTTAAAAAAGGTATAGAAGAATTAGAAGAGGTGCAAAGAAGGGCAATCAAAATGATAAAGGGGATGGAATGATTCCCCTATGAGGAAAGGCCAAAGAGGTTAGGACTCTGCAGCTTGGAGAAAAAAAATGGCTGAGGGGAGATTTATTTCATAGCATTTCTTACCTGCCCCTCCAAACAAACAAACATAAAATACAATTAGCAAAATGACTAAAAAGATAAAAAACAAAATTATAGTCAGACAAAAATAACAAAAGCGGTTCAAATGCGGATCTCTGGAATGCCTCAGAACAGGTGGGTTTTTAATAGTTTCCTACACTGTCTTGTGTGAGCTGGAGGGATAGAGGGAGAGAACTCCAAGTGTGGGATCAAAGATGGAAAAGGAGGCTTGTCTGGCAACCTTGGGAGAAGGAATGTCTAACAAGTGCTGGCTGGAGGATCGAGGGATGCATCCAAAGGGTGAAGGTAAGCCAGGGAGATGAGACATGAGAAAGGAGATTATGAATGATAACTGCAGTTTTATATGTGATACACCATGTAATTGGTAACCAGTGTAAATCCTTCAGTATTGGGGTGATATGGTCTTGGATAGGTGCACCAATCTATAGATGGGCGGCAGAGTTTTGAATTATTTGTAATTAGGGATGTGAATCATTTTTTGACGATTTAAAACAATCGTCAGATATATTTTAAATCGTCAAAAATCGTTAGAGCCGCGATACAATAACAATTCCCCCGATTTATCGTCAAAAAATCGTAAATCGGGGGAGGGGGAGGGTGGGAAAACCGGCACACCAAAACAACCCTAAAACCCACCCCGACCCTTTAAAACAAATCCCCCACCCTCCCGAACCCCCCCCCCCCAAAATGTTTTAAATTACCTGGGGTCCAGTGGGGGGGGGGGGGGTTGTCCCGGCGCGATCTCCCGTGATCTCCCGCTCTCGGGCCACAGCTGCATTAATAGAAATGGCGCCGGTGGCCCTTTGCCCTTACCATATGACAGGGCAAAGGTAGCGCCGGCGCCATTTTGGTTCCTGTCGCCTGACGTCACGAGTGCAGGAGATTGCTCCCGGACCCCCGCTGGACCCCCAGGGACTTTTGGCCAGCTTGGGGAGGCCTCCTGACCCCCACAAGACTTGCCAAAAGTCCAGCGGGGGTCCGAGAGCGACCTCCTGCACTCGCGCCGTATTGCCAATATTCAAAATGGCGCCGGCGCTACCTTTGCCCTCACTATTTCATACGACTTTTTACGATTTTTAAAAAAACAAAACATGACGATCAGATTTCCCTCCCCCCCCAGCCAAAATCGATCGTTAAGACGATTGATCACACGATTCACATCCCTATTTGTAATGGTCACAGGGAATGTTGAAAACCGGAGTATAGGGAATTACAATAATCAATGGAGGGGTAAATCAGAGATTGGAGAACGGTCTGAAAGTTTATGGGTTCTAGGATGGGCGTTAAGCGACTCAGCATTCTTAATTTGAAAAAGGATGTGAGGAAACCGTAGAGAGCACTCAGCCTGGATTACATTCAGATTACGAACTGTATGTGGAAGGAAGGTAGTGGATCCTGCAATTTGAAAAGAGTCAGAGATAGTAAAAGCAAGTTGCAGCTGAAGACAAGGGCCTCTGTTTTGTTGAGGTTGACAGAATTTGTTATATAGCCAAGAATTAATAGAGGTGAGACAGAGAGATGTGAATTGGACAATGGCAGATCATATGGAACGTAATGGGAAGAAAATCTGTCATCAGCGTAGATTTTGTAAGTGACTCCTAGTTGAGATATGATAGAGACCTATAAAATAGTGAGTCGATTAGAACGAGTAAACCTTAATCAGTTGTTTGTTCTTTCAAAAAGTACAAGGACTAGGGGAATACAATGAAGTTAGTAAAGTACACCTTTAAAACTAATAAGAGAAAACGTTTTTTTACTCAATGCATAATTAGACTGTGGAATTCGTTGCCAGAGGATATGGTGAAAGCTATTAGCGTAGCTGCATTTAAAAACAGTTTGGACAAATTTCTGGAGGAAACGTTCATTAAACATTAAGGTAGAGTTGCAGAAATCCACTGCTTATTCTTGGGATAAGCACCATGGTATCTCTCTACCCCTTGGGATCCTGGCAGGAACTTGTGACATGGATTGGCCACTGTTGGAAATAGGATACCAGGCTTGATGGACCTTTGGTGTAACCCAGTATGGCAATCTTATGTTCTTTTTTTTTTCCTATAGCTTATGCAAACTAGTTCTCCCATTTATAATGCTGTAATTAAGGTTTTCTTGTTATTTTAAGTATATACTTTGTATTACTTCTTGCTGGTTTTTGCATTCAAGGTATTTATATTTTTTAGTTTAAGCGTATGTGCCTTATTTAATAGTATTCTCTTGTTTAAACTATTACAATTTGTCATGCAGTTATGATGGCTTTTTATTGTTTAAGCATATTTATCATTTTTTTGTTGTTTATATCTTAGAAATATTTTATTTACGAGTTTTCTATTACATGTTTATTTACACAGCTAAATTTGTACTTTAGTTCTTATACAGTTTTTACTGTACATCACCTTAATTTACATAAGTAAGACACAGGATTAATCCAGGTAAATATTTAAATAAAATAGGCACTGACCCCTTGCTACAGTACAGGAATGTGTGATGTCATCAGCGAGAGCCAGTGCTCCTGCCACTGAGGCAGCTGCCTAAAGGAATCCATTTGTATCATCGAAAAACAGGAGTGGCAAAGTATTTAGAAAACCTGGGCACCAGCCAAAATTTAAAAGCACCATGGAAAATTATTTTTTCCCTTATTTTAGGGCCTCATTTTCTAAACGGATCGCACGCGATATCAAAATGGGGGCGGAGGCGGCCCCAGAAGAAGAGGAGTCAGGCCGTCACCGGGGCCGACGCCGCGAAGACGCCACGGACGACAAAAAGGTAAGGCACCTTTTCATGTCCGAGTTCGCGCCCAACAGCTACACCTTCTGTGGTGCCGCTATTGGGTGCGAAACCGGCGGCGATCGCACCGCGACGGTGCGATCGCTGCCGGCTAGCGCAGGCCCGCCCCCCCGTTTTGGCCCCCCGCCCCTCATTCCCTAAAGTATCGCAGGCCTGCAATACTTTAGAAAATGAGGCCCTTGGTTTTTTAATGCTTTTTTTTGTTTCTCTTACTTTCTTTTTTTGCTGCTCTCCCCATGCATCAATCCATTCTCCTATCTCACTTCCCAGCCACTCTCTTTCTTCCACCGTGCCTGGCAACTGTGACAGCGGTGGCTTGTCTTCTTGATGGCCCAGCAGTACGCTGTTAGAAGGTCAAATTTTAAGTGCCCTGTATTTTTCCGTCCCAAGCACAATGTTTCGCTCACCTTCCCTTATAATCAGACACATGTAAAACTTCCTAATAGTGGTGGGCAAGCCAGGAAATATGTTAGGTGAACTGAGCTAGAGCCAAGCCCAGGTGTCTGGCTTGGCATTGGGAGCCCAAGCTGAATTCACTAGCCGACCTCACAGTTTGACTGTAGTGCAGGAGACTCTGGTTTGAGTCTCCTATCTGACAGGACTTGTTACAGAGGGCAGGGAGAGGAAGCCAGCTGGCTGCTGCTGTGACAGTGTGCACTGGCAGAGGAGCTCAGAGGTTTATCTCAGAGGGGGAACTCGCTTTCCATCCCTCAACCAGCCTGCAACATCAGGATGCCTGAGCAGATAATCTGAGGAGGGGTTTCAAAATGGGGGGGAAAAAAAAGGGGGGGGGGCAATTTTTAGAATAAAAAATAATTAGCATACAATACTCAGCAAAATTAAAATAAACCATTTTTCCAACCATTATGTGTGTCTAGTGGATTTTTACTGTCTCTGTCACCTCATTCCTTCTTCGCTTTACAATTCTTTTCATTTCTGTTTTTCTCTAATTTTCCTTGGCGGTTTTTTTTTTTTTTGTCCCTTCTCTCTTCTCTGTCTCTGAATGCCTCTCTCTGTGCTTTTCTCTTTCTCCGCAACCCAGTATAACCTATTTCCATTACTGTCCTTCCTTCCCGGTTACTCTTTATTTATTATTGTAAACCACTTAAAGCAAATTAATTGTACTAAGCAGTATACAACGTTACATAAATATTAGCGTAGGTCACTTAAAATGAGACAAGAGTGATTACAATAATAAATGTAAAAGCTTAAGCTTTACCACATGCTTCTAAAAACCAAAAAGCCTTCATTTGTTTTCAAAACATCTTAATATCCACAATGTGTCACAACTCATTGGATAGTGAATTACATATATTAGGGCTGACTATGGAGAAACCACCAGAAAATGTTTGCAGAAGCCAAATATGTTTCAATGATGGCATCATGAGCATTAAGTCATTAGTTGAGCTTAAAACATGTGTAGGTTGATGCATCAACATAAGCTCGGACAAGTAGGAGGGTCCCTCCCCTTTTATTACCTTATAAGTAATACAGTTTTAAATTTGATTCTTTGTTCGATTGGTAACCGATGGAGCTGTACGAATATAGGGGATATATGCTGTCTATAACAAGTGCCTGTTACCAACTGAGCTGCAGCATTCTGTCATAATTGTATTGCTTGTATTCAAAATTTTGTCATGCCAATAAGTAGAACATTCTATAACCAACTATTATTAAAAGAAAAGTTTGAATTAACATCCTAAAATCATTCTTGGGTAAAAAATAACTTAAGTAAAATGGGGAAGTACCTGGAGGAAGACCTAGAAGGCTGGGAGAACATGAGAGATGTGGAACAACAGTGGGCCAAACTAAAAGAAGCAATTACCAAGGCAACTAACCTATATGTTAGAAAAGCAAGAGAAAAATGAAACCTATCTGGTTCTAAAAGGAGGTGGCTGATAAAATAAAAGCTAATAGAACAGTGTTTAAGAAATATAAAGGGAGGATCACAAGGAAGAATATCTGGTGGAATTGAGGGAGATGAAGAAAGTAATCAAGACAGCAAAAAGTCAAGCGGAAGAAAGGATTGCCAAAGAGGTAAAGCAAGGTGACAAAACATTTTTCAGATACATCAGAGAAAGGTCCAAAGTGGTATAGTGAAATTGAAAGGTGAAAAGGATCAATGTGTGAAGAGAGACAAAGAAATGGCAGAAATATTAAATAAATACTTCAGTTCGGTGTTCACTAAAGAGGATCCTGGAGAAGGACCATCGCTAGTTAACAAGAAACTAGAGGGGAGTGGAGTAGATGAAACTCCATTTACAGATGAGAATGTATGGGAAGAACTAGGAAAACTGAAAGTGGACAAAGCCATGGGGCCTGATGAGGTTCATCCCAGGATACTGAGGGAGCTCAGAGATGTGCTGGTGGGTCTGCTGCGTGACCTGTTCAATAGATCCCTAGAAACGGGAGTGGTGCCAAGTGATTGAAGAAGAGCGGTGGTGGTCCCACTTCACAAGAGTGGGAGCAGAGAGGAGGCTGGAAACTACAGGCCGGTTAGCCTCACCTCGGTGGTGGGAAAAGTAATGGAATCGCTGCTGAAAGAAAGAATAGTGAACTATCTACAGTCAGAAGAATTGCTGGACCAGAGGCAGCATAGATTCACCAGGGGAAGGTCCTGTCAGACAAACCTGATTGACTTTTTCGATTGGGTGATTAGGGAATTGGATCAAGGAAGAGCACTCCATGTCATCTACTTGGATTTCAGCAAAGCTTTTGATACGGTCCCACACAGGAGGCTTGTGAATAAAATGAGAAGCTTAGGAGTGAGTGCCAAGGTGGTGGCCTAGATTGCAAACTGGTTGACGAACAGTAGACAATGTGTGATGGTAAATGGAACTTACTCTGAAGAGAGAACGATGTTAAGTGGAGTGCCGCAAGGATCGGTGTTGGGACCGGTCCTGTTCAATATCTTTGTGAGCGACATTGCGGACGGGATTGAAGGTAAGGTTTGTCTTTTTATGAATGATACTAAGATCTGCAACAGAGTGGACACGATGGAAGGAGTGGAGAGAATGAGACAGGATTTAAGGAAGCTGGAAGAGTGGTCGTAGATGTGGCAGCTGAGATTCAATGACAAGAGGACTGAGTTAAATGTTAAACAATATGGTCAAATGTACAGATCTTTGAGGGTCTCCAGCCTTTAATCGGTGTCAAACAGACTCCTGTTGATCTATCCTAACCTAAAACTGTCATCCATTTAAAAAGAGTACAATCCAGTTATTATCCCTACCCCAAAATCCCAATTCATGCAGTATATTTATTTATTTATTTATTTAAAATCTTTTCTATACCGTTGTTAAGTTATATACCATCACAACGGTTTACAGATAGGCACGTATAGTAATGTTAAAATTGAATTGGGTAATACTAACTATCAAAGTGCCAGTAAAGTTCCGGTTACATAGTTACAAAATATAGAATATTTGATGAATGTCATAAATCTTGTCCATTTATACTTGAAAAGATTTACCTAACATGTATAATACTTTTGTACTCTATATTTATTTAAAATTAGCGGTGAAATAATAAAATAACAACATTTATTTATTTATTTAACATTTTATTTTATTTATTTTTTTATTTTTTATTTTTATTTTTTTTTTATTTTTTATTTTTTATTTTTTATTTTTTTTTTATTTTTTATTTATTTTATTTATTTTATTTAACAACATATACATATATTTTAACTACATGCTGTGAGCTGATGTTCTGCTGCCAGCTTTATTTATTTTCCTATTCTCCGTTCTCTTTGTAAAATGCTTGTTCGAAAAGCCAGGTTTTTAAACTTTTTTTTAAAAAGTTTGAAATTTTTCTGCAATCTAATCTCAAGGGGCATGGTGTTCCATAGTATCGGTCCTGCTAAGGATAGTGCCCACTCTCTAACTTGGGTCAGTCTTGCTGTCCTAATTGAAGGGATGGTTAGAAGGGCTTTATTGGCTGATCTAAGACTTCTCTGTGGGACATGCACACGCAGTGCTGTGTTCAGCCACTCCGCTTTTTCTTCATTAATTAATTTGTGTATTGTGCATAGTGTTTTGTAATGTACTTTTTGTTCTATGGGTAGCCAGTGTAATTCAGCAAGTGTTTCAGTGAATGGCTGATTGTGTCAAATGCTGCACTAATGTCCAAAAATATTACAATCCCAGTTCTCTTGGCAACAATTTCATGAAGCAAAAAGTCATAGATGGACACCAGCAGAGTCTCCATGATGTGCCCTTTCCTAAAAATCTTTTGTTCATCCAAAAATGTGATAAATTGACATAACAATATATTTTCCAAAATTTTCGCTAAAGTAGGTAAATTGGAGATAGGCCTACAGCTAGAACAATTATCTACTGGAAGTGACCCTTGTTTCAGAGCAGAGCAAAAAACTTTTTTAAAAGCATCTGGGAAATATCTTCCTACAAGGACTTAGTCAAAATAGCTATTATTTTCAAGAACTGTATTAATGGTCCAATGGGTTGTTATGGATTTGACAGTTGCTTGGTTCTGATTGTTAATATTACTTCCCATAACATAAGGCATATGCAAAGCGGATACATGGAGTAATATTTAATTATGAACTACTCTTCGAAACCGCAAAACACCTAATCAAGGACTCACCTTCATCCATCTCAAGTAACAACTTCTCAAAGAATCCCTGCAATGAATTTGCCATCTCACTAATTAATAACTTAAAAACAATTCCCCACTTGCTCACCATCTAAAGAACTTGAAGAAAAGCAAGGGCAGCCTATTTGGAACACATTCAACATAGTCACTAAAATGGAAATAAATCAAATTATTACCAAAATTAAACTAGCGATCCACCCCACTAGACCCAATTCCTGCGAGTTCCTGAAATTAATACATGATGCAATCACCCCAACAATTGCAACCATAATCAACCACTCGCTCTCAGAAGGTATAATCCCTCATAGGACGAAACAAGCTGTTATCAAACCAATCCTAAAAAATAAAACTGGCAGAACAGACTACTGGGACAATTACAGACCTATATTCAACCTATCTTTTATCGCAAAAGTATTAGAAAAGGCTGTGGTGTCTCAATTGAAAAACCACCTATACCCAAACCAATTTGGATTCAGAAAAGATCGCTCAACAGAAATTACTCATTTCTCTAACTGACCCCTGTTCTACAGGGGTTTGACAATGATGAATCTTATATCCTGTTTCTAACAGACTTAAAAGCAGCTTTTGACACTGTGGACCATACCCTACTATGCCACCAGATGAGAAAAATTGGAATAGAAGGAAGTGTGCTCAAATTTTTATTTATTTATTTATTTAGCATTTTTTTTATATACCGAAGTAGAGCAGAGTAGCCTTCACTCCGGTTTACAATTATAACAACCTGTTACATTAAACGTTTTACAACATTTACATTAAACAATCTGAAAACTGTCATAACAAATTAATATAAACAGGCAAGAAATACCAAAGGAAAGGTACATTGACAAGATTGAGTTCAAGCATAATGGTAGAACAGTAGAAGATATCTGTAGGATGCGGGATGACTAGTCAGAAGGGAGGAATGAATGATAGGAAGATATGGGAGGCTGAGGAATTATGTTTTGTGATTGTTGAGCAAGCTGTCAGAATGAGATTGGCAGAGTAACCAGGCTTTTAGTTCTTTCTTAAAAGATTTTGGGTTTTCTTGAGCGGTGAGGAACTGAGGTAATGAATTCCATAATTTTGGGCCGATGATAGAAATGGCTCTGTTTCTGGTGGAAGAGAGTTTGGCATATGGGAGTGATGGAGTCACTAGTTGTAGTTTACTAGTTGATCTTGTTGTGCGTGGAGAATAATGGATATGAATAATGTCATCAAGTGCGGTGAAGTCTGCTTTATATATTGCTTTCTGTAAAGTTGAGAGGATCTTAAATTCGATTCTTTGTTCAATTGTGAGCCATTGTAATTTCTTGAGAACGGGTGTGATATGATCAGATTTTCTTTTACCCGTCAGGACTCTGGCCGCAGCATTCTGAAGAAGTTGTAAAGGTCTTAGGGATGATTTAGGTAAGCCAATTAATAGAGAATTGCAGTAGTCCATACCAGAGAAGATTAGGGCTTGAAGGACGGTTTTGAAATCATGGGGGTGAAGCAGAGGTTTTAGGTGTTTGATTACTTGTAGTTTATGAAATCCTTCTTTTATTTTTGAAGAGATGTGTTTTTTATAGTTTAGATCACTATCAATCCAAAAGCCCAAGTCTTTAACGTTGTCTTTGAGTTGGATGATGGTATTGTCGAATTGGAAAGGTGGAATAGTTATTGGTCTGGCATTTTTTCTGGCGATGGTTCACTTCTTTCCTTGCTGATGGGACATTCCAAGTCAAACTGGGCAACCACATCTCTGTCACATTTCCTATCGATAATGGTGTCCCTCAAAGTTCAGCAACACTTTTTTAACATTTGTATGCTGCCTTTGTGTACATTACTTGCAAAACTAGGTATCAACTTCTTTTTATATGCAGATGGCATTCAGTTCTACATCCCTTATACCAAATCAGTTGAAAATACAGCATCAACACTCTCAACATACATGAAGGTAATACAGCATGAACTGATAAAGCTTAAACTAACATTAAACACAAATAAAACTGAAATTGTATGACTAAAGAGAAAACTCTCCACAGTAAAAACATCTCCCTTTGACCTGGATAATTTTCAGATTACACTCTCTGAACAAGTACGAGACCTAGGAATACAAATTGATGAGAACATCACTATGAAAAAGCACATAAACAAATTAATTAAAACCAGATACTGCAAACTGAGAATACTACATCGGTTGAAACCATTACTGACATTCCAGGATTTCCGCACTGTCACAAACACTAATTTTCTCTAATATAGATTACTGCAACTCCCTATTACTAGACCTTTCTTCAGTACTTCTAAAACCACAATAGCTACTCCAAAATGCTTCTGCAAGACACCTGTTAGGGGCAAGGAAATTCGACCCAATCACCCCATCTCTGAAAGCGCTACACTGGCTGCCTGTACAAGCTAGAATCCAGTATAATGTTCTAACCCTAATCTTTAACACCATCACCGACAGAAACAACTGCTTAATAGGTGTGAATTTCCAACTGTATACACCACAGCAAACTCTAAAATAAAAAAATAAAGGACTATTCACTGTGCCAACAATGCCAAATACACATCTAATGCAAACAAGAGACAGAATGTTTTCCAGAACAGGCCCCAAACTGTGGAATTCTCTACCAGAGTCGCTATGTCTGTTAATAGGAAGAAATAGGTTCAAACGTGAGCTGAAAACATGGCTCTTCAGAAATGCATACAATCCAACATAATATATCACTATGCACAATGCTTGAAGAATGAATGACAAGGAATGAATAATATAAAGTATCATAAAACTACTCTCTGACTAATGCACAAAGACTTCTGAAGAGGAAATTGTGTAGCACAAATCACTTTATAAACCCTGAGTTAATATGTTTTAAGTATTATGTTAACCTATAATATGAATGTCGCTTTTGTAAACCATTGTGATCTTCTTTTGGAATGACGGTATATAAAATGCTTAAACAAACAAATCAATAAATAAAATAAGCCTAAGGGGGGGGGGGGGGGGGGTTATCCTGCACCGAGTAGCAGGTACTACCATCAGAAACTTGCTGGGCAGACTGAATGGACTATTTGGTCTTTTTCTGCTGACTAGGGGGCACTCCATGAAGTTAGCATGGGGCACATTTAAAACTAATCGGAGAAAGTTCTTTTTTACTCAACGCACAATTAAACTCTGGAATTTGTTGCCAGAGGATGTGGTTAGTGCAGTTAGTATAGCGGTGTTTAAAAAAGGATTGGATAAGTTCTTGGAGGAGAAGCCCATTGCCTGCTATTAAGTTCACTTAGAGAATAGCCACTGCCATTAGCAATGGTAACATGGAATTGGCCACTTGTGGAAACAGTGGCCTGGATTGGCCACTTGTGGCCTGGATTGGCCACTTGTGGAAACAGAATGCTGGGCTTGATGGACCCTTGGTCTGACCCAGTATGGCATTTTCTTATGTTCTTATGTACTGCTACGGGGATCTTCGGCTGCATCTTTGGGGGGGGGGCATGGGATAGATTCCCCCTCCCGCACCAGTGGTGGGTTGCCCGAGCCTCATCAATGTGCTCTGGTGGCCAGATGGGATAGCCAGTTTGGGTATTAACTGGTTGGGGCAATACCTGTCTGGTGACTGGTTGTTCTGGGAATAGCGCCTTGCTGGATGGTGGCGGGGGCTGGACGTTAGGTGGCAGGATGCTGCCTAATGGGGGGGGGGGGGGGGGCGGTAGGCTGGGTGGCCTGAGGACTAGTTATCTTGCTGGCTTGTGGCGGATGACCATCTTTTGACTGTTTTGAGGGCTCGGGCTGGTTGTTGATTATTTTGTTAAAACAAAGCTGTGGCCTGTTGATCCCATTTGAATGTGTTTTGTCTTTATTGTGAGCAGTTATTGTAAAAGGGTGGAGGAGAGAGAAATGAAGTCCTGCTCATTGTCCCAAAGAATCATATTAGACGCCAATTTGATGTTTTAGTTAACTTTTTCACTAAATAAAAAAGCACATGTAGGCTATTCAGAGAACTGTTCAATGCAGGAGACCCAAGCACTTCCTGTTCTTCCCTGCAGCTACTCTGGTACAATTTTCACGATGCTGGCAACACAGTGCCAGCCTGATACCTCACAAATGTACTGCAGAGCACTGCAAGGGCACAGCTTGGCACACAATTTAAGGGGAAAGGGGAGGGGGCCATTAATTTTTCAGCAGAGCCATAAGGCCCCCTTGGCCCTCCATGACGACACCTAGAGGACAAACAGAAAGCAAATGTGGGTGGCTTTATTGTTCTGTTTTTACACAGCTATTGGAAGGAGGATCAATCGATCGGATGTCGAGCAAAAGAAAAAAAAAAAGTGAAGTGATTATGGGGGAACTTTCAGCTTGGGAGTATTGTCTAGTTCTATGAAATCAGTAATAGAAAGCCACAATGAAATTATCCTTTCCAGATGCCAAGACACCATTTTAATGGCAAACTATTATGAGAAAAGCTGTCTTGAGGCTTCCATGATATATTTCGGTTAGATAACACTTGACAGCTCCTTCAAGGCTTGGTTTTTTATTTTTCATTGTTCTCATTGCATTCTAGGATTGATAACTCAGGTTTCTTTGAGCAGAAAGACTACAAGTCCCTGCATGCAATGGGACAGATAAATAACTTTTTTTTTAAAAAAGCCAGTTCTTGATGTCCTCTGTACTCTTACCTCCAGCACCTCTCACACAATAAAGATTAGTTAAATAAACTTCAGATATTAACTGTGGCACATATGTAAGAGCAAACAGAGGATAATCCCTGTTCCTTCTGGACATTCCAATGCTAGCAAAGCACCATTAATAAGGAGGGGGAGCACCGTACCTGTTTCTCTGCATTCTCTGCTCGTTGTTCAGACTCAAAAACCCTCAGTTCCAACTCCTGCATCTGTAAATCCAAGTAAAAACAAAAATCCATGATGATATTTTTAAACAGCCTTCATGCAGATTTTTAGTTCTTGTAACTTCTCTTTTTAATTACCTTCCAACTAGTTTCCTCATCTTAGCACAGTCTCCCTTTTTAGTTACATGCTATTTACTAGTTTTATTTATTAATTTCCCTCCAGTGATTACCTCAAATTTGAATGCATTATAAGAACATTAGAACTGCCATACTGGGTCAAACCAAGGGTCCATCAAGTCTACTATCCTGTTTCCAAAATGACCAATCCAGATCCGTGCCGTTTATGTCCAGGGATATGTAGTGCCTTTCCCCAAGTCCACCTGGTTAATAATGGCTTATGAACTTTTCCTCCATGCACTTGTCCAAGCCTTTTTTGAAACCCAGCTGCTCTAATTGTCTTTACCACATCCTCAGACAATGAATTCCAGAGCTTACTTGATTGTCGAGTGAAAAAATACTTTCTCTGATTTGTTCTAAATGTGCTATTTAGTAACTTCATGCAGTCCCTTTGTGATTTTTTTGAAAGCTTAAATAATCAATTTGCGTTTACCCGTTTCACTCCACTCATGATTTTATAGACCTCTATCATATCTTTCCTCAGCCATTTTTTCTCCAAGCTAAAGAATCCTCACCTCTTTAGCTTTTTCTCATAGAGGAGCCATTCCATCCTCTATTATTTTGGGACTGATATAATTAATTTGTAGTTAAAATTTTAGCTTGCATACAGGGGTGATGTTAGTGATGAAAAAGCTGTGCTATGTTCAGAGTGGCTTATTACATTGGCCCCTTCTCTGTACCTTCTCTAGTTTTGCTATATCATTTTTGAGATGTGGCGACAAGAATTGCACACAGTAGGTGCAGTGATACCCTAAAGCGATAAAGAAGTATGATATTCTCTGTTTTCTTCTCCATTCCCTTCCTAATAATTCCAAATATTCTGTTTGCTTTTTTGACTGCCATTGCACATTGAGCAAAGTTTTCAAAAGATGATTATATATATTAGCTCAAAATGAGTTACATTCAGGTACTGTTGGCATTTCCCTGTCCCCAGATGACTTACAATTTGACACCTAGATCCTTTTCCTGGGTGGTGACTCCCAATATTGAACCTTACATCATGTAATTACAGTTTGAATTATTTTTCCCTATGTACATCATTTTGCACTTGTCCACATCAAAATTCATCTTTCATTGGGCTGCCCAGTCTTTCAGTCTAACAAGGTCCTTTGGCAATTTCTCACAATCCATGATTTTAAATAATGGAATAAATTTTTTGTCATCTGCAAATTTGCTCAACTCACTTGTTCCATTTTCTAGATCATTTATAAATATTTTAAAAAGCACCGGTCCTAGTGCAGATCCCTAGAGTACTTCCTTCATTGAGAAAGCTGACCATTCAGTAGGGATGTGTGTTTGTTTTTAACAAATACTAAAAATGCAACGAGCGGCTATTTTTGGCTCATTCTGAATGGCATGGACCAAAAAATAGTCTCCAACAAAAATACCCAAAAATGCTTACGTATTTTCTTATTCATGGGGAAAAAAAAAGATTCCGGTGGCCCAACACCGCGGCCATTTCTATGGCCATCCAACAAAATGGGGCTGGATGTCCCCAAGCAGATATTACTATTTTTAAATTGTCAAGAGCGAATGGGCATCACTCCTATCAGTTTCATTACTGGATCCATGAAGGGGCTGGGATGGGACCCCCTCAGCTCCGGAACTTTCTGAAAGACTCAGCTGGCTCACTATGAACAGGTTCTGGGGACAGACCTCGGCGCATGGTCTGGCCTGGGACTAGGCCTCAATGCCCAGTTTAAGGTACATTTTTGGTCTGGGAAATTCAGCGAGGCTGCCGGAGATCCCTTTTTAATTATTTAGAGGTTCACGTTTTTTTTTTTGTTTAATGGAGTTTATTTCAGTTTGGCAAACAAACTGTATTGAAAAAAACATTAAGCAAACAAATAAAAATGAAACCCTGGAACTACATAAACAAACTGAGCCAAAAATTATGGGACTGCACATACTTGCCATTCAGTACTACTCTCTATTTCCTATCTTTTAACTAGTTCACAATCCATAATAGGACATTGTCTCCTATCCCATATCTTTTTAATTTTCTCAGGAGTCTCTCATGAGGGATTTTGTCAAACACCTTCTGAAAATCCAGAAAGACTATATCCACTAGTTCACCATCATCCACATGTTTACTTAACTCCTTCAAAAAAAATGTAGCAGATTGGTGAGGCAAAACTTTCCTTGAATAAATGCATGTTGGCTCTGTTTCATTAAACCATGTCTAGCTATATGTTTAGTAATTCTGTTCTTGAGAATAGTTTCTACCATTTTTCCCAGCATGGATATCAGGCTCACCAGACTATAGTTTCCTGGATCACCCCGGAAGCCCTTTTTAATAATGGGTGCTACATTAGCCACCCTCCATTCAGGTACAATAGTCAATTTTAACAATAAGCAGAGCCCCCACTTTCCTGTGCCAGATTTTTTGAGATTTTGTGGCAAATTTGCATAAAGATTAACTGTGACTATGTAAAAAAACTCAATCTTTAATTGAAAACCATTCATATTGTTTGTTTTTAAATATTTAAACTGTTACGACTGGGCACAGGTCTCATGTATTGAACACTGCTATGAGGAGTGTCTCGGGGTGGAGAGAGACAGTAGTGTCTAGTACTGGCTGGTGCAGGCAGGAATGAGTAAACCCTATGGGCAAGTGGGAAGGTGGAGTAAGCAGACTAGGACTAATAGTGGCTGGAGATACCTGATACCAGATGCATGAAGGTAAGGGTGAACTTGAATACTGGAACAGCATGGAGGTATGTGTGAGCGTGAATGTAAGTAAAGGTGTACAGGAAACTGGAACTGGGTGCTGGTAAGGATGAATTCAGGAAGCGTGCAGGTAAGAGTGATAATGGCTGGAGGTATAAGTGACTGGTTTGAGGTAACAAGACTGACAGAGAACTGAACAGACAAACCAGGACAGCACTAACATTGAACATGAAACATATAAGCCTGAAGGCAGCAGAGCGGAGAAAGCCCGTAGGCCACAGACAGCAGGCAGAGAGCCCGTAGGCCACACACACACAATAGGCAGAAGGCCCGTAGGCCACACACACACACAATAGGCAGAAGGCCCGTAGGCCACACACACACACACACAATAGGCAGAAGGCCCGTAGGCCACACACACACACAATAGGCAGAGGGCCCGTAGGCCACACACACACACAATAGGCAGTGGGCCCGTAGGCCACACACACACACACAACAGGCAGTGGGCCCGTAGGCCACACACACACAATAGGCAGAGGGCCCGTAGGCCACACACACACAGAAGGCAGAGGGCCTATAGGCCAGATACACAAAGGCAAGGCAGGTCAGAAGGCCCGTAGGCCACACACGCACAAAAGGCCCGTAGGCCAGATACACAAAGGCAAGGCAGGTCAGAAGGCCCGTAGGCCACACATATACAGAAGGCCCGTAGGCCAGATACACAAAGGCAAGGCAGGTCAGAAGGCCCGTAGGCCACACACGCACAGAAGGCCCGTAGGCCAGATACACAAAGGCAAGGCAGGTCAGAAGGCCCGTAGGCCACACACGCACAGAAGGCCCGTAGGCCAGATACACAAAGGCACGGAAGGCTAGAGCAGGGAGCCCAGGCGAGCTCGATGCTGAAGCACCGATGAAACTGCTAGACAGGGTTATCAAGGAAAGTCTGGGGTATAGAGTAGACAGGAAGGAGGGAGTGGCCCAGCCAGAAGAACATGCTTGTGGAGGACCTCTGGTGGTGAGGAGGCGGCATAGCAGCCATGGTCGTAACAGAAACTGTATACAAATAAAATTGAACAAGTACAAAAATCAGAATTTATCAAATCAAGACATACAAGTTACAAACTGTTAATTGTAAATGTCACTTTTGTTTTGAAATGAAATAGTGCAACCATCCTTTTTATATTTTCTTGAGAAAGTCCCTGTCTTTCCAAGTATATGAACTTCTATATGGCAAAAAATGCCCTCAACATCAGCAGCTTGTCATGCTGTTAATATTACAAAGAAATGTGCACATGAATTGAACACATGGTAACGAACATAAAAAGCGGTTGAATTAGCACAGTAGTGCCAGTCATCAAGGCTTCTACGAATTGAAATTAATGCCCTCTCTGCCAGCAGCTGCAGACTTCCAAAACACATCTAGGTCTTTGTAAATAATGTATGATTGTCCTCATATGCAGGTTCAGGGCCCTTTATATAAATATGAAATTCTTCCATACGGGCATCACTTCATCAAGGAATTATATCAAAATCATCTTTGGTATGATAAGGATTTAAGAGATCTTTGAGGGATCAAACATTCTGACTGATTTCTCTGTCCACTCCAACTTCACATTCACCTTCCCCCTCCCCCTTCCACTTTCTCCTTCATTTCAGGACAGGAGGGAGGGGAACAACAAAAAAAGGTTCCATGCCGGTTGTTTGTGAGGGGAGGACTGGAGCAGGAGCAGAGAGAATGCTGAGAATGAAGACAGGTAGGCTCCCTGCAGCATTCTTCAAAAAAATGAATTAAGAGGTATGAAAGCTTGATTCTGTTGATTCTGTGGCAGATTGTAAAATATGCGGCAACAAGCTAATTATACAGTTTCTCTTATGACCACACAATCGTGGGAGGCTAGGGGCACTGAAAATAGGCTGCAAATTACTAATGATAGGTCTGCCATTTCATTTTTGAGTCTTTTCAAAACTCTAGAGTGTGTTCCATCCAGCCCAGATGATTTACTATTCTTTAGTTTGGCAATTTGCCCTATTATATCTTCCAGGTTCACTGTGATTTGTTTCTTCAGTTCCTCTGAATCAACACCATTAAATACTATTTCCATACTCCTCAGTAAACACCAAAGCAAAGAATTAATTTAGTCTGTCCACTATGGTCTTGTCTTCCCTAAGTGCCCCTTTTATTCTTTGATAATCTAATAGTCCAAACAATCCCCTCATAGACTTCCTGCTTCAGATGTATTTGAAAAAATTTTGTTAAAGGTTTTTGCTGCCACAGCAAGCTTATTTTCGAATTCTTTTTTCACCCATTCATCCATGTTTTGCATCTAACATTTTCCTATTTTCCTCATTTGGATTCTCTATTTTTTGAAAGATGTTCTTTTGGCTATAATAGGATTTTTCACCTCACCCTTTAACCATAATGGCATTGTTTGGCCTTCCTTCCACCTTTTTTAATGCATGTAATACATTTGGTCTAGGTTTCCAAGATACTGGGGTACATTTTCAAAAACAGCGCATGCGCGAACAAAAGTACGCTGGATTTTATAAGATACACGCGTAGCCGCGCGTATCTTATAAAATCCGGGGTCGGCGCACGCAAGGGGGTGCACATTTGTGCAACCTGCGCACGCCGAGCCCGGCGTGCGCTTCCTGTTCCCTCCGAGGCCGCTCCAAAATCGGAGCGGCCTCGGAGGGAACTTTCCTTCCACCTCCCCTCACCTTCCCTTCCCTAACCCAACCCCCAGCCCTATCTAACCCCTTACCTTTGTCGGCAGATTTACGCCTACCTGAGGCAGGTGTAAATCTGCGCGCACCAGCGGGCTGCTGGCGCGCCATCACCCAACCCGGGGGCTGGTCCGGAGGCCTCGGCCACGCCCCCGGGCCGGTGCCATGCCTTGGACCCGCCCCCTCCCTCACGCCCCCCCCCCCGACACGCCCCCTCCCGCCCCTTTTACGAAGATGCAGTTGTGAAGGTTGAGAGATGACACCAGGTGTGGACATTGATTAAACATACCGGGCCAGATTTTAAAAGCCCTGCGTGCGTAAATCCGGCCAGATTTACACGCGTCCCAGGGCTACGTGCGCGCCGGCAGCCTATGCAAAATAGGCGCCCCGGCGCGCGAGTGGCCACACAATGTTGTAGATTCAAATGCATCTTTTAATCCATTAGCAAAATCCAACGTAAAACATATTTGAAGGCAAGATATGAGTCAGGTAGGCATACAATTCTCAAAAGGAATTTCCTGCAATATTACAAGTACGTTGGCTGTTTTCAAGCAACTTCTTGGCACGGCTATAGCAATGGCAGACTGAAATTCTATATAGTTATTTACAGTAGGACTAGACAAATTACTGTGTTTTAAGAGTGTATATTAAACAAATCACAGGAATGGTACTAGTAGTGCCTTCCAACCTCACACAGGCTAGAGTCAATCAAGAGGGAAAGAAAACCATGGAATGAAATATATCACTGAAAATAAAGTTATTCAGATTTTGCCCCAAATTGTGGACCATTTACTCATACAAACAGGGAGAGGGTAGGAGGAACTTTTGGTCATGCAGTTGACAACTACATTCAGACACTTGCCCAGTTCAGCCCCATTTCACTCTTCATCCCCTCCCCCCCCCCCCCCGTCAGCCCACCCCACTTTCTTCGGCAAAACCTTTGTCTAGAGGGCTCAGACCTTTTCTATGGCAACTCACTTTTATTTAGAAAAGGATTCAGCTGCCTTTCATGCATTTTTAAAACTGTGAGACATCTTTCCACCTCCCCTGCCCTTCTCCAGCACACACCCCCTCCATCAGAGAAATAATATTTGTGCACCTAATTTTCCTTGCAAGAGACAAAAAGCCGAGGGTTAACTCTTTTCAGAGTTACTTGTGTGCATTCAGATGTGTTTGAGAGTCCTCTTCCCCTCACCTTTCTCATAACCTTCTTTTTGTAAGCTGACGCCCCCAGTCTCTGTTTCAAAGAAATCTTGTGCTACAATGAAGGGTTTTCAGAGATTGTTTTATTTTATTTTTTAGGGCAGAGGTTAAAACATCAGTGCCTTCTAAGCGCTGCAAAATTGAAGCCTGTAAGTGTATAGGTGGTTAAGCAGAGCTTCAAAAGGTAGAGTAAAAATCCTTTCCTGTATTTTTTTTAATTTAAATATATAGACTGCTTCAGAAAAGCTGAAGATTCAGTCTATGGAATTAAGGGGCTTTGAAAAAACAACATCAGTGGATTTAATTGATTGCTGGAAGCATGATGGAGAAGGAGTCTCAAGTTGGCCATCATGTTTTTCAACCCTAGGTAATGCTACATCAGGATGCTTTATTCAATATTCAGGATGATGTGAACTAAAAAGGACAACGTGAAATACTTGTATTTTCTGTGCTCTCATTACCCTCCTGCCCAATGCAAATTTATACTCTACATAAGAACATAAGAAAATGCCATACTGGGTCAGACCAAGGGTCCATCAAGCCCAGCATCCTGTTTCCAACAGTGGGCAATCCAGGCCATAAGAACCTGGCAAATACCCAAAAACTAAATCTACGGATAATAGGAGATACTGCTGCTTTGGCAGCTAGAACGTAGTACAGTGTGATACTGAAGGACGTTTCCCAGGTGCCGGGTTGCCCAGGCACCAAAAATTTCAATGCTGGCACCCAGATTTTGGAGGTGGGGGTGATCCAGTACTCCACCGGCATTTTGCCCCTTTTCAGACTGAGAAGGAGAAGATTACGTGTCTGTGGCCAATGACATTATCTTGCCTGCCATCAAAGAAAAGCCCTATCATCAGCATGGGATCCTTTCCTCCCCTGGCAGAATGCCTCAAAAATTAGCAGGCCGATACTGTACGGTGCGCTTGGCCGAGTGCATTGTTTAGCCCCCGTTTGGTCACCCATTTTAGACACTATTATTACCCCTTATACTATAAAGGGTAATAGTGCGTGAAAAACGTGCGCCCAACCCCCCCTGAAATTAATAGCTCTCATCACATGCAAATGCATGTTAATAAGCCTATTAGTTATTCGCCCGGAATACTGAAAGTAAAATGTGCAGCCAAGGGCAGGCGTTAACTTTGAAAGCAGTGGGAAAAGTGTACAGAATTTTTTGTACAACCTCCGACTTAATATCATAGCGATATTAAGTCGGAGGCACCAAAAAGAAAAAAGAAAAAATACCAAAAGAAAAAAAATCTGCCTGCCAGTCTGCGGGTTCGAAAACGGATGGTCAATTTTGCTGGCACCCGTTTTCCAAACCCCCGGCTCTCAGTGGGTTTGAAAACAGACGCCAGTAAAATTAAGCATCGGTTGTCGGACCCGCTGACAGCCACCACTTCCCCTAATAAATAGGCGCTAGGGACGCCTCCTTATTAGCACGTGGCCTCATTTGAATACAAAATCACGAGCCCAGGAGAGGTGCCAGGGCGTGCGTCGGGAGAGAGGGCGCTCGACTCAGAGCGCTGGCTCTCCCGCACCTCTTATTGCATCGGCCTGAAAGTCGGCAGAGCAGAGAACACAGATCAAGTCCTCACAGCTGCTTTCCTCCCCCTTCATGTGCTTCTTTTTAAATAGGAAGCATGAGGGTGAAAAGGGGAGGAGACAAATCCTAGAAGCACTCTCTGTCTCAATCTGTCCCTATGCTGCAACCCCCCCAACTTCTTTATAGTCCAATGGAAGTAAGATGAGAGGGAGGTTTTTTTTTGGGGGGGGGCTTGGGGGGGTGCAGATGACAAGAGATCCATATGGGGGACAGAAATGGGAAAGAGGTGCACCGTGGGGAGATATGGGGAAAAGAGGAACACCATAGAGGGAGATGGCAGGGGAGGGGGAGAAAAGGGAGCATCATGAGGTGGAAGGAAGAAGAGGAGTACCATAGTGAGGAGGAAGGAGAATTAAGAGCACTTTAAGAAAGTATGGAAGGGGAAAAATATGGGAATAGAGGAATGTGGGAGGAGGAGCATGTCAGTTTGTACATACTTGGTTCTCAGATGGCCAAATCTGGTCCTTATGAGCCACACAGAGGTCTGGATTTCAGGATTTACACAATGAGTTTTTAGATTATATTTACATTCATTTGTTTCAAAATCCAGGTTTACTTGCATAATTTGGCTGCCTTGAAAACTAAACTGCCTTGCAGCATTCAAGGACTGAACTTCATCATCCCTGCCTGGCTCCTAAGACTTATCTGCTGGTACCTAGAATTTTCTACTATTTCCCAGCCCTTAGTGATTACTGCTGAACGTTTAGAACCTGAAGTTTAGACCATGAAGTTAGCATATGGCACATTTAAAACCAATTGGAGAAAATTCTTTTTCACTCAATGCATAATTAAACTCTGGAATTTGTTGCTAGGGGATGTGGTTAGTGCAGTTAGTGTAGCTGGGTTTCAATAAGGCTTGGATAAGTTCTTGGAGGAGAAGTCCATTACCTGCTATTAATCAAGTTGACTTGGAAAATAGCCACTGCTATTACTAGCATCAGCAGCATGGGATATACTTAGTTTTTGGGTACTTGCCAGGTACTTGTAGCCTGGATTGGTCACTGTTGGAAACAGGATGCTGAGCTTGATGGACCCTTGGTCTGACCCAGCATGGCATGTTCTTATGTTCTTTCCTTCTACAATAACTCCTGACTGAAGTCACTTGGCTTAATACATCTTAGAATACTGATGCATAGCAATTCCATTACTCATGATGTTCACTACTATCCCTCTGCTAGGGCAACTGTTCATATTAACAGGTAACAGGCTATATCATATGACATAACCCTAACATCATGGCTTGGCGCGGCTGGAAGCTGAGCTGGTCTTCTGCCTAGCAAGTCCCCTACCCTGTAGGCTGAACCCTTGGGTTCTGGGGAATGGTAGGGCTTACCTGGATAAGGCTGTCCAAGGCAATGGAGTAGCTTGGAGGAGTAGCCTAGTGCTTAGAGTAGTGGGCTTTGAACCAGGGAGACCAGGGTTCAAATCCCACTGCCACTTCTTGTGACCTTGGGTAAGTCACTTTACAGTCTGTTGCCTCAGGTATAAACTTAGAACAGAGAAATAACTACAGTACCTGAATGTAAGGGTATGTATAGGCTGGACGTCATGGGCAGAGATAGACTGGCAGAAGAAGTCTGGATATGGAACAGGCAGGGAGCTGAAGACTGGATAGGATACTAAGCAGGGACTGGGACTGGGAGTGGGTACAGAAACAGGCTTGGGCAAGATACTAAGCAGGACTGGAGCAAAAGCAAAGTAGGGAATGGATATTAGCAACTGGACTGGGTAGTGCAAGACAAGACCAGACAAGGACAAGGACAGGGCTAGACAAGACAATACAAAACAAAGAACACTGAGGCCCGGAGGCTAGTAGGCTAGAAGAGGCCAGAGTAAGCCAAGGTAAAGCAGGCCCAGAGCAGTCAGGTCAGAGAGCCAAGGGTGACTCTATGAACAGGCAACTAGGTTCTGGTATGAGCAGTAAGGCGGAGAGGAGGCTGCACCCCAGACTGAAGCAGATGGCTAGGAACAGAGCTCACTGGAGGCCTCTGCTGGTGGGGAAGTGTCATAACAGACAAACCATGACAAGGGGATTTAAAAAAAAAAAAAGTCCATACCAAGAAAGTTACAGTCCAAAATATGTTCAGCAGAGAGAAAAACTCAGCAAAAATCACAGTAGACATAATTCAAAAAAGTTATTATTTCATGCTGCTTAACTAATGTCAGACTACCTCTCAATTCCCACCCAGGCCCCTTTCTTCCTCAAGGCTCTTCTTCATCCACAGCATTTACTGGCTGCAAACCTCAATCTTGTTTACATAGCCTAGGGCTTTGAATCTTCCTTACCAAAGAGAGAACTTCCTTCTCCAGTAAAATCTCAGAGCCTGAAGCAGAGCACAGCCCTGGGCTTATTTTATTGAAACATTATTCTATGTGTCTTCCTGTGAGATATCTCTCATGCCACGCCAAAACTAGAACACTTTATCGACTCTCCCTGGTTCACTCACCTTCTTGGGGGATGGATACTCCTATCACTGGGAAAGTCCTGCTGTTAGCACTAGCAAAACCAAACTGGCTTTACATCACTACAGCAGCAATCCAGTTTACGGAAATAGATGGTAATGGATGTATCTATGTAGAAGGAGCTTTCACAATCTTTTAACAACTAATGTTGAATGACAAGTAATCTAACGATTTTATTTGACATGACAAATAACATAGTGGATGATGGCACATAAGGACTAATTGGACTGTCCTACGGTATCTGACCAGTTGTCCCTTCTATATTAACTAACTACTAAATTAGCTAAAATAATTGTGTTTGCATTCCTACATTCACCTTCATTCACTTTCTGGTGCACACTTTGTGACAATGATATTGTAAACATTTGAAAAATCCTGTAGAGCATTGTACAATGGATTATAATTTTATAAATAATCACTATTACAATAACTGGTTTCCAACTTTTGCCCATCTTACAGTGCTCTAACAAGAGGAATTTGGATGTAAGCCCCATTACTCCAGCTACTTAATTAAGTTCTGCTATTTTGGATTTAATATATGGGATTCCCTTGAATCTCACAATTTTTTAAAGAGGCACAACTAACGTTTACAATGTACATGTCCGTTGAAGAGCTATAGCTGTGCTTCAGTGCTAGTAAAAAGGTCACTGCCTCAGGGCAAAGGGCTTGACCCATATCAAAGGGATAATTGAATGAGTCACTTCAACCGCAAGGCCAAAAATTCCTTTTCAATCTATTGCTCTTCCCGCCAACACTTTAATCCTGCAACCTGATTTATAGCCAGAATGGGAAAGAAAATGGATTTGCTAGGAAATCTTTTAAAAGATTCTTCCTAATGCCACGTAATCCTACGAGGTAAAGTTATGAGGAAAAAACCTTTGCAACACACTGTGTATCAGAATAAAGAAGGATCTACCGATATCCCAGTGATCGCTAACATACATTATTCATCACTATTTAAATAGCCTGCTCTAACTTCTGTAAAGTAGGAGTGCAATCTGAGGTCAGGCCAAGCTGCCTCTCTAGTCTGAACGTGCTTGTCCTGGCTTCATGTGTAATGGACGGCAACCTGTATTAACCAAGTCTCAAAATGGATACCCTGTCCTAGAGCTGTCAGTTCAAATGTTGAGACATGCGCCACCTTGGCTTGCAATAAATCCCCAAAAGGTTACAACAAGCACAAAATTAATTTTTGGTTCTCTACCAGGTTAGGGTTGAACCAGTTCTTGATAGGGGAGGAAACATAGTAATAGTGTGAGTGGTTAACTCCCCCATGTGGGAGAAAATAAATGGTGAGCTCCTCCTCTGATATCTAACCTTCTGACCACCATTTTACTGATAGAAGGCTTTATTTTCCCAAGCAGAGGCAGAATGCTTCTGTTTACCCTCTGTTTTGATTATGTAGAAGGGAAAGGCCTCAAAAGTGAGACCTAGTAGGAATGTGGAATCAGAGAGCCTTCCTCTATTTTGAAGAACACTTTTAAGAATATATATATATATATATATTTTTTCTTTTTTGCTGGGCTGTGAGTTTTTTCCACCCTCTTGAACGCATGGGTTTTTCCCTGTTTTCTGTAAAAGGATTTTTATTTTACCTTTTCTGGGTTGCCAACAAGTAGGGGCTAGGTCTTTTGTTTTGACATCAAAAAGGAAGAGGTTCCCTCACTGTGAAGTATCTGGGATCATCGCATCCAGAGGAGGGATGACTTACAGCCATCCAGGGGAGAGAAGGTGCAAGGGGAGAAAGAGGGCTAGAGGACCTCTTGAAGATCTTGGGAGGAGTACAAACATTATCATTCCGATATTATGAGGAGAGAGAGAGAGAGAGGTGAAGGAAGACTACTGGAAGGGTTGGAGATACAGTGTGACTGACTGGACACTTAACTCACCAACCTTAGGGGAGAGAAGCTAACTATTGCCCTATAACCAAGAAAAAAGGAGAGAAAAGATAAATTTCAATAATTTGTATGATTGGCTTTTTACATCTATTAATACATTATAGAACCGAAGAGATCACAAATTTATTAACAAATTTGATTGCAATATCCAGACATGAAAAGTATAACTATAAAGATCATTTCATCATTGCACATCATTTCAGTAAAAGTAATGTTGGAAACCAAATCAGCTTTCAGTGTGTTTCCTAATGTTTTCCTAATGCATAGACAAATCAGCAGTCATCACTGATGTATACCATACTGCTACTTGGGGAATACAATTCATTGCAATTCACAAGGCCTAGAAGAATTATCTTCGCCCCACTCACGAAATTCTGAGTATTACAATAACGGACCATAAAGGGAAGCATACCACTGTATACTAGATGTGGTCTCTGGAATCTCTATCCGGGATTACCAGCCCAGGGGTTAAATTTGTTATTAATGAAGTATATGTTCACATATTTTGCATTTTAAAAAAAGACAGAAGTTGACAGTTTCCCAAAGGGAGAGAAATTCAAGATCTGTGCTAGAAGCTTAAGCAGACTTCAGCATGTAACTGAGTTTCCGTGATACCATACACAAAGATCTGCTGCAGTTTGCTCCACATGAACACTTCAAATGAGGGCTATTTTATTAAGCCAGGACTGAGTGTGCAACTCTGATGCTGACACCTATCCAACCTGCTATACTTTTTAGCCAGACAACATTTGCAGCAGTGAATATTGGAGAAAACAATACATAAAAGTTTAAAAATAAATAGAGCAGGGACTGTCTGGTATGTGTATTTGTATAGTGATGCATATGCTGAGTACCACTATAAACATGATAAGTAGTTGCAGCAGTATCTATCTACCAGGCTTATGGACACTGTTGGAAGAAGAAGAAGAGAAAAAAAATGTTTACTTGCTGGTTGACCAAGTAGATGAAAATGACTTGTAAAGCAGAACAAGGTTTCACTCTTTGGAACCAGAAACAAAGGAGAAAGCTAGAAACCCTGTAATGGGAAGGCATGTGTCTGGAGAGGGAAGCCCTGAAACAGAGGTCCTGCTTTCGCAATACTTACAATAGAGGAAGAGGAAACTGGATCACTGCCGATGGACAGTGCTTGCAATTCCTTTGAATTATTTTGAAGCATGTGCAAGAAGTTACCTATGGAAGAAGTGTTAGTATTTCGCTTTAGGATCTTCTGTCAGGCCAATGCAATACCGTGTGCTCAGGCTAGCGCACAGGTTGGACGTGCGCCCATAACCCCTTATGCAATAAGGAGATTAGTGCACCTAAAACGCACGTCCAAACCAGCGTGTAGCTAATAACGCTCAACCCATGTAAATGCCATGATGATGAGGCTATTAGCTATTCCTGCCTTAAGTAAAAAATAAATGCGTGCCCGACGCGCACAGTTTTACTCTCAAACATTAACACCAGCTCTGGTGCAGCCCCTAAAGTTAACAGATAAGCAGAAAATACTGCTTTTCTGTAGTTCCTCTGACTTAATATCGTGGCAATATTAAGTTGGAGGAACTGAATTAAGGAGTAACAAAAAAAATGTCTTGGCAATCAGGTTAGGAAAACGGACGCTGAATTAATGAGCGTCCATTTTTCTAACTCACACACAGCCATATCTCCTGGGCGCCTGATGCCAAGGAGGTGCTAGGGATGCACAATTTCCCCTAGTGCCTCCTTTTTTTTAACGCATCAGCTCATTTGCCCACTGTATTGTGTACCCAGCAGAGGAGGATGGGCGCGTATTAGAAAAGCGGGCGCTCAATCATGAGTGCCCGGTTTCTGAGCGCCGATATTGCATCAGCCTGGTAAATTGGCCAGGTCAATCACAGAATCAGAATTGTTGGCCAACACAGAATCAGATGCAGTGTTCAGTGCTGCCAGCCTGCCTTCTGATTTGATCAATGGACAATCATCTGAGATGTGGGACACCATTTGAACAATCCACAGTTGCAAAGGGGATTATCACAATAGCCCCATCAGAACTGGCTGGCTGATAAGTGGCCAAAAGCAGTTTTATAATACCCACTTATGATGTGGCGTGACAAAGCAAAGCAAAAGCACTAAAAAAACACAATAGTAGATAAATTGAAAGACATAAGAATAAGTTCTCTCAGTTAAGCAAGAAAACTCAATTCTCCCAAATTTGCCATCTATAAATACCTGACCTTTCCTAGTCCTCTAATGAATATTTTTTATCTCGCCATTGAAAAAGATATGCTCTCTTCCTAGTCCTTCCTTTAACAGTCACTTACCCAAACCCACCATTAATCTCTGTAGCTATTCTTGCCTTCTGATAAATAGGTTTTTTTCCCTCTCCATTCACCCACTAACTGACCTCTATTAACCCACCAGATAACCTCTAGCAAACCCTTGATTTCCCAAGGAAAATCCTTTTGCAGTCTCCCTCCCTATACAAACATACCCTGATCTTTTGAATGGTGTTTGTTTTCACTTTCCTAGACCCTTTCTGATGATCCTCTGCCCTTAAAAAAAGCTTTTCTCGTTCAAAACCTACAGTTCTTTGTTCAATTTCCCTTTCAATGAGATTGAAGTACATTCCATGTTTTAATTCTCCTGTAACTTTTCCTTTTCATGAGTTTGAAATGCTTTTTTTTTGGGTGAGAATAGTATCCTGCATAGGCATTCTTGTATTATTAAAAATTATCCCAATCTAAGATTGTCTTTGAATTTGTACTTTTACCCAGTGGCAACTCAGTTCCATTCCCCAGGCTTTCTAAAGTGCAGTCTTTTCCTGGCTATATGAGCAAAGGCCACAGAAAAAAAACAGTACAAAAAGTAGCTGCGGACATGGCCTTGCTGTGGGGCCAATGCAATAATTTTCGCGGAAAGCGGGCGTTGACTTTTCAGCGTCCGCTTTCTTAACGCACACGTGGTGCCCGCTTTCTTAACGCACAAATGGCGCCCGCAAGGCGACTGTTTACTCATGCAGAAAGTTACAAAATCCTCTAACACAAAAAATGGCCTGGAATACTGGGGAAAATGTTTTATACATCTGGCCTTGGTGACAAAATCTTCTGTCATACAATGTTATGATATGTGCTTGAAAGTCATGGCACACACACACACTCTTCCATTTTTAAATGGCTTAAAAAAAAAAAAAAAGACTCCAAGTTATAGAATTACTTGGGTCACCGATTTCTCTTAAAGTAATTGATGGTATCCAGGATAGGATGCCTGCCCATAAGAAGATTCTCTCTTACTAATATAGAATGTGATTGCCATCATTTTTCTGTTAAATGTGCAGAAAGGAAAAAAAAGCAGCAAGCTGCTCTACATTTTAATTATAGTAACATTTTTATTCAGTACGCTTTTGAGCTGTAGTCTTATCAGATAAGCAGTCACTAACTTTGCCAGTGTCCTGTAAATCACTAGTAGCTTAATTATGTGCCCTGCATCTGACAAAAGCTTCATTTTGTCTCTAACATTCCTGTTGTTTCCCCCTTTTCCCCAGTGACAAGGACTTTTCGTTTTGCATACCCCTCATTAATCTCTAACTCTACATAAATGGAGCAAACTATAAATGCAGTAACCTCCAGGTCATGTGGGTAACAGCCTGTAATGTCCCTGAACAGAAGCCCACCCATGGTCTTAAAAAGAAGAATGGGCAGGAAGACACACAACACTTTTCTTTCTGAAATCCGATAAACTGCAACATTTGTTCCCCCATCTCTGTTAAGAAAGGTGCTGGATGCATTCCAGGAAAACAAATGGGCAGGTAATAGCTATACATAAAATGACCATTTTGCAAGGCCTGGCTCTTTGAAGTCTGCATAGCACTTAACAGTGAGAAGAGGATTATTTGCTAAACTTTAGTGAACTGACCATCAAAGGATGACACCAAGCCTGTGGGAAAGGAAAAAAAAAAAGGTTCCATTAATTCTCATTTGTATCAGTTAACCCTTAGCACTCTTTCCTTCACAAGGAAAGAAGTAGTGTGGTTATTGTTATTATCAAAATCATTTGTATAGCACATACCAGATTATAAGCAGTGCCCTTACAAAGAGACACAAAGGAGTTTTCAATCTAGTCAAGACAGACAAACAACAAATAAGAGGCTTTTAGTTAAAAGCAGTGTCAGTCTACTTGAATGCATGAAAATCAAGGTTAAAACACCAAAAAATATTAGCAAGATGATACCGTTTTATTGGACTAACTTCTTGACTAGATTTCAGGAATTGACATTTAATAAAATTCACCATTTAAATTTTCTAACTAAGGGGGTCATTTTCCAAGGAGTTACCGTGGGAGATAATTCCGCAAATCGCCTATAACAGCCGTTAACGCAATTTGCGAATGCAAATTTTTAATTTTGTATTCAGGGGGCGGAGTATATGTAAAGTAGGAAAGAGTTATCATGTGCTGCAAAACAGCTGCAGTGTTAGCGCGGCCAATAGCTACACCTCTTTCATTATATTGTGTGCTAGAGGCTGGTAAAGGTTTATCACAGTGCATGATGTTGAGAGAGAGAGAGAGAGAGAGAGAGAGAGAGAGAGAGAGAGAGAGAGAGAGAGAGAGAGAGAGAGAGAGAGAGAGAGAGAGAGAGAGAGAGAGAGAGACTTGCTATAGTGTCTCCTCCCTAGACAGGTATTTGTATTACTATGGGAGGCCTCTCTCTCTCTCTCTCTCCCTCTCCCTTAGCCTGCTGAAATAGGCTGTCCAGAAACATCATGAACCGTGATATATACTTGGCAATGTAGCCCAAATTGGGTTAATAGCACAACTTGCGCTAAGAGCATGTTGCATAGCTGTTATCACAATTTGCAATACAAATGCTTATTAGCATAAGGTAACACCCCTTTTTGGTATCGCGTGCAATATTGGAAAATGAGGCCCTAAATTCCTTAAGAGTTGCAGCTAGAATGCCCATCCTTTTCTGATCCAAGCATGATATGAATGAAAGACATACTGGCATTTTAGATTTAAAAAAATTGGTATATTATTTAAGATGAAAGAATTATGGATGTATTGACTTACAAATGTATATGAATAATGTGTGACTGGACATTACTACAGTTGAAGCCTTGGTGCTAACTCTCACAAGTTTCATACCTGTGCTAATTCAAACATTTTTAGTATCTTCACAAAAAATAAAAGAAAGCCATGGAAATTTGTTGTTTTGGCTAATTACACAGGCATCAATATTTAAAAAAACCCTAAAATAGGTAACTTATCTGGCTAAAGATATTTAAATTATCTGGGATATTCAGTGGGATAAATATTTTGTTGAATATTGATGAATAAAGTTATCCAGATATACATGCCAAAATAAATTGAAAACCTAACTGGTTATTTATTTTTTTATTTATTTTATTTATTAACTTTTATTTACCGACATTCGTGAAGCACATCATGCCGGTTTACAATCTTGGAATATTGTTAGTTATCCAGGAACATGTTGTTAGGTGCTGGTCTGGACCCCGGTACACCTCCCCAGAAGTGATACAGGAACACTGGACAGAACAAGGACCGGTCTTCTGCCTAACCAGCTCCCTCCCCTGCAGGTGGGGCCTTTGGATTCTGGGGGCCTGTAGGATTCCAGTGCGGTAGCAGTACATAGTAAGTTTGAATTAGATAAGGCTGTAGACTTGCTGGATCAGGCAAGGCTGTGGAGAGGCTGGATCAGGCAAGGCTTGAACAGAGACAACTGGAGAAAAAGGACTGGGTAATGGAACAAGCAAAGGTTGCTGCCAGGGTAGACAGAGACAGGACAGGACTGGACGGAGGCAGGACTGGACAGACACAAGACTGGACAAGACAGGAACAGGGCAAGACAAGACTAGACAAAGACAGGCAGCACAGAACAAAAAACACAAAGTCCCGAAGGCAGTGCAAGGCAAGGTACAGGGAGGCCTGTAGGCCACAAGGCAAGGCAAGGCAAGAAGCAGGAAGGCTCATAGGCCACAAGGCAAAAGTTTGAAGGCCTGAAGGCCACAAAGCAAGAGGAAGCCTGGATAGGCCAGAAGGCAAGACATGGAGTGAGAATAAGAGCAACTAAGTCAAGAAGCCAAAGGTAACTCCATGAGCAGACAAGGAGGTTCTTTCAAGGCAGGTCTAAATGGGGCTGGAGCTTGGGTATGGTGCAGGCCGAGAGGAGGAGCTTGGAAAACTGGAAGCCAACCTTGGTAGAGGCCTCTGCTGGTAGGGAGGCGTCATTGAAGAAGGCAGCAGGGTAGGATGAGGCTGTGTAACAGGTGTAATCCTAACATGTTCCCAGATAACTTTAACTATAATCCACTTATAAACAAAAATATCATGCTAAGTGGATGATAATATAAACATAAAACAATAGTAAACTAATAAAATACATATAACAATTAAAAAACAAATAAACATTAAAATAAGTAAAACATAAAACATTAGCTAACATACCCAACTGCTATATTCAGGAGCATTAGTTGGTTGGGAGATAGGTCTCTCAGCCCTATCTCCCACCAAAATGAAAGTAAAACCTGCCCAGCTGGCCAATCCTCCCTCCCTCCAAGCCCCCCAAAAAATGTAAGTACTGTTGTGGGCCTATAGGCCCAAAAGCCTCCCTTCCCGCATCTCCCTCCTGCCAAAAGTCTAGATATAGAGTTGACCAAAGTCCCAATAAGGAGGGCACCCTATTTTCAGGACCCCCTAAACTCTTTACCACTCAAAATATATGTCCAAATTCTGGACGTTCAGTGCTGCACTGACAACAAACCTGGTAGCAAAAGCTCTGCCAACAACGCTGGCTACACTAGGAGCCAGAGACATGTTCTGAGCTCCCGGTCATGGTGGTTGGGCAATAGGGAGATCCTGTGGTGGGGGGGGGGGGGGGTGCCCTCCTGATTGGGACTTTAGTTAATCTTGTCTAGAGACTCTTGCGGGAGGGGGGGGGGGAGGAGCAGAGGGAGCCTTTTCGGGCCTATAGGTGGCAACAGTACTTTCCTTTTTTGTGTGGGGAGCTTGAGGGGAGGGAGATTGGCTGGCTTGGCCCGCATTGCTTTCTCTGAGATAGGGATAAGGAATTGGGCTGGAAGTTCTGCTCAGTTGATTTTTTTTTTTAAATTAGTGCTCCTTAACTGTATAATCCTTTAAATATAAGAAGTTAAGTTATCTGAGATCATTTTCTGGGATAACTTTCACTCTCCTCCTGCACGTCTAGAGATAACTCAATACGTTTTTCAACCATCTCAACTCCATCCATGAATGCCTCCAAAATACCTACCAGGAGGCTTAAAAAACAAGCCAGGGACCAATATAATGTCAAACAATTATAGCCAAAAGGACCCAATATGTACTTTTCATAACAAATTTTATACTTTTTTTTTTAGAAAAGTGAAAACTTATTTTAATAATAAAGTTAATTTCATAAGGATCACACATATGCAAGTACACAACAAATTACTGATTACAATTCCAGTATATTGCACATTTACCCATACATATACAACAAAAAAACAAAAATACAAAAAACTAAACAAATTATAAAAAATAATAACAGAAACAAAAAATGAACTAAACATCTAAAGAACCCAAAACATGCTAGCATTCAATCCAAATTTAAATAAATTGTAAAAAAAAACAAAACCCTGAGCTAAATACTGTTACAACTCTAAGCATACAAATTATTTAAAAAACTCCAGCAGAAATGTGGTTACAGCTCTAATGTATACCACGCTATTGAATATATTGTACTGGAGCTCAGTAAAACAAAGATCAATATATATTTGTATATTGAATCACTTTTTCAATCTAACCATACCTAAAAAACACCTCCAGCTAAATGCTATTACAACTCTAATGTTTACTGCACTGTTGAATATCATTATGATTAAACTCAATATAGGCGAGGGGTCAATATATATTTGTGTACTAGAGCACTCTTCCAATTCCCTACATCGGGCCCATGGTTTCACTGTAAAAACAAATGGCTTCTTCAGGGATTTTTCTTCATTAATATTAACCCAGTGTTGAAATGAAGGCACATAGTTAAGATGCCAATTCTCTCACTCCTCCAATAACTCCAATGATAAATGCACATATCATGAAGGTCATCTCAAAATTCTTAAATCTATGAATTAAAATAAAAGAAATATTCATAAGAACTAAATCCCACAAGGCATAAATATCAATATCCCCATATCATATCAACAGAAACTGTTTACCACATGCCTAGCCGTTTATCATAACTTTGCTGTTTACATTATCGTTTCAAAATTACCCACATGTATGGTCCAAATCGCCTACCACCATTCCTTAAATTCAAATAACAAGCTGTAGGTTGTACTTTGTACTTTGCCAGATCGACACCCCGTGGGATGGAGACATCACATGTCTCTTAATGCAAAAAGAATGACGACAATTTTCCTGTGGTCAACATCTCACCCTCTAGGACTAAATCGTGATATTGAATGGAATGCATTTCTGTGATTTTTGGCTGTTTTTTTATGATATGAAGCTTTTTTAATATTTTGTTTGCAACATGTTGAAATAAGTGAGCATTTTTATTTGACTTTGAGCTGGCTGGATTTGTGTTTGGTGGATCCATTGAATGGGAGGACTTGATGGTTGCTGTTTAAATTGCCAGGACTGATTGAGTCACTTATGCATGGTATTTTTTCTGACAAGAAAGTAATGAGAAATTACTACTTACCTGATAATTTCCTTTTCCTTAAGGTGGATAGATGGATTCCGGACCAGTGGGTTATGTACCTCTATCAGTAGATGGAGACGGAGCAAACTGACGTTACAGTATATATAGTCTTACAGTGATATCTGCCTGCCAGTATTCCCTTCAAAAGCAACTGTGGAGAGACTTGCAAAAAACTTGATTAAAAACAGGCAACCATTTTTGTACTTAATGAACAAGAAACACTGAAATCAGGCAAAAACATATACATACTAGTCTAGGGACTGGATGAACCCTTACCAGTAATCCCCTGGAACACGCAGCCACATAGGATCACACAAACATTTGGCAGCATAGAGTGGGAAGCTGAGTCCATCTATCCACCTTAAGAAAAAATAAATTATCAGGTAAGTAATAATTTCTCATTTCCTAGCATGTGGATAGATGGATTCAGGACCAAAGCTACTCCTGAATAGGGTGGGAGGCTGCCTGCGGTCCAGTCAACACTGCACGTGCAAAGGCTGCATCCTCCTCGGCCTGTATATTCAGATGATAATACTTGGAAAAGGTGTGTAAGGAGGACCACGTCGCAGGCAAATGTCAACAGGAGACAACAATCTCACCTCTGCCCATGACACTGCCTGAGCCCTAGTGGAATGACTCCTAATAGGCAACAGCTTTTCAGCATCCACATAGGCAACCATGACCATCTCCTTAATCCAGCGAGCTATTGTAGCCTGCGAACTGGTTTGTTCTGTTTTCCTCCACCATGAAGGACAAACAGGTGATCCGTCTTTCGGAAAGGTTTAAGAAACCTCCAGATACCTCACTACATGTCTCTTGACATCCAAGGGACGTAACAGGTGACATTAATCCGCATCTCTTTCCTTATCCAAGGATGGCAAGGAGATTGACTGATTCAAGTGGAAATCCGAGACCACTTTAGGCAAGAACGAAGGAACAATATGCAGCTGAATTGCTCCTGGAGCCATCTGAAGGAATGACTCCCGGCATGCAGCTCAGAAATGTGACCAGAAACAATGTTTTCAAGGTTAATAACCGCAAAAAAAAGGCTACTCAGCGATCGGAATGTAGGGCTCGCCAAGAAATCAAACACCAGGTTAAGACTCAAAGGAACCGGCAACAGCAAGGGAGGACGAAGATGTTTCATACCCTTCAAGAAACGGGCCACATCAGGATGAGACGATAAGAATTCAACATTCACCTGGCCCATGAAACAGGTAAGAGATACTACCTGTACTTTAAAGGAATTAAGGACCAACCCTTTATTTAACCCATCCTGCAAAAATTCCAAAATGAATGGGATCTTTACTGAACGAGGAAGAACACCTTGATCCTCACACCAAGCCTCAAACACTTGTCAAACCTGCACATAGGGTAAGGAAGTGGAGAACCTTTGAGCTCGTAGTAAGGTGGTAATCACCACAGAATATCCATGCTTCAACAAGCGAGCCCTCTCAAAGGACATACCTTAAGACAACACAGAGTCGGATCTTCGTGAAGGACAGGCCCCTGCTGCAACAGATTCCTGTGCAGCGGAAGACAAAGGGGGGGTCTCTACCAGGAGTCTTTGCAGATCTGCATACCATGGTCTTCCAGGCAATCCGGTTCAACCAAGAGCACCATCCCCCTGTGGACTTTGATCCTTTGAACTTTCTGCCCAACATGGGCCACGGAAGAAAGGCATATAGCAGCTTGCCTTCTGGCCAGACCTGCATGAGAACATCGATACCTAAGGATTTCAGATCTCTCCTGTGATTGAAGAATCAAAGAACTTTCGCACTGCGAGATGTCGCCAGCAGGTCTAGAAACAGAAGGCCCTAGCAATCCAGTATCAGCTGGAATGCCTCATCTGACAATACCCATTCTTCTGGGTCCAGACTCTCCCTGCTGAGAAAGTCTGCTCTTACGTTGTCTTTTCCTGTAATGTGCAATGCCAAAATCACCTGAAGATGCATTTCTGTCCATTCCATAAGTTGATCTATCTTCTATGATACTAAAATGGGATTTTTCTTTGGCTCAGACATGGCATCTGCATCAGGAACTCCCAGCATTTTCAACGTCTGGGAAATCAGGGCAGGCAAATCATCTCTATGAAAGAATGACAACATAATCCTATAAGGTTCTAGTCCCGGTGGAATATCCCCATCCTCCAGAGAGTCAGGATCTGCCTCATCATCAGTGCCATCCGAATTCCTGTAAGGAACATCTGCAGCTTGAGGGGTACTTTGGCGCTTAAATATAGAACCAGAAGAGGGAGAGGCAACCACCTCAGGGACTGACCTGACAGGCTTGGACGAGACTGAGGACTGCGCCTGAAGAAAGGACTGCAGTCCCTGAAAAAAATTCTACCCAAGAAAAGGCAGAAGGATCCATGCCAAAATCAGGAGACACCTGTGCTGTACCCACTGAGGTGCCATTCCTTGCTGAAGAACCAGTTAAGGGAGTTCCAATATCAGGCGTTTCTCCTGACACATCTTTATCCATAACCTCAACAGGCTGGGAAGAACCAGGCTTTGTAAATTAAGAGGAAGATAATTCTGAGCCTCGCAACAGCGCTGGCACAAGTTAGAGGGCATGCCAGGCTGAGATGCCTGAATATGACAGGCTGCGTACAAGGCAAAGTGCATAGGCTTATCAATAGGCACCATTATATATCTCTATATTTTTTTTTATATGTGTCCAAAATTTTAGGCATTCAAAACTTAGGTGTCCAAGAGCTAGGCATACAAGGCTAGGCATCCAAGCGCTGGGCGTCCCAAGTCTAGGAGCTGCAAGACCAGGCATCTCAAATTAAGCGCACCCAAATGTACAACCAGTTTTGTGCACACAAGATAAGCATGCGTCCAAGACGGACGCCACTTAACCTGGATGCCCAAGATGAATCTCAACTAAGCATCCAAAAACTGGACACACACAACCTGGACGCACACCATGTCACACCGCTGAACTGATGTCCTATAGAGGGCAACCATGCAGGCAAAAGCGTACGAAAACACTGTTGCGTCCTATCACGCAGCACATAGTGGAAAAGCTTTAGAGTAGGGCCTAGCCAAAAAAGGCTGCTCAACCTGGCAGGCTGACCCCATCCCTCACGACGGAATGAACGTTGGAACGGTGTGCCAAGCTCGGAGACCATGGAAAGGGAATCCCTGAATAATACTCCTTCACTGTCTCAGTAAGGTTTCTTATTTATTATTTTTTTAAACTTACCTGAGCTCAACCTTTCTCGGCTAAGTACAGAGATGGTCTTGGGCTGTGGGGGGAGAGGGAATCTGCCATCAACACTGCACTTGGCTTCCTGCACCTACTGCCTTTAAGCTGTACAATCAGCTAAGTCTACCCCAGCTGAAAAAAACAGCTACCGGACCAAGGCACATTTGAGGGACCATGTAAATCACCTCAGGAGTTCTCAACTGGGGGAGAAACCATTTGGTATCACTGCAGGAGAGCGGTGCTTTTTCTTTTTAAATTTCTCCTTCTAAAATCTGAAGCAATCCCCAGTAGGGAGATGCATGTCCACCATCTGCTGGAGACGGAGAATACTGGCAGGTTGATGTATTGCAGTTTGCTCCATCTCCATCTGCTGGTAGAGGTGCATAATCCACTGGTCCTGAATCCATCTATCCACATGCTAGGAAATAGCATTTCCCTACAATGGAGGTGAGGTATGTAATAAATTCATTAGCATGTTATTTGTCTCTGCATTTTTTACCCTCCTGTACATTTATCTTTTGAAAAATTGAACGGGTCAGTTTAATATATGTATTGTAAGGTTCATTAGTTTTTTAGTAATTAATGGGACAACTTATAGCTTGTTATTTGAATTTAGGGAATTGACACCATGGTGGTACGCGATTTGCACCAGACGTGGGCAATTTTGAGGAGATAATATAAACATTGTTGGAGTTTTGATAAACTGCTGTGCATGTGGTATTTTCTGTTGATATGATATAGGGATATTGATATTTATGCCCTGTGGGATTTAGTTCTTATGAATATTTTTTGATTCATAGATTTAAGAATTTTGAGAAGACCTTGATGATATGAGAATTGGCATCTTAACTACATGCCTTCATTTCAATACTGGGTTAATATTAATGAAGAAAAATCTCCTGAAGAAGCCGTTTGTTTTAACAATGAAACATTGGGCCCGATGTAGGGACTTGGAAGAGTGATCTAGTACACAAATATATATTAACCCCTTGCCTATATTGAGTTTAAACATATTCATAATCAACAGTGCAGTAATCAGTGTTGTAATAGTGTTTAGCTGGAGGTATTTATATATATTGATCTTTGTTATACTGAGTTCCAGTACAATATACTCAATAGCGTGGGGTACATTAGAGTTGTAACAGTGTTTGTGCTAGAGTTTTTTTAGATAATTTATATGCTTAGAGTTGTAACAGCATTTAGCTGAGGGATTTTTTTTAATTTATTGAAATTTGGAATGAATGTTGGCATGCTTTGGGTTCTTTAGATGTTTAGTATGTTCAATATTTGTTTTTGTGATTGTTTCTTTTTATAATTTATGTTTAGTTTTTTGTATTTTTGTTTTTTGGTGGTATATGTATGGGTAAATATGCAATTGGCTGGAATTGTAATCAGCAATTCTTGTATACTTACATATGTCTGGTCTTTATGAAATTAACTATTATTAAAATGTTTTCATTTTAAAAAAAACTATAAAATTTGTTATGAAAAATATATATTGCATCCTTTTGGATATGACTGCAGATATTCAAAAGTCAGCATTTATACAGATAACTTTTAAGTTATCTGTATAAATATAATTGAATATTGACCTCCTGATGCATAACCATTATCTATTCCTTTATTTGTTTAAATATTGGGATGGATAGGGTGCATGAAATGGTGCAAAACATATGAACCCCCCCCCCCCCCTCCAACACTGAAGAGCACTGCACCACTTGGTACAACACGGGGAATACAGGTTCTGTGAATTGAGGGCAGAAATACACCTGCAGGACCAAAATAAAGCAGTCCTTTCCAAAAGTTGTCTTCCAAAACAGAAAGAAAAGTTTACTGAAGAAATATAATTAAAGCCCCAGATAAAAGAAAAATACAAACAAATCCACAAGGTGGGAAAACAAAATCAGAAACAGTTCACATTTCTTTCACAAAATCTCAGTCACTTTTACAAACATCTCTTCAACTTACAGGAGAACCCTTCATTTCTTCCCAAAAGCATTTCGCTGCTTGGCCCCAGGGAAAAAAGCAGCGAGTCCTTCTTGAAATTCCTCAAGGTACTCACAAACTGACTGGCAGCCCAAGACAAAACTTCCCACTGGCTTCAGGTAGTCTGAAAGTTCTTGAGATAACCCTTGCCACTAGCGGAAGAGACCCTCTCTCTTCTATAGAACCCCAGGTCAGGCCACAGCTCCTTGCTGCCCTCCCTGGCTCCCAGCAAGACACCAAACACCAAGTAAAAACGCCTTCAACTCCATAAATTCCCTGAAATCTCCTCCCAGCACAGCTATAGCATGCCTATGGCCAATATGGCCACGGCCATAGGCGCCGCTACCAAAAAGCGCCAAGGAGAGCAGAGCGGCCGGCAAGTCTTCAAAAAAAAAAAAAAAAAAGCGGTGCGAACCTGTCAAACTCGACAGCATGGTCGGCAAGGCATTAGTAAGTGAAAAAGCAGCGCGGCCCCAATGGCATCACTTCTGATTCTGGTGTGGTCACACTGCTTTTCCACTTACTAAGACAGCGCTTACCACGCCGTTGAGTTTGGCGTGGTCGTGCTGCTTCCAAGGAGAAGGAGCGCGCCTGCTGGAAGCAGTGCAATGCCCTATGGCCAGAAGTTGTTCCCTTGGCTACCGGTGCGGAAGAAGGAGACTGCTGCTGCCTGCTAAGTCAAGGAGGAAGTGAGTGACAGAAAGCATGTGTGCTTATGTGTGGAAAAGTGAGAGAGAGCATGTATGCTTGTGTGTGGGAGAGTGAGAGAGAGCATGTGTGTGTATGAGAGGGAGCATGTGTGTGCACAACTATCCCAGTTACTCTACCAGCTAATCCTTGACAATTTCAGGGCATCTGGAAATAAAAAAAGTTCCAAGGTATGGATAACGGGGAATTTTTAAAAAAAATCCTTATTTTAATTGTTGGGTGTTATTTGATGTGTCTGTTTTTGAAATATTTTATTGACGTTTGGAAGATTTTTATATGAGTTTTTAATTATAGAAACATAGAAACATAGAAATGACGGCAGAAGAAGACCAAACGGCCCATCCAGTCTGCCCAGCAAGCTTCACACATTTTTTCTCATACTTATCTGTTTCTCTTAGCTCTTTGGTTCTATTTCCCTTCCACCCCCACCATTAATGTAGAGAGCAGTGATGGAGCTGCATCCAAGTGAAATATCAAGCTTGATTAGTTAGGGGTAGTAGGGGAAGTAACCGCCGCAATAAGCAAGCTACACCCATGCTTATTTGTTTTACCCAGACTATGTTATTCAGCCCTTATTGGTTGTTTTTCTTCTCCCCTGCCGTTGAAGCAGGGAGCTATGCTGGATATGTGTGAAGTATCAGTTTTTCTTCTCCCCTGCCGTTAAAGCAGAGAGCTATGCTGGAAATGCATTGAAAGTGAAGTATTGAATGTTATTTAATGTTATTCTATTCATTAAGGGGTGGATTTTAAAAGAACTGCAAGCCTAAAGCCCGGGGTTTATGAGCATGGCAGAGATTTGTGGGTGCCGCACAAATTTTCAAAGAGGCCCGGCCATGCGCATAAACCCCGGAACGCGCACAAGTGCCAGGCATCTTCAAAGGGGTGGGGTGGGGGCCGGCCGGGACAGCGGCCATTAGCCGCTGTCCCGGGGAAGCATATGCCGGCAGCTGGCCGGCACGCATAAATTATTTTTGCTCCCATGGAGCAGCAAGTAATAAAATAAAAAAAATTCAGGCCAGGTAGGTTAGCTTTAGGGAGTAGGGAGGAGAGGGGAAGGGGAAGGAAGGTTAGGCAGGGGGTTAGGGAAGCTCCCTCCCAGTCCGCTCCTTAATTGGAGTGGACTGGAAGGGACCTGGGGAAGGCCCGATTGCGTCGCTGTGTGGACTTTGCATAAATTCACCCCCCCTTGCGCGTGCATGTTATAAAATCTACCCCTAATTGTTCTGAATTATTCTTTTTTTCTTCAAGCTTGTTTATAAAGAATATAGTATATTCCATAGTACACATCATTAGAATGTCAATGTAACAGTGAAAACACAACTTATAGTACAAAATTTGGTACTCACTCTTTCACTTACTCCCCCACCACCCGGACCTTGGAACATACTAGAGATCAATTTTCACAGATTAATCAATAAAAGGAATATGAAAACTGTTATAGTTACAATACATGTATAAAATAGCCACATAAAAGCGCCATGTTCACTTAGCATGTTCCCATAATTTGTTACCCTTCTTCACATGTTTAAGATCACATTCCTTACTGTTTCTGAGAGTTGATCTAGAAAGTGTTGCCACGTACCATCATTATGGCATACTTTTTAATCAGACTGATTTTTGTTGTAAGGAATTCAAGAGACAATAGTTTAATCATTTTAGAGTGCCAAAAAGGCCACAGAAAGATTGCCTTTTTTAATCCAAGTGGATAAAATCACTTTTTTCGCAATTATTCCTGCTTTGTTCACCCATAATTTCCGGATTGAGATAATATTCGGAGTAATCATATCATAGTATTCAAATAGCCACATTTTTGGATCTAATGGAATTGACATTTCCAAAATATTCGAGCATCGGAGTCTCACTGCATCCCAGAATTTCTGGAGAACAGGACATAACCAAAAACCATGTATACAGTCACCACATTTCAAGCAAGCGGCAGAAGGGCTCATCCTTGCGCAAAAGGCTCTCTCTTGAGACAAACAGAACTGCGAAAGAAATTTGTATTGTGTTTCCCTTAGTACAATGTTCTCAGTAACCTCTCGAATGCAAATAAAACACTTTCCAAACTTCACTTCTGTCGAAGCTGCCTCGGAGGGAACTTTCCTTCAGCACCCCCCCACCTTCCCTTCCCTTATCTAACCCTCTCCCTAGCCCTACCTAAATCCTCCCCCACCTTTATTTTGTAAGTTACGCCTGGCACAGCAGTAAATGGCCGCTGTGCCGGAAGGCCTCGGTCCTGCCCCCGCCCCCAGACCGCCCTGCCCACGCCCCACGCATGCCCCACCCCCTATTTTCAAGCCCCGGGACATACGCGCGTCCCGGGGTTTTACGCACGCTGCCAGGCCTTTTGAAAAAAGGCCCAACGCGTGTAGGGCTTTGAAAATCTCCCCCAATGTCTCAAATGCAAATACACATAGAAATCTTTATGAGATAAAGAGAATTCTTCTTTCAATTCTTGAAAGCTATGTATCAGATTGGTATTTATAATAAACATTTGGTTCGGGCGTTTCAGGCCCTTTTTGGCCCAATTATTAAAGATTATGTTATCCCAACCTGGTAAAAATTGAGGTTTCCCACAAATACTCATGAAAGACGAGACCCTTCCTGTATGCCGGGACAATTTACCCAACTGCACCCAGGCTTTCCTGAGGATTTTACTAGTAAATGGGCTTTCAATTCTTTTGAAACCTTTTCTGCGTCTATTTAAATTAAAGCATTAAGGGAAACTGGGCCAAACCAGATTTGTAAAAATGCTAGAGGAGAAAAGTGTGAGGTCTCAAGTATCCAATCTGCTACATGCCTATTCATACATGCCAGATTATAACGGTAGAAATTTGGACAATTTAAGCCTCCTTGGTTCACCTCCCTCATCAGTACCTTCAAAGATAACCTAGCCTTTTTCCCATGCCCTAGGAAATTCCCCATAAGCCTATTTATTTCATTAAGATCTTTTCGAGTTAGCCAGATAGGTAGCATATGCATGCGATAAAGCCATCTAGATATCTCTATATCCATCATTTTTAGCAAACATATCCTGCCTGATAATGACAAAGGTAATGCTCTCCAGGAAGCTAATGATCTGGCCATATTTTTCAGCAATGGCTTCACATTTGCAGAATAAATGGCATTGATATCAGTAGATATCTTGATTCCCAAATATTTCATTTCACCTATCACCCAGTGGAGTGGAAAATCAACCCCCCAGCTCTCCACCAAGGATCCATCAACATCTAGGGCTTCAGACTTTTCCTGATTGATTTTCAATCCTGCAAACTGTCCAAATAATCTCTGATGCTCTAGAATTCATTTCAAAGATTATTGTGGCTGTGGGAGAAATATCACTATGTCATCAGCAAATGCTGCCACCTTGAAATAAAATCCTCCTTTCCCAGAACCTTTAATCTTCCCATCATTATCTAGTTTCCTCAGAAAAGGATTGATAGATAAAATATACAATAATGGTGAAAGTGGACACCCCTGTCGTACCACTCTGCGAATCAGAAAATCATCTGATTTAAAGCCATTGGCTATAATATTTGAGACCAGGTGTTCATATAACAGAGATGAACTTTATAATGTCACCCTCTAATCCAAATCTGTTAAGCACCGAGAATAAGTAAGGCCAAGATACGCGATCAATGCCTTTTTCCGAATCAAACCAATTGCCAATGCAGGTGTGTTTAGCTCTTTATAAATCGTCATTGCAGTTAACATTTTTACTATATGTGTTCTAGCAGTTCTTCCCTTAACAAACCCCACTTGATGTTGGGTATGAGAGAAGGTAAGATAAATTTAATCTATCTGCCAATATCTTAGTGAATATCTTTAAGTCACAATTTAACAAAACTATTGGTCAGTAGAAGGATGGAAGTATAGGATCTTTTCCCGGTTTTGCCAGAACTGTAATATAGGCTTTGTTGAAATCATGCGGGAAGGTCCCTTGTTGGGGAGCATCAACAATAAATCTATTCATTGGTTCCACCACTTGGTTACAGAGAATCTTAAAATAGTCATAAGAAAGACCATCTGGGCTCGGAGCCTTGCCTGATTTACTTGTTCCAATCACATTAAGAATTTCAGAAGCCTGTATCGCAGTGTTCAAAAATTCTAGTTGAGGTTGTATAACCTTGGGTAGATGCAAGTCTTCAAATTAGAGATTTTCTTCCACCAGACCACCTTTCTATCTTCCTTGTATAGATTCTCATAGAAAGATTTAAAGACATCGCAGATTCCCATCTTTTTAGTGGCTATCAAACCTATGCTGTGTGCATCTGTTCTATAAATGTTTTTCCTCACCACACCCTTATCGCATTTGCTAGGAATTTCCCCGCTTATTTCCATACCTAAAAAAATTATGCTCGAATGCATTATCATCATTTCCACCCTCTTGTGAAGGCAGGCATTTAAAGCTCTCCAGGAGAGCCTTAGATTCTCTCTTATCTTCAGGGAACAAATTATGAATTAACCTGGTCTTGGCATGACTTATGTTTTTCCTCTAATTGCAAAATAGTCTTATTTAGGTGTGCATTTCTTCCTTTTACATAGGATATCATTTCTCCCCTTAGGACCACTTTGTTAGTCTCCCAGTATAGCCCAGGAGATTCCAAATGTTGATTATTATGGTACATATAGTCCTCCCATTTCTTTTGCAGAAAAGTCTGAAAGACAATATTTTTTAAGTAGCTTGGAAATTTCCAAATAAAATTCCCCTCTTCCTAATTCATAGAGTTTAAAGTCTACCCAAATCAGAGAGTGGTCAGAAACCCCGGGTTTGCCAATTTCTGCTGTGCTTATTTTAGAAAACAATTCTTGTGAGCCCAATATGTAGTCAATTCTGGATAAAGATGTGTGAGCTCTCAAACATGGGAATAATCCTTTACTTCTGGATTTAAAATTCTCCCAAAATCTAGGATCTGTAGTTTCTGGCACATATAGCTGATACCCCTTCCAATATTAGTCTCTTGATGTTTAGGACAAGGCAATATCTCTAATAAAGGTTCATGGATACAGTTAAAATCACCAGCTAATAATAGGTAACCTTTCGCATTTATGATTAATACATTCACTACCTTAGTGAAGAAACTATGATTATATTCATTAGGCGCATAAATATTGCAAATGGTTATTTCTTTCCCATTTAATGTGCCTATGACAATTATATATCTCCTGTCTGGATAACACACTTCTTTCCAAATTTGCCTATTAACAGATTTATTTATAAGTATGGAAACTCCAGCTTTTCTGCCTTTTGCTGCTGAGTAGTGACAGGATTTAACCCACTCCCTCTGCAATTTCTTATTTTCAGTATCAGACAAGTGAGTCTCTTAAATACATACAATTGAGGCCTTATTTCTTTTCAGTAAATGAAATACTTTTTTCCTCATAAATGGCGAACCTGACCCATTAACATTCCAAGATATCAGTTTGAGGATTAACAGGTAAAGCCATCAATTTCTGAATACTCAAAGTGTATTTCTTCCATATCACAACGTGAGACATTCAGCCTTCTCTCACATTTAATCCTCTTTTGCATTGCTCCTTGCAAATTGTATCTATTTATTTATTTATTATTTTTTTATATGCCGGCATTCGATCTGAGATATCACATCTACACAGGACCAGAGCCCTAATTGATTGAAACTTACCCTCACCTCAAATCGTCCCCCACCTTCCCCCCTACCTACCCCCTCCCCCTCCCATCGCCTTGTCTACAACCTCTTCATCTTACCCCTCATGCTCCTACACCGGAGAGCTGAGACCACACTAAAAATGTGACCTGGTGCCATCCCCCCAAACATCATATCATTACAACTTTACTGTTAAAGTCAAAGATGATACAGATGTTTCAGTAATATTTCCCCTTCCTTAAGTCTTAATAATATTGACTTCCTGGTGTAAATTAGACTAACTTGTAAAATTATTTATCTCCAAGGAACTTAAGTGTCAGAAAAGATTAAAACTACATCCATAAAGGTTAATCGGTAAACATATAGCAAAACGCTCTATTCGGACCATCACCATCAAGGCTAGTAACGGTGGTAGCAAATGCGTTTTAAAGTGAAACAAAAATGTCACAGTTCAAACTAAAACTCCCAATCTGTCAGATATGCTGTTCAGGTTAACATTAGGTATCCTTGCAGTGGTCCCCAAACCTGTCCTGGAGGGCCACCAGCCAGTCGGGTTTTTGGGATATCCACAATGAATATGCATGAGAGAAAATTTGCATGTTATGCAGGCAGTGCATGCAAATTTTCTCTCATGCATAGTCATTGAGGATATCCCAAAAACCCAACTGGCTGGTGGCCCTCCAGGACAGGTTTGGGGACCACTGGACTTTAATGCAACATAGAGGGAAGAGTTATATCTTTTATGACCCTGTGCAGATGAAAAACTATATGGATAAATGTAAAGAAGAGACTAGCTTAACATGATAACCATAGCAGGAATAAAGATAAAAGATAAAAGCTGCTGCTTTTTCCTCCTATCTTTCTTAAAGATTACTTCAAATTGTTGTTCCATTTTCTTTTTCCTGAGATCCTTCATTTATTTCCTTATACACTGAAAAGTGGGAAACTAAGTTTAATGCTTATGTTAAAATTGCTTGAATTTTATGTGGAATGTATTAGGTAAACTTGTCGCTTTGTAAAAATTTGTTAAAATCGATAAATAAAGAATTAAAAAAAAAAAAAAAAAAGATAGGCTGTTCAGTCTCCAGCCAGGGTTTCTACAAATGTCTCTGCCACGATTGCTGAGTCAAGGAAGTGCTATGTTCCATCTTTCCACACACGCAATTTGGCTGGAAACTGCAGTGAAAAATGAATCTGCTTTGTGTCCAATTTAGGAATTTGGGCCAGTTTGCGCTTTCTCCTGATCACTACTTGATATGAGAAATCTTGAATGATTCAGATCTGGTTATTTTAGTAAGGCCACGATGCTTGTTTCCTTGATGCCCGCCAAACTGCTTGCCTGTGTTCCCAATTCAAGAATTTTGTGATGATGCAGGGTCTCTGAACACCAAATTTTCTCGGGCCCATCCTGTGAGTCCTTTCAATAATCAGCGTGTCAGTTAAGTCCACCAAGCTTAAAGCTTTAGGGAGCCATGGCACCAGGATCGCCGCCTGCTTGCTTTCCAATAATTCTTCCGGGAAGGCAAAGAAAAGTAAATTATTTCATCTTGATCTATTTTCCAACTCATCAATTTTACTTTCATATGCTTCCACCACTTTTTCAAGTTTCTGGACTTTACCCATCAATGCCAAGGCCTCATCCTCTGCAAGCGACACCCAGTCTTCCAACATCTCCATCATTGGGCCAAATTCTGTTAAGGTATTTTTCACCTCAGCTATCTGTTTAGAAATTCCCTCGAATTTGTCCTTGATTGCCTCCGAAACTACATCTTTTATCGCAGCTAACGCCACATCGTCCAGTATACATTGGGGTAGATTTTAAAAGGAGCACGCGCGGCCTACATGTGTGTGTGCTACCCGGTGCGCGCAAATGTACGCTCGATTTTATAACTTGGGCGCAGAGGTGCGCGCAAGGGGGTGCACAATTGTGCACCTTGCGGGTGCCAAGCCGCGCTGCCTTCCCCGTTCCGAAATCAGAGCGGCCTGGAAGGGAACTTTCCTTCCCCCTAACCTGACCTTCCCACCCCTTCCCCTAACCTTTCCTCCCCCCTAGCCCTACTCTAACCCCCCCAAAATTTTTATTTTACCTTTTGCGCCTGCCTCTGGGAAGGCGCAAGTTGCATGCGCCGGCAGCCTGCCAGCATGCGATCCTCCGACACAGCGGCAATGGCTGCTCTGTCAGAGGCCTCTGGCCTCCTGCCCGCCACCGCTTTTGTAAAGCCCCAGGACTTACACATGTCCTGGGGCTTTACGCGCATTGCCGGGCCTTTTTAAAATAGGCTTGGCGCAAGTAACCCTTTAAAAACCTGGCCCTTTGTGTGGCGGGCCCGGGAGTCGCAGCCATCTTGCTCTCACTAGGCCTGGATTTTGTTTTCTTTTTTTGTAGGCTTAATTGGCATCCTGGTTGGCAATTTCGACACACACTTGTCAATATTCATTAATACTGCGTATATTCTTAAAAGTTAGTCATTTCAGAGGCAGGATGTAGTAGATATATGTAAGGCTGAGAAGATGGCACCGGAAGCCCGAAGGAAACCAAACGCTCGAGTTCACCACATCGCGTGATCTCCTGAATTTTTCTTTTTATTGGAATGGTTTTATTAATTTTGTTTTATGAGGAATGATAATGGGGTTTTTTTACATTGTTGCAGTAAATACAGAATTTGGCTTGTTGCAGTTTTCAGTTCAGTTTTTGTCTGTACATTTTTATTTATACTGTATGGTCGCTATTCTGTATTTGAGGGTCTCTCTGTGTTTTCTATGTGTGACTGAAGTGAGTTATTCTGTTAGGAGTAGATTTTAAAAGGTTGCGCGTGAGCATACATGTGCGTGCACTACCCAGCGCACGCACATGTACACCTGATTTTATATATTGTGCGTGCAGGCGAGCGCAAGTTATAAAATCAGGGGTCGGCATGCACAAGGGGGTGCACAATTGTGCACCTTGTGCGCACCAAGCCGCGCAGCCTTCTCCTGTTCCCCCTAACCTGACCTTCCCACCCCTTCCCCTAACCTTCCCCCCCCCCCAGCCCTTCTCTAACTGCCCCCAAAATTTTTGTTTTACCTTTTGCGCCTGCCGGCCAACTGCCAGCACGCGATCCCCAGCACAGCAGCAAATATGGCCGCTGTGCCGAGAGCCTGACCCCGCCCCGGTCCACCCTTGGACCGCCCACTCCCTGCCCTTTTTTGCAAGCCCTGGGACTTACACGCATCCCGGGGCTTTATGCGCCCCGCCGGGCCTTTTTAAAATAGGCCCGGCATGCGTAAGGCCATTTACATGCACAACCTTTTGAAAATCCGGCCCATAGTGTTCAGTTTCTATATAGGGATGTATAGCAGCTTGGATTGTTCTTTTTCCTAATAGAGGGTTTATTATTATTTTAGGTCTTGTGTAATATTTATAGTATTAACTTTCATAGGTATGGTTGTTGCTGTTTGAGTGGCTCTCTGAGGGTCATGCCCATGTCTAAGATGCATTACAGTAGGCCTGATACCATATAGGTTCCAAGTATCTCTTGCTTTTTTGCAGGGTTTTCTGGTTGGCATCTCAGCAGTGCACATATTGTAAGTGATATTTTTACCTCAGAAGACTTTGCTTTGAATGTTCTTTTTCATGTAAAATCTGTTATTATAAATGCATAATTTTTTATTATGTGTCAGGAGGGTGTGATGGGGTGGGGGGTGCAAGGCTGTAAAGTTTTCCTAGGGCACCTAATACCCTTGCATTGGCCATGGGCATTGCTGTACAAACACTGAACAGAGTCTCCTAACTTGTGGGGGTCATGTGTTGTGTAATAGGTGAGGGCACAGTTTTTCACTTGGCCATAGGTGCCAAATTGCCTGAATATAGCTCTGCCTCCCAGTGCCTCATAAAAGCACCTTTTATACTCTCATTAGGCCATCCACCCTCTGAGGGAAGAACCCTCATAAGAACATAAGAAATTGCCATGCTGGGTCAGACCAAGGGTCCATCAAGCCCAGCATCCTGTTTCCAACAGAGGCCAAAACCAGGCCACAAGAACCTGGCAATTATCCAACACTAAGAAGAACCCATCTGGATGAGACGACAGCGAGTAACCTTCCAGTTTAAGTCGCAGATAAGCAAGGGCCGCTACCTGAACCCTAGGAGAATTGAAAGCCAGGTGCTTGACTAAACCTTCTTGGAGAAAAGATAAAATCTGAGAAACTGAAGACCGTAAAGCCTGCACACCCATAGAAACCCACCAGGCCTCAAAAACTTTCCATACGCGGACATACGACAATGAAGCAGAAGTCTGTCTAGCCTGCAGAAGAGTAGCAATGACCGCCTCGGGGTACCCTTTGCGTCTCAAATGCCTCCTCTCAAAAGCCAAGCAACTAGACAAAAGAGATAGGAAAAATGGTTCTTACCTGCTAATTTTCGTTCTTGTAGTACCACGGATAAACCCAGACTGTAGTACCACGGATAAACCCAGACTGCGCACATGAACTCCCTCTGAGCCTCCCATTGTTGGAAAACTTCTAGTATCTCCTATTAGTAAGAGCCAGACACCCTTACACATACAAATATACTCTTTTCTGCCCTGATTTATATTTACACTTCCAAAGTGTCAAGATTACTCCAAATTATACCTATTGATGATTTTTTTTCAATTTCATTCTGTCACACCTATTGCATACAGCTGTAAGGGCTGAGGTTTTTGCAAATTACCCTTTCTTTTCCAGATTCCTTCCTCAAAGATATAAGTAATTCAAAGTGCCACTAATTTGAACTTGCCTACAATGTTTACAATTGTGATATCATGGGGAGTTTAGGTTATTTCTTGATTGATCACACTTCTTACAATTGTAATTCAAGGCGATTCATAATTAAATCTTAAAAATAATATTTTATAGCTATGTAATGTTACAATAATTATGCTAACAATAACATAAAACAAATATATGGAAAATATAAAAATAGCCAAATAAATAAAATCTCATAAAATAATAAATATTATTAAACATAACACATAAAAATCAATAAAAGAGCAAATGGCAAAAAAATAAAATAAAGGACATAATAAATAAAATTCCTGGAACCTCATCGGGTATTCATAACAATCCAGGGATCTGGATACAAAACAAAATATAAAATGACATAATAAATAAAATTCCTGAAACCTTTTCAAACAATCTAACATTCTAGCTATCTGGATAGACCTTTAAAAATAAGGCTTTCTGAAATTTGAAGTAATCTTTCTCAAATCATAAATCAAGTGGAAGAGAATTCCAGAAGCTTGGTGCCAAATAAGAAAAACTAATCTCCCTTGTTCTCGCCAACTTTCTTGCCCTTGTTAAAGGTAAGGCCAAAAGTTCCTGCTGAGATGAAGGTAATAAGCACCTAGGACAATAGGGAATGATTACAGTGGAAAGGTATGGGAAATCCCCATCACAAGGTTTTAAAGGTAAGACACCCTATTTTATACTGGATAAATAATGATACAGGATGCTAGAGCAAACCTTGCAGGAGTGGTATAATATGCTCATATTTTTTCTTGTTGAAAATCACCCTTAGCTGCTGTTTCCAATCTTACTAATCTGATGATATGAAAAACCATAAAAAATTGCAAAAGTCCAACAATTTAAAATGAAAGAATGAATTAAGGTCTTTAAATCTGGAGGATGAAGAATAACGATGGGCCGATCGCGGTGCTGTCTTACAGCTGGCTTCACTCACCTCCAGATGCTGCGAGCCTCTCCTGGGGCAGAGATGCCGCCACTGTGCTCCTCTGATGCCAGTCACCTCGCCTCCCCCAAGCGTGTATGCGTGTCACTGCCCACTTTAAGAAGGCCGTGCAGTGGGAAACCTTGAGCATCGCCCCTTGATGTTGTCAGCGCTAGCTTTTTAAACCTGGGCCGCACTCCCAGCTGGCACCTCAGTAATAGGTCCTCCTGTCGTGCCTTACTGCCTGCAGTGCATGTTACTTTCCTGTTCCAGTCTTGCCTGCCTTGTTCTAGTCCTACCTTGCCTGTTCAGCATTTAACATACATTGAATATAAGATCTGTGTATCAACAGTCATCTATGTCAAACGGATCATACTATGAGACATCGAAAGGACAATGATAATCTATCCTGCTAGAGAATAGTGCTTGAGGCTATTGCACTGTTGGACTATTTAATTTAATTTAATTTAAACATCTTTTGAGAGTACGATGTGAATATATAAGCTGCACATACTGATACATAATTTGAGCAACACCGGAGGGTGTGATTCCAACATACAGGCTGCAAATGATTGAAAAGACCGGACGGCTCGGTGTGTTCTTACTGAGCACGTCGACAATGACTTGCTGATGCAGTCCTGTTTTCTCTAAATAATTTTTTTCATTTGCTGGACTTTATGAAAATAATTGGGTCGTTTGCTAGACTTTATCAAGGAACCATATATAATTGAATTGGCAAACGGTGGTAACTGTAGGGGGTAGATTTTTAAAAACTGCGCGATCGCGTACTTTTGTTTGCGCAGCAGGCGCAAACAAAAGTACGCTGGATTTTATAAGATACGCGCGTAGCCGCGCGTATCTTCTAAAATCCTGGATCAGCGCGCACAAGGCTGCCAATTTTGGGCAGCCGGCGCGCGCCGAGCCGCGCAGCCTGCCTCCGTTCCCTCCGAGGCCGCTCCGAAATCGGAGCGGCCTCGGAGGGAACTCTCTTTCACCCTCCCCTCCCCGACCCCTCCCTTCCTCTACCTAACCCACCTCCCAGCCCTATCTAAACCCCCCCCCCCTACCTTTATCCATGGATATACACCTCCCAGAGGGAGACGTAATCCACGCGTGCCAGCGGGCTGCTGGCGCGCCGAGACCCGACCCGGGGGCGGTTCCGGAGGGCGCGGCCACGCCCCTGGAACGCCCCAGCCCGAAACCACGGCCCCAGGACCGCCCCCGAAACGCCACGCCCCGCCCCCAAAACGCCGCGTCGTTCGGCCCCGCCCCCGACACGCCCCCTTCCAAAAACCCTGGGACCTACGCGTGTCCCGGGGTTCTGTGCGCGCCGGCGGCCTATGGAAAATAGGCGCGCCGGCGCGCAAGGCCCTGCTCGCGTAAATCCGGGCGGATTTACGCGAGCAGGGCTTTTAAAATCCACCCGTGGGTGTTTGGCTTTACGTTTTGTATAATTTGACTTTTAAAGGATGCCTGTATAATGTTACTTGGTTTACTTTTGGTTTTCGACAATATTATTTACCACCAATGGACATCGCTGATGCGCAATTGGGGATAAAGTTGGACTTATCATTCTTTAAGACACCATTGCTGGATTTGACTAAACTGCAAAAGGTATTGAATACCTCAGATTCGTTGAAACAGACCCTGAGATATGTGGACATTGTTATAACTGGTGCCCTGCTTCGAGCGGACTTTGCCAAGGAATGCCTACTACATTTACAACAACAATTGATAAAAGACACCTCTCATTCTTGGTGGGATGTGTTTTTCAGACGTTCCTCTACTGCCACAATGACTCTGAATTGGATTTTTCATCCTATCCTTATTGTAATGTGTGTATGCCTCCTGTGCCTAGTGTGTACATGTTATCTTACCTATCGAGTGTATAAAATAGCACGTCAAAGTAAATATACCACTACAGTGGCTTTGTATGCAGTAGTGCCTGTATTGGAGAATGATTGATCAAGGGTGGAGTGTATTTATTTATTTATTTGTTGAGTTGTTCTTGTTAAACAGGTTGTGCAGCTCAGCTTTCTGGCTCCCTGTCAGGAATAGGCGGTCTGATCAACCCCTACATGCCAGGGACAGGATGAAGCCGACTGGGCAGTAGCAACTGTTGACACATAACATGGGGGGATAGTGATCAATCATTTCTCTCTCGCACGCACACTTGTTTACGGCACAGTATAAAAGAGCAGGACTTTCCAGTGTCCGGCGGGAGTAGGAGATATTGCCTCTATAGACGTATAGAGTGCTGGACACTGAAAACCCCCTTCTCGCCTTTGCTGACCTGACGACTCCTCGATACAAGGCTGATGACACGAAGGGTGCTGGATGGCATATGCAATCATGTGGTATGTAAATAACTTTCTGTAAATAACGTCTATTACCATGATGTCACATTAATAAATGATGTCATAGATATTGTGTCAGAGTACCTTACTCTCTCATTCCCAACAGAACCTAAGCTCCGTATCAGTGTTACAAGAAGCACAAAAAGAGCCTTGAGGGCCAACACAGTTTAGGCTACTGGGCAAAATTATCATTCCAAGCAACTTAATATGATCTACTCTCTAGAAATGATTTAATCCAGCATAATGCTTGGTCATGTATTTCAGTATCATATATCTGATTTAACAAGAGTTGATTATCTGCAGTGTCAAATGTGGCACTCTTATTTAGACAAACTAGGAGAACAGCTTTGCCCCTACCTAAGTTCACAGTGACCTCAGTTAGTGCAGTTTCCGTACTGTAGCCTTTCCTGTACCCTGACTGTCTAGGATGCAGTGCCACGGAGGTTCCCCCCCCCCAAAAGAAAAAAACCTGAAAGTTGAAGCTGGACAATTTTCTCAGTTTTTAACAAGATAGGAAGATTGGATATTGGATGGCAATTCTCAGATAAATCAGGATCTAATTTCTGCTGTTTTAACACCAGGTGAACAACTGCAGACTTTAGGGATTCCAGCAGTGAGCTAAGTTCTAAGCTAGAATTCACTATATCAGTTAGCACCAGAAAGAGACCCAACTCGGACCTTTTAACAAATTTAAAAGGCAGTGGATCTAAAATGAAAGATGAAGATTTCATCACTTTCCAGAACAACCGCTAGCCAGGAACAGTGATTTTATTAAAGTCTGACCGCATTCTTACTGGAACTACACTATCTTGTAAAGAAGGAGGAATTGTTAAAATATGACGTGTCACTAAATAAGGACTGGCTAAAACTTCTGCTTGAATGTTACTAATTTTTTAATTGAACGCATGAACAAGCTATTTGCAGCTAAATTATCAGCCAAAGAAGGCATTTCCCTCTGAGTGCCAGAAATACTGTCAGCCAGAGCAAACAGTTGTTTTGGTCTATTGCTAGCATTATCAAGTAATAGTTTAAAATGATCTTTTTTAGCTTGCTTAACAGCCGACAGATAATTTTACAGCCTAATGTTGGCTTTAAGCTTATGCTCAACTTCAGGTTTTTGGTCCTTCTGCTACATTCCTTCCAGATACATTATCTGCCTTTACAGAATTTTCACCCCTGAGTGATACCATGAAGAGTCATTTCTTGTATGAATACAGTAGTGTAGAGGGGCCACAGTGTCAAAAGCCTTACTTAAATTACTATTTAGATTAGGTTATTTTCCTCCAAAGGGCAATTTGAAAATCAGGCAAGAAATCTAACAAATTGGCTACCCTGTCAAGATTGATATCTTTAATATTATGAACTGGAATTGAGGAACATCTTGATCACAATAATGCAAACTCAGTGAATAATAAAAAAAAAAGAATTAAGTCCCCAATCATTTTGGGAACATTGCAATTTTTACCCTGTCTCAAAGTACATATTAGTACAGTCAGCCAGCATGATCCAATCAACCCCATCCATTGTTGAGTTTTGCCAAGCTCTATATTTCATAAATAATTCAGTACTAATGAGAATATACTTACATGGCTCCTCTGCCTCAGGCACTTTAGAAACAACTAAAAATTATTGCTGTTACAGTGGATACTGTATTTTATCTGCACATGTGCAACTGGAACTCAAACCCATTATGCTTGAGTTTGAAGTGTACATGTACGCAGTTTTAAAGGCACATAATTTCCATCATACGGCTATTCTTTGCAAGGGAAAAAGGTAGACTAAGAGCAGTAGAGAGAATGGCTGACCTGGTGGTTCAGTGACCATGCACAGCACTTGTGTTTGATACTTGGGTTGGGTCTACTGCTCCCTGGACCAGACAAAACTGGAAATGCTGTGGAGGTGCAGATATCCTATCAAAGCTATGCAGCACTGGCCAATCTAATGACTTAGTACTTATGGAAAAAAAAGATATGAAAATATTATATTCAGGAGAGTATTTTTTTACACCATTATATAGGAAACAAAACAAAGAACATTCACCTCCAGCTCGCTTCCTTTTTGACAATCAAATTGTAAATTAAAGTTGTATGCAAATATGTAGACATCACTGTTCAAACTGTATGTTAGAGTGAATCTATAAGTAAACAAAAACTGATACTATCTGTACATGGTACAAAGTAGACCATAAATATCAGTTGACATTTTTTGAATTGTTTCTCTAATGAAGCAATTAAAAATATACATTTTGAAACAGCTTACAAGGATTGTGGAGTCTAGTTCAATTTTATGGCTACCTATTACATTGGTGATTTGGCTTTCCACATACTTTGTTACACAAAGTTAAACATGACATCTTTCTGAAATTTTTAATGCAAAATTACTATTTATTTGCTGATTTTAACAGATTGAAAATAATAAAATAATGAATATGGCATATGCAAAAGTTTGAATACTTCCAGATGATTCATTACTTTTTTTTTTTTTTTACAGTTGTAATAAAGGCCCAAAAAGTTGATTGATTTGTTAGGCCTTTAATTAGTGAGGTGAAAATAATTCCAGGGTTGAACAAATTTTCTGGCCTTTCTAACTTCTCAGGTTGTAACAGTTGTTCTGGACTACTTTCAACAACTATGGGATTCTCAGAGCAGCTGTTGGAGCATTTACAAATGGAGATTATTCACTCCTACAAATCAGGAGAAAGCTATAAAGAAATTCCCAAATGCCTCCAGATAGCAATTTCAACTGTCAGAAACATTGTTAAGAAATGAAAGTTATAAACAACTGTTGAAGTCAAAGTAATATCTGGAAGACCAAGAAAAATCGCCAATCAACTGCCTGAAAATTGATCAGATCTGCAAAACAGAACCCACAAATCACTACAATCACCTGAAAAGTTTAGCTGACACTTTACGGCATTACTTGTACAACATTCTGCATGGGAGAACTGTCAGAAAGAAACCTTTTCTACAACTCCATCACAAATGTTATCATCTAAAAAGTAGGCAAAACAAAATTCTTATAAGCCTGAAACGTTTTGGAATATAGCCTAGAAGCTAATGTCCACCAGTCCATGAAGAAACTGAAATTAATAAGATGTTGGATATTTCAGCAAGACAACTATCAGAAACATACTTCAGAATCATGCATGAAGTATTTACAGGAAAGAAAGATGAAGGTTTTGGAATGGCCTTCCCAATTTTTAGACTTGAATATTACTGAAAATCTGTGGGAGTGTATGCAAGGAGATCTAAGAATATGTCTGTGCTAGAAGAGTTCTGCAAAACTGAGAGGGAAAGAATTCCTAAAGCAAGAATAGAATGACTCTTAGCTGGCTACAGGAAATTTTTGAAAGCTGTTATTTCTGCCAAAGGAGATGTTACAAAGTACTGACTGAAAGAATGTGCAAACCTCTACACATGACACATTCACTTTATTTTCAATCTGTTAAAATCAGCAAATAGTAATTTTGCATTAAAAATTTGCAGAAAGCCGTCATGTTTAACTCTGTACTATGTAGAGACTGCATCAGCTTCTCTAGTTCGCTTTGAGATTTATTGAAACATACAGTTTGGCCAGGGGTGCCTAAACGTTTGCACACAACTGTATATTCTTTTTCCATCTGTAAATCAAGGGTACAGTGGATGGTGAAGGCTTAGTTTATAAAGATGTGGCCATTGGCCAGCTTACATACTGCCAAGGGTCATAACAACAGCAAATATGATTTTTGCTTTGTACAGCCCACACAGAAAGGAAACATATATAGAGATTAACCCCCATTATATTAACATTCTCCTGATAAAGTGAACATTATCTAAAGCTTTAAAAGGGCTGAACCATCAATAGATGCTTTGAGATTTGAAATATGAGAGTGGGATCGCTGGCAAACTGGAAAGGAAAAGCATGAAATAACGTCAGTAGTATATACACCATCAAATCTCAGCCCAGCTTGAAAGCATAGCCTCAAAAGTTTAGTGCCAAGCGCGCAGTTCTCTGTTTGTATGGAAGTGCACAACTTCTATAAGCTTGAAATCAAATGGAATCGTCATTCACTGAGATGGTTCCAAATCTCCTGGTGTCCACGGTCCGAAGTGCTCATTTAATTTCTCTTCAAATGGCTTGAAATCCATTCTATTCATGTAACTTTTCAACTTCAAATGAAATCCACTTCAAACCCATTTGAAGGAAAAGTTAAATAAGGACTGCACACATATCATGGTTACTTTTTTTTTTTTTTTTAAATAATTAGGGATAAACAAATGCTGAGTGCTTTGCTTTCTTCTCTGTATTGCTGCTCTTTTAACTTCTTTTTAATTTGCGAGCTAAATTTATGGCCAAGATGGTTATTCTGGTCAAGATCGACAAAGCTTCACTAAAAGCTCTTTACTTTCAAATTCCATATTTCTTCACTGAGATGTTTTGACCTGAGAGCTGCCTTCAAGTGTGGACAGTAGTCATGGAGGCCAAGAAGATATTTCTATTCCAAAGCTGTAAGAATGTGTACAGATGCAAGGCAATTGGATCCTCCACATTCAAACCCTGATTCTGATAGTGTTTTATGAGTTTGTGCTTGACAAAGGACAGGGAGAATTGATGCTATACTGGCGAGTTCACTGCACCAGGCAAGTGACATTATGGATATTACAAAAGGATGCAGGGCCCTTTTAAACACATAATCAGAAATGCACCAAAACCAGAGACTGATTTTTTTGTATATTAAGAAAGTGCTGAACCAGTGCACTTCTGTTACTGTTTATGAAAATGGGAGGAGAAAGAAGCATTAAAAAAGCACTATGAGGATTGCATGAGTGCGGTCACACCTTGCTCAAGGGTGTCAGACATGCATGTATATATTTGAACAAATGGGTGTTTATAGGCTGGTTTGGGAGGCGATTGCAAGATATTAACATGTCATGTATGATATTCCTTCTCTGTGCTCCAAATATCTTTCTTTCCCAAAATCAAGCCCAACATCATGTCTCTGACAGTAGTCAATCTGAGTCACAAATGCTAAGATGGGCTTGATGGACCTTGGTCTGATCCAACATGGCATATATTCTTATTTGCTAAATATTTATTAAGGCCTGGAAAGAAAGATATTTCTTGTTGCTTAGTCTCAGGAATAAGCAATGGCTTATATCTCATTTTACAAGAGTTGTTTGGTTTTTCTCCACTACTTGCCCTCCAAAAGCTCTCTCTTTAAGAGCTGCAAAAAAGTTATAGAGTTACAGGATAGCAGAGAGCATCTGCAAGCAGACTACTGACTGTTAACCCAAGACACATGGAGTTCATTTGCTCTGCTGTAATGCTTAAGAGCTATTTGTTTGCAGGTGAGCAACCCTTCATATTTTCTATCATTAAAATTGTCCTGGAGTTAGTTATGATTGTTTTGAGAGAACTGTAATGGAGTTTCCACTTACATATTAGTGCAGACTGTTTGTATTTGTAGCTGTGTAAACCACTGTTATTAGTTGCATGGGAAAGTTTACTCAATGCAAATAATGTATTTGTCTTTGAAAAAGATATGTTTGAATGATGATTATGTGTGTATGCAGAGATATAGGATAGCACTGGGCATGTGCAGGCAGACTACTGACTCTTAATTCAGGACAGCGTTGTTGCTCTGCTGCAATGCTTAAGAACTGTTATTTGTTTGCAATTAAAGGACCTGTACCCTGTACGAGATCTCTTGGAGATGGAGGTTTTCTTTGCGGAAGGCTGTTGCAGTGTGGATTTGAGCAGTTCATAGGCATAACTAGCAGCAACGACCCTTTTCCCCATCATCCAGCATTCAAATCAGCTACACAGTAGGATACTTGAGCTGAGACACTGCTGATTGCAATGCAAGGACTTTGCAAAAAGATTAAAGATAGCTATGCACTCTTGCAAGATTTAACTAAACTCAAGCAATTCTTTTTGCATAAATCTGTGAAGCATTTATGCATTGCGTTATGAGCAAGTTAACCAAGTTTTGCTTATTCCTTCAGAAAAATGTAATGGTGTTATATGCTAATGACTTGTGTAGTTTCATTTACTGATGCTGGGTTAATGATTGAGCTGAAAGTACCTGTACTCTTAGACATTATAAAATCTGAGCCTTGCAATGCCCCAGAGGCAGTATTATATACAAGTGAATTATATACAACATATATTGCAAGGTTACACATGTACCTGGCCCAAACTTGGCAGGTGTGCTGATACCACTGCATACACTTGCCTAACAAATTTATTAGCTATATGTACCAATGGACAGACACCGAGAAAGCACTGATTAAATGCACCTAAAATGAAAGCACAAGCCTTTACTTTCAGTCATCTTAAAGAATGCAGTCTTAAGTGAGAAAACTTTGTATGTTTTTATTGTAAAGTAAATCCACTATTCAAATGATTACTTAAATATGCCACATCTGCCCATTATGGAAGTTTCACAATGTAAAGATTGAGAAGACCCTAAAATATGCCATTTTGTTAAAGTCTTGAACCTGTCAAACTTGGTACTGGCTCCTCTAGTGCCACACAAGATGAGATATGCTCCAGGCCATATGATTGATTCAAGCATATCCTCAGCTAAAGAGTAAGAACAGTTAAGAAACAGGTTGCCCAAAAGCCTTATTTAGCCTCTAGAAAACAAAACCTTCTATATAACCAGTGTTTTTCCCTAGAAAAAAGGTGCAGATACTCAGATGCATGACTCCTTCTGCAACCAGTCAGAAAACCTATGAAAAGACAACACTGCAAATATTACACTGATCCCTAGAACACCAAAACACTTCCTACTGGAAAAAAACAGAACAAGCTGAACTACTACAGATTCCTACACAAAAACTACAAACTAGCAGAATACATCACCTCAGTCATACATGCAGAACCTAGACAGACCTTCATCAAATTCAGAATAAGGGACCAGAAATTAGCTATCGTATATGCAGAAAAAAAAAATGGGACACCCAAGAAGCCTGACTCTGCATGCAGTGCAACACTGAAAAAATAGAAACAGAAATGGATTTCCTTCTGAATAAGAGATGCAAATTCCCAAAGCTGACATATTCCAATCACCAAACTAAAAATAATTCTCCTACCTTTGTTGTCTGGACATTTTATTTTTCTAATTGTGTCAGTCCCAGTTTCTCTTTATCACTTTCCTCATTTGTATGTCTTCTTTTAACTTGCCAGGGTCTCCTTTCTATTTTCCATTTCTTCTCTTGCCTTCTGTCTTCTTCACTCCCTCTCCTATATCTGTCTCTGACATTGATCTTTCCCTTTCATCTGTTTTCTGCCTCTCTATCCACTCATAGTGGATAGAGAGGCAGAACTGAAAACCTGGCTGTTCTCTCAAGCCTACCCCTGACAAATTCTTCCCCCTACTATTATAGAAAAGAACTGTTATGCTTGAACCACTTGGTTAACCGTCCATGCTAATCAATGGTGTATTATCTCATTTTACTCTTAGGAGAGCTCTGTTTAAACTAATTCTTCCTCTTTCAATTGTCCTGTTTTGTAATCCCTGTTCATTGTAACTTTCTCTCTTCTGGTTATTGGTTTTCCCTGGTTATACTGTAAACCGGTACGATAAGATTTTGTCTTGAGCATCGGTATATTAAAAGAACCTAAATAAATAAAGTTAGGATTTCACCCTTTCTCCCCCTCTCTCATTTTCAAGTCCTCAGTCTCCCTTCTCACACCTCATCTATCTACCAGTTTTCCATCTCCCAAAATCCCACCCTTCCCAGTCCATCTTCCTGCTCTCTCACTGCTTCCTCAACCTCCTATTCTTCCACTGTCTAGTCTCATTTCCACTCTGTACTCATCCCCTCTCCAATCCTCAAATACTTTCCTCTACCCAAAATTCTCTCACCAGCCCTAGCTCCTACCCTCCTCCAGCCCCTTTCTTTCTCTCTTACCCAGTACCCAATCTACTGCTCCCTCTTTTACCTTTTCCTCAGTCCCATTTCCACCCTCTCACCCCCTTCACAGACCCATCCCATTCCTCTCTCTCACCTATCTACAGCACCCCCAATCCTTTCTATTGTCTTTCAGCATCTCCCCAGTCCTCCAGGTTATTCATATCACCTCTAAACTCCTTCCCACCCTTCAACCCCCTTCTCCCAATCTCATACCCCCAGCCCCTCTAATATACCTCCAGTCATGCCTATCCACTTGCCAATCCCCACTCTCTCCCATCCCCAAGTCCCTACTCTGTCATCACCCCACCCCAAATCCCCAATCTACCATCCAATCTCAAGAGTCCCTGCTCACCCCCAATCTTGGAATTCTAGCTCTTACAAAATTCTGCCCCCCAGCAATCCCAAGGTCCTTGCTTTCCCCCCAATCTCAGTCCTTGCTCTATCCCTACCTCGTCTCTCTCCCCACTCTGGCATCCCCCAATTCTTGACCTCCAACTTTATCCCCAATTTCTGGGTCCCTACTCCCTCTCTCTCTCTCCACCTTCCCCCTCCCCTCTCATTGTCCTCTCTTCCTAAACGTTTCAAATCTCTTTATTGCTCTTGCTTCCCTTCATGCCATAGTCCATCGGTAAATTTAACCTGGTTCCAGCTGTTCCTCCTATCACTGGTGCCTCTTCTCTCCTTCTGTCCTACCCACAGCCTGCACAGTTTAGACATCAACTAATTTTAACCACACAGCAATCCATATCTACGGAGCCTCACCTGGTTCAAACAGCTGTTGTTTGAACTGCAGGAGAGAACAGACATTGGCCCTAGGAGCAGGAGGAACAGCTGTGACCAGTTTAGAGGCATCGCTGGGCCATGAAGATGTCAGGAGGCAGGAGCATGGACTATTGAGTATGTATGCCACTTCTGCCTGCTCCTTTCTTCTGGCCTATGGAGAATGAGGTCTCCATCTACTTTGGCTCCCATTGGCCGATTCTGACAGGACATGGAGGGCGCTGGGGTTAGTGCTGGACAAGCACAGCAACCAGTGGAAAAGGTGTCAGTACTGTGCACCTACCGCCAGAAAAAAAAAGAGTACATTGCATCTTATTTCAAAAAAACTCTTCCCCCCCCCAACCTTCTGTGCTTATGGAAAAAAATCTTTATTGAATAAGACCCATCAAGTGAAGTGACTAAATTAATATTTAAGGGCCAGTACCTCTCTGCTATTATGGTATTTAAATATTCATCCCACGGGAGGAAGAGCTTTTCATCTTTCTACTGGGGTCCTGAAAAGTGTTTTGGGGGAGGGGCTGGGGAGTGGGGTGCCTATTTTTTCAAGCACAGGAAAGGGGGGAGGGGAAAATATCGAGCCTCTACGGCCCCAGCATTTCCATCTTTGAAATTTGCCAGGAAAGCAGGGTATTGGATTGCTATGACCCCAGCACTTATTTTAAAAAGACTTGCGGGGAAGGCAGGGGACGCAGATGCTACAGGCCCAATAAATCTTTTAAAACTTGGGGGTGAGGGAGGGGGCAAGGAAATTAGGCCACTACTAGCCTATATTTTTTTTTTTTTAACACAGCTGCCTATATGCTGAATATAGCCAGTTAGGTCTAAAGTATCTGGGTAAATGTACCTGGCTAACTTTAGACCTGCTCTCTATCATGAACAGATTTAGCCAAATGGCGGTGAATACTGGCACTATCTAGCTAAGTTTAAGCCCCATCCCTGGAATGCCCTCAAACCGCCTTTTTTTTTTTTGTTAATTTCAGCAACCGAAACTTAATCATTGAGCAAGGAGGGGAATTCTAAATTCTGGGTTTGTCTGGCTAATATGGACTTCTCAGTGTCTTGAAAGCTTTGGTTTCTTGGTTGCACCCTGCTGGGGTTCAGGTTGCTACTACAGATTTGCAGTAACTAAAGCAGATGACATCACGCAGTAAAATGTGCTGCCTGAGACCAAATCAAGTTTAATTCCCAAACTATGGGAATACAACACTCGAGCAATGCACTTCTGTGGTGAAAGACATTCATGCCAGACAGGAATAAAAAAACATGAAAATCTGTTGCTTATAAAAATGCTGTTTAACTTGTTTTGAAGAAATTCTCTATTTTTCTACTTCCAAATTAGGAGCTACCACCCAGGAAAAAGATCTAGGTTTCATAGTGGATAATACTTTAAAATCGTCGGCTCAGTGTGCTGCAGCAGTCAAAAACGCAAACAGAATGTTAGGAATTATTAGGAAGGGAATGGTTAATAAAACGGAAAATGTCATAATGCCTCTGTATCGGCTCCATGGTGAGACTGCACCTTGAATACCGTGTACAATTTTGGTCGCCGTATCTCAAAAAAGATATAGTTGCACTGGAGAAGGTACAGAGAAGGGCGACCCAAATGATAAAGGGGATGGAATAGCTCCCCTATGAGGAAAGGCTAAGGAGGTTAGGGCTGTTCAGCTTGGAGAAGAGACGGCTGAGGGGAGATATGATAGAGGTCTTTAAAATCATGAGAGGTCTTGAACGAGTAGATATGAATTGGTTATTTACACTTTCAGATAACAGAAGTACTAGGGAGCACTCCATGAAGTTAGCAAGTAGCACATTTAAGACTAATCGGAGAAAATTATTTTTCACTCAACGCACAATTAAGCTCTGGAATTTGTTGCTAGAGGATGTGGTTAGTGCAGTTAGTGTAGCTGGGTTCAAAAAAGGTTTGGATAAGTTCTTGGAGGAGAAGTCTATTAACTGTTATTAATCAAGTTGACTTAGGGAATAGCCTCTGCTTTTACTGGCATCAATAGCATGGGATCTTCTTGGTGTTTGGGTACTTGCCAGGTTCTTGTGGCCTGGTTTGGCCTCTGTTGGAAACAGGTTGTGGGCTTGATGGACCCTTGATCTGACCCAGCATGGCAATTTCTTATGTTGTTACTGTATTATGAGGGCAGACAGACTGTAGTACTAGCTTAGTTGGCTTGGTAAATTTATTCAATGCCCTACAATATACTGTACATCCTATAAAGCGCTGGCAAATTCATGAGATGGTGGACTTGTGATATCAGAATACAAGATGTTCTACACATGGGTCTCTGGATATAATATGATATACATTTTGGATAAATCACACATGGGGCCTTTGTAACAAAGCTACGTGTGCATGCTAAAGCCATTTACAGTACATGCAAAATTTCATATAATTTGCTGTTATTTATCTCTAAACCTGTAGCATGCACACTAAACACAGATACAATCCATTAGTGTGTATTCACCAAAAATAGCACACATACACAAATAAACACCCATGAGATACAAACTGAGGTGATGATAAGCAACTTATCACCATCAACACTAAGCCTCATGCAAATTAACACAAGTCCCTCTTAGCAGCTATGCTGGAGTAGGTGTTAACTGTTAGCATAACCATAGGGCCAGCATACCAACAATTAATATTGAGCAGAGGCCCTGGCATCAAAGCCTCTATTTAATACCCACATCCCCCAATCCCTCTAGCACCCACTCTGGAAAGCTCTCTTAACATTCTGGAGGGTCTCCACTTTCATAATCAGGAAGGATAGGAGAGCCCTCATTCCAGCACCGCCGCACACCACCATATGATGCTACCTAGTGATGCTTCACCATGTATCATGCAGCATGATGTATGGTAAAGCACCACCAGATGGCAGTATTAATCCCTCTAGCTGGTAAAGATGGGGACCCTCCATAATGGTAAGGAAGCATTCCAAGGAGAGGGGGAGAAGGGACAGGAGCCACTCTTGACCAGGGAGTGGGGGGAATGAAATCCCCTTGCTAATCAGTCTTTTCACTTTGGGATGATTAGCAGTACTAGAGGGAAAGATTTTGAGATTTAGATTGTGCACATACAACTAGGTCCATGCTCCATCTCGTGTGTACCTTTGAGCATGTGCACATGCTACATCTCATTTAAATTCATTTTTAGTATGCTGGTTAAATATTTTAGCACATAATGTTCTTTGGATAGCTGCTGTACATCACTACAAGGAAGATGAATAAAATACTCTCTATATATTACTGTGGACATATAATTAAACGTAATGCACCAAAAAAGTCTACTCTACCCGATATATATTTGAAACAGGTTTCGAAATGTATTGGTTTTCTGTATTATTCAACGTCGTGAGCCTTAAATGTTATAACTGTGCCTTTCAGCTGTAAAACGAAAGCAGAATGTTAGGCACTCCAGCACGCTGAGTGATGTCTATAACGTTTTATAGATTTTAACAGAGGGGATAATGGGGGGGTCCTAACCCTTGTGGACACAAAGGCTACTGTTTCCAACCCAGCTCTGCTGAGGAAATACAGACACCACAGATCATTTTACCAAGGGGAAGTCTGGAAGCACAAAGGATCCCACTCCAAAACTCCCTGCTGGGTCAATAGCTGCAATCAGCAGCTGCTGCTTTTGTGCTGCTCTTCTTTCGCTGCTGGTTGTCCTCCTTTTCTCGTTATGAGACAGGGTTAGCACGATATAATCTTTCTGCCGATTTACACCCACATTTCTGGGGGAGATGGAAGGAACGAATGGAAAGGACTGGAATTTAGGGCAATGTCTAATTCTGACAATTGTTTCTGAGGGCGGGGATGGCTCTAGATTGGGAGCACAAGCCTGTCCCGAGTCATTACTACCTAAAGCTCTGGGCAAAGAGTCCAATTCAATTCCCAACAGAAAGGCGTCCGCATATACAAAAATACCCCACGCGTGAAGAGCACACGCCTCCAGGCTCAGAACAAATCGGTGTCCATTCCAGAAAGAGAGGAATTCCTGCCATTCCAGGGAAGACTTTCTGCACTGGTTCCAGTTTTTCGTTTTTTTTTATTTCTGAGGAGGGGGGAGGTAAAAAGACGTACAAGGGTTCGTTCACCTGGGCTTGCTACCTAGGATAGTGGTGAAAGTTACCAGTTACAGAATCTGCCTTTAGTTGCAGATTCCCGAAATTTCCCCTTTACGCTCAGCTGCTAGGAAAGAGTCTCCTACAGACTGCGATTTGAAGCCAGAGGTTCTCTATTCCCATTTCTAAGCTCTAGCCACTAGAGCCATCTCCGATCCTCGAGAGCCACAACCAGGCCAGGTTTTCAGGATTTCCCCTACGAATATGCATATTTATTGTGGATATCCTGAAAATCTGGCCAGTTTGAGCAGCTTTCATAAGCACTGATTAATGCAGAATTTACAGAGGAGGGCTTTTTTTTGTTTTGATTTACTATTTGCGCTACCCTTCACTAGCCTGTTTTTGGTGTTTCTTATGCCACACACGTCAACGTGCTAAAGCTGGTTTTGCCTCATCCTGTTAATGTGTCTGTAGTTCAGATTTCCCTAAGAAAAGTAAGATTAAATTTACATGCATAACATGGAGCAAACCCAGGACTGGATCAGCCTATTTGAGTTGATCAGGGTGATGTAGCAACTAGGGTTGACAACTTTTATGTCAAATTTCTGAACATTTGGAGATGCTGTTTAATAGCTTCACTAGGGCCAGTTTTTGGGGTGGGTAAGCTGGGCGGTTGCCCAGGGTGCCGAAAGCTGAGGGGGGGGGGGGGGGGGGCGCCGCCCCGAGCACTATTAGGAGAGAGGAGGAGAGGCCCAGTGTGGCCAAGGCCGATTACATCCCACCGCAGTCAAAGCGAAGAATTAAGTGGCCATGGTGGATCCCATCCCGCTGCGGCCAAAGACACGCCCAGCCTGGGTGTGGCAAATTCCACCTGACTGCTGCTAATGACAGGACCAGCCTGGCCATGACTGAAAACTGAAATTGTGTAGCTGCAGCAGATCCCATCCCGCTGCGGCTGAAGAAAGGACTGGGGGAGGAGGGGCACCATCAGTGGAGAGGGGGAGCGCTTTTCACCTAGGTTGCCATTCACCCTATATCTGGCTTTAATCTTCACTGATGGGGTTTACGCACATGCGACTTTTATTGCCATTCTTCACCATTACAAAAACACAGAAACATATCATTTGATAGCAGGCAAGGACCAATCTAGTTTGCCCGTTACTTCCTGCTACAGGGGTAGATTTTAAAAGCCCTGCACGCATAAATCCTGCCGATTTACACGCGCAGGGCACTTGTGTGCCGGCGCGCCTATTTTGCATAAGCCATCGGCGCACGCAAAGCCCCGGGATGCGCGTAAGTGCCAGGGCTTCGTAAAGGGGCAGGAGGGGGTGTGTCTGGGGGGCGTGTTGGAAGTCCGGGGGTGTGTCAGGGGGCGGTCGGAGGTAGGTACGGGGGCATGGCGATGGTTCGGGGGCGGGCCGGGAGGGTGGTCCCGAGTCCCCCGGCACTGCGGCCTGTGCCGGGGGATGGCGAGGCGGCGTGCGCAAGTTACGCCTGCTTCGAGCAGGCGTAACTTGCACAACGAAGGGAGGGGAAGGTGGGGGGACGCGGAGGGAACGGAGACAGGCTGTGCGGCTTGGCGCGCACAGGCTGCCGATTTTGCGCAGCCTTGCGCGCGCCGACCCCGGATTTTATAAGATACGCGCGGCTACGCACGTATCTTATAAAATCCAGCGTATTTTTCTTTGCGCCGGTTGCGCCTACTTTTTTAAAATCTACCCCACAGTGTCTTAGACCCCAGCTGATCTCTGGCTGTTCCTTCACTTCTCTGCAATTAATGATCCTCTGTACTTGTCCTGTGCTTTTTTTTTTTTTTTTTTAACTTTTATAGTTTTTCTCTCTATCACCTTCACTGGGAAGCTGTTCCATGCATCTAGTATCCTTCCTGTGAAAAAATATTTTCCTATGTTATTCCCGAGTCTACCCCTTCAGAGCCTCATATCATGACCACTAGTTCTCAAACTTCTTTATTCTGAAAAAGGTCTGCTTTTACCAGCCCAGGGGCCAAATTACTGTTTTGTAACATTCTTTAGGCCTCTGATTAAATCATGGACTTAAGTCTATTTAAGTGACACAAACTAAATATATCCAACATATTGAATATACAGTAGCTCCAAAGCACACACTATATTTATTGATCTTCATTTTCAATCTGTATTGTATTTTTGTGGGAATGTATCAGTGTTTATTACAACAAACAAAAAAAGGAGAAAATAAGTGCAAAAAACAATTAGTCTGTTTTTTTACACCGATTTTCTCAATTTTTGTTTGTTGTAATAAACACTGATAAATTCCCAGGCAAAATAAAATAAAAACTGAAAATGTAGGTCCCTAACTATATTGTATAATTGAAGGGGTGTGATCAGATGCTAACCTGCAGCATGAGGGCTGAAAATCAGGATATTTCCAAACATTATAGCCCTCTTCCTTTTTTCAGGACCGTACCCCAAAAATCTGTACAATCCAGGAAAATTAAGGACAGTTGGCAACCTTAGTGGCAACTCTATAACCCATCCTAGCAGCACACTGAACTAATTTGTCTTTTCAGAATATTTTATATGAATCTGAGATCAATACATGTTCATCTAATTTCAAGCATATTCATTGTGGTTATCCAGGAAGTTAAACTGGTTTGGCATGCCTCTAGCCCAATGTTTTCCAACCCTCTCCTGGAGGCACATCTAACCAGTCAGGTTTTTAGGATTGTCATAATGAATATGCATTGAATAGATTTACACACCCTGGGTCTCTGATACATGCAAATTTATCTCATACATATTCATTATGGCAATCCTAAGAAAACAACTCTAGGTGTGCCTCCAGGAGAGAATTGGGAAACACTGCACTAGACCACACTTCTTGACTTTAAAGCAGTATTATCAATTTTAAAACACTGATAATTTAGTTGGCAAGTAGAATAAAAAGCATTGAAATGCTTCTGATTTAACAACACAGTTATGTTCCAGCAGACAAGTGTTTGACTAATATTGTTTGTCCAACACCACATTCGGATAGCCTGTAGTTATAAAACCTGGGATTTCTCATACTTTGGTTTTAAATTTGATTGAGATGTAAGACATATTACACATAGCTTTCATCAAAACCACACACAAGAGCTGTGGACACAGGAGATTTTGTTTATTGTAAACTCCTATTTTATTAAGGCCACCAAAAACAGATCTAGTCATTAAGCATCCCACTGCCTTCACCGTCACAGAAGAAAGCCTAAGACTGGGTAAAACAGCAAAAATAACATTTTCCAGAAATTTTAAGGAACTGCTAACAGTTTTAGATAAAATAAAAATACAAACCAACTTTCTTCAACTCAGAGATGGCTAACTAAGGGGACTCGCCAGCTTGAAATTGTGGCTGTAAGAATGTCAAGGCAAGGTGCTCTGGCTGGTTTCGAGCCATCGTCTAGCATAGGCTGATGTCTTGCACATGGAGCCAGGGTGTAGCTTAAAGTAGAAACAGGCTTGGATAACCTTTATCCTAATATAAATACCCCCTCCCCCAAAGCTCTGGATTGGTTTTCATGGGTTCAAAAGGGATTGCTGGGAACATTTCAGTGTTCTGACAACTTGTCGTCTAGAGGCTGAGATGAGCTGATCCACTGGACCTGGAGAGCCCAGGGAATACTTACACTTTTTTTTTTTTAATCTATATACGTATTCCTCAGAACTACCAAGTTACCCACTTCTAGAAGGGAGAGACTTTTGGCCAATCCTGGTTTTGAAGCGGTGTGCATGTGTAGTCCCTGATTCTATCCATTCAAATCAATGCTGCATGTCTCATAATGCATCAAGAAAGTGTTGTCAGAAATACAGAACTGGCTTAAAGTTTCCCTCCTGGAACTGGGTAACTTGGTAGCTCTAAGAACATAAGAATATGCCATACTGGGTCAGACCAAGGGTCCATCAAGCCTAGCATCCTGTTTCCAACAGTGGCCAATCCAGGCCATAAGAACCTGGCAAGTACCCAAAACTAAGCCTATTCCATGTTACCGTTGCTAATGGCAGTGGCTATTCTCTAAGTGAACTTAATAGCAGGTAATGGACTTCTCCTCCAAGAACTTAGCTCTGGTTCCTATATGTAGAACAATATTGTGAAAGTCCTGCTGAAAGTATTGTGAATTTCATTTAACAGTGTTAAGTACATACAAGAGTGGTACAACTGAATTAACTGACCCAGACTGGATATTGGACTGTGTTTCAGTATGCTATGCAGTCTTACCCTGCAGAAATTTAAGTCAGGTTGCTGTTTTAGTTCTGCTTAACTTTGAATAAACCAGTGATTCCCCATCCTTCCCCTGGAGGCACACTTAACCAGTCGGGTTTTCAGCTTGCCATAATAAATATACATGAAATAGATTTGCATGCATTGGAGAATAAGGGTATGCAAATCTCTCTCATGCACATTCATTATATCAATCCTGAAAACCTGACTAGTTTGGTGTGCCTCCAGGAGTGGGTGGGGACATCACTGGAATAAACCCCTGCATATATCTTGAGCTGGAGTTGACTTGTACATTGCAGGAAGACCTCAGCCCGGCAGAGATTTCCAAGTCTGAGATACCAGTGGGTAAGCTGGCAGAGAGGTCAGGCTCAAGGAAACTGCGGCTGCGGAGTCTCAGCTCTACCGCCTACAGCAGGGCACTCCAGAGCTCTTACACATATTATTCTCTTTCAGAGCACCAGCTCCAAGGAGTGGCGGAAATTGGGCTCTTCCTTGCCCAAGTGCAGCAAAACTGGACCAGAAAGGACTTTTCCTGAATAGAAACCGGAAGGACTGGGGTCTGAGATTGCCTCCTCATGCAAGTCAACCAGAACAGGTTGGTCCAGTCCTAGTTTTGCCCTACTGCATGCACTGAAACGCATGATACTTTACGGCTCTTAAGGAAATCAGAGCTACATCTCCATGGATCAGTGGGGTGAGGGAGCAACCCTAACAATCCTCAGGACCCTAACAACCTCCTAGTTGAAAAATATGCTGCTAAGCACCCACAAGGCCAAAACAGTAGTCATTTACAAGTCCTCACGTTAAGGGACTTTCATTTGGTGGGAGTTGGGAAATGCCAAGCATAGAGAGATATCTTACCAGCATTTCTGACTGCCATTCAGAGCTGCTGGGATGCGTAACATTGTACTGCAAAAAGAGGTTTTTTCCAGGAATTATTAACACATTGCATATTGAATCAGAAAGCAACAAAAGACAGATGCCATTACCAGCAGCCTTGTGTCAACGTAAACTGTTTGCTCAGATCGGAACTTTCACATTTGGTCAATTATTACAATTAATAATGTACAGGCACAAGTTCATTTATCTTCCACGCTATAGTGACATTAATATCTGCATGTTAACAGCAACCTTCCCCAGAGTAGCTCATGTACACCAACCTTCAGCTGCCCCAGCACCAGATTTCAGTAGGAAAAACAGCGGGTTAAATCCTTGACCGCTTTCTTCCCACAGGGCAATTTTCAAAGCCATGGGGAAATAGTGATTTTTGTGTGTAAACCGTCTGTCTGATAATTGCCCTCTCTCAATAGGAATAGAAGCATGAGCAGTACCTTTAGCTGCATGTAAAGGTGGCAATCTCAGGGGCAGAGGAAGAAAACAATGCGTAGGGATTGTATTTTCAGCTCTAGGCAAGTAATTTCCCATGGAAAAAGTACCACCCAAACAGGAGGCACAAAAGCCTATTAATGCTTGACACCCATGACAAGTTTCAAAATGAAAGTATTGCCCGTATTTGATCTTTGAAAACTGGGGCAAAGCCCAGGGGGTACAAATTAGTTGAGGTCTTTGCCGCAAAGCAGCTTGAAAACCGGTCTCTAAAACCACAGAATGTCTTCATCGTGACTTCTTCTGGGAACCCTTGCAAAATAATGGAAGTACACACAAAAATCCCACTCAGCTATCATACCTAGCATTTACTCGTAAATAATGACATTCATTTTATTCTTCAGCCCTTAAAAGTATCCATGATCGGTTGGCCCTAGGTATCTTATAACGGTGGGATGGAACGTTAGCAAAAGAGGCCTTCCCGGTAAAACGTTCCCATGCCTTAGAAGAATAAACCCTTCAATAGCATTCTGGGGGATACAACAAAAAGGTTTTGCAACATCCATAAAAACATAGAAGAGCAATAACGGGTAAGCAGTTTATAAAATGCTGCATTTGTTTTTTATTTAAAGACTAAAGCAAAATTAACCATTTACATTTTTATAACAGCAGTTAAACATAGGGATACTGGTATTTACTGCTACCTGAAGATGCCATGCTTGAAAATGGATTTACCCTCTGTTGCCTCAGGAACAAACTTACCCCCTCATTTATCAAAATGCGCTTTCGCGTGCTTTAAGGGCTTATCGCGTGCGAAAATGCCTTTAACGAGTGCGATAGCACCATATCGTATGGTGCGATGCAAATCCGAAAAAGAGGAGGAGTTAGGGACGGGAGTGGGTTTACCATTTTGCAAAGCCCTATTGCATGGCTTTAACTACACCTTTTTCAGTAGTGTTAAGCCATGTGATAGCTTGTGTTAAGGCTTAATTGCATTGTGTGATGTGTTCTCCAATGCCTGTGTTAGTAAGAGAGAGAGAGAGAGAGAGAGAGAGAGACAGCCTAGCTATAATGCCCTAACCCTAGATAGGTTTTTATATCTCTATGGGAGGCTCACCTAGTAACTGGAGGTGAGGTTTAGGTATTAGTATAGGGGTTTAGGGACCACTTTGACATTCAATGTGAGACGTATGAACAGAACAGTGCTCTCTTTTGAACATTTGATGACCCTCGGAGTGAGGAAACTCACCCAAAGATGAGATTTGTGCAATGTTCTCTCAACCTAGCTTGACAAATCTCATCTTTGGGTGAGTTTCCTCACTCCGAGGGTCATCACATGTTCAAAAGAGAGCACTGTTCTGTTCGTACATCTCACATTGAATGTCAAAGTGGCCCCTAACCCCTACACTAATACCCTAATACCTAAATCTCACCTCGAGTTACTAGGTGGGCCTCCCAAAGAGATATAAATACTTATCTAGGGTCAGGGTATCATGGCTAGTCAGTCAGTCTCTCTCTCTCCCCCCCCCCCCATAGTAAACATGGTACCCCCAGTGGTTGTATGTAGGAAATACCACATTCTGGCACCTATCTCAAAGTGCAAAAAAGTGATCACAATTCGCAGTAACTTAGCTCTTTACATAGGTATTAGTGCAAATTGCAATAAACTCCCTATTACCATAAAACACACCCCTTTTCCCATCACATGCGATATTTACTGCATTTTGATAAATCCAGGCCTTAGATTGTGAGCCCTCTGGGGACAGAGATATACCTTCAGTCCCTGAATGTAATCAGCTTTGAAGTGCTGAAAAGCAGAATATAAATAAAATAAAATTTATAAATCTGCCTCTCACCTCCTCAAGGTGTAGAGTCATCTCATGACATCGCCACCCTCTGCGAGTCCAGTTAAGAAAAGAATACTAGTTTTCTATACTGAACCATCCAGTGTGAGGAAAAACTATTCAGAAAGTAATGAAATTCTGGGGCCAGATTGTCAGAGAAACTTCCTTGGTAAGCAAAGTTATTTAGATTTTTCTTCCTTCAGTTATGCAATATAGCACAGCCTGCTTGGCTATCAACATCTGGGATATGGGCCAGGCCTTCCTACTGATTCACAGTCAATTCCATTTCATCCCAAATTCAACTCAGGTAAGTAGAAAGGAATTTTCTGGGTTCTTTCCAGAGCTCTGTTAAACACACACACACACACACCCACACCCCAAATTGGGCATGACATGGTCCACGTTACTAAAAATCCCTGTTATGAGCAGAACTGCACACTGTCAAGTCACCACAAGCTGCAGTTCCCATCAAGTTAAAGTCCACAAAACTCATCAGATCGTACTGTGGTTGCTAAGCCTATGTTCTATCAGTCAGCAGGTATGTATTGCACTTGGAGGATCTATAGGAGAACACCCCATGGGTTAAAAGCATCAGCAATGGGCATATCTACAGGATAATTAACATCTTATTCTTCTAGAGTGGGGGCTGATGGGGGGGAGGGGGTGGAAAGCAGAGGTTGTTTGAACCATGTCTAGTTGTGTGAGAAGATTCTAGTATATTTTCAGTACGCTATTTGTAGACAAAATTCTGACAAACCTTTTGTTTTCTTTAAAGGGTTTTTCCCTAAAATGTGATATTTTTTCTACTCTGTAAATATTAATCTGAATAAATATTAGCCTAAGCAGTAGTGAATATTCCCTGAAATGCTGAAAACATGAAGGAGGAAAAAATTAACTTTCAGCACAGTAGTGCATGGGCAGTATCAGATTAGTCATCACCCAATATCTTTCTGGCACATTTCAGAAGTGTAGGAATGCTCCCACCTGTATTGTGGTCAATTTCAACTTTCTTTACTATTTCAGAGTGCTGAATTTCTGTTGCAGACATGCTCGTTTAATACTACTATTATTACTTATCACTTCTATAGTACTGCTCGACATACACAATGCTGTACAAAAAGTCAGTCTATCTAATCAAGACAAACAGACTTTGGGAAGTTTCTTTTATTAAGACAATACTTGAAATTATTAAGGCTGGATAAGGCATAATCAGGGGTTAAGATTTAAAAGCAGCCTCAAAAAGATGGGTTTTTAGAACAGACTTTAATAAAACAAGAAAGGGAGCATGACACACCAATTTAGGAAGGCTATTCCAAGCATATGATACAGCCAAGTGGAAAGCATGGGGTCAGGAATTGGTGATAGAAGAGAAGGGCATAGATAGGAGCGATTTGCCTGATGAATGGATTGCATGAAATAGGATGTAGGGAAATATAGAGCAGTGAGTTGCTGCAGCATGAAGCTCTTATAGGCAAGCTATAAGAGCTTGAATTATATGTGGAAAGAGACAGGAAACCAATGTTGAGACTTGAGAAAAGGATTTACAGGGATGTAGCGATTTTGATAAAAGATAAGTTGTACAGCTGAAACAGAGAAAACCAGAAACACAGAAATGACATCAGAAAAGGACAAAACGGTCCATCACCCAGGAAGCCTTTCGAAGCTTCAGGAGAGTCTTCATTACTAGAGGAATTGGAGGATATGCGTACCAAAGACCCTTGCCCCAATGGCAAGCAAAGGTATCCGAGGCTAGTTTGCCATCTGAACTGTACAGAGAGCAGAAATGAGTCACCTTCCTGTTGCAGGAAGTACTGGGAGTAGAATCCCTGCACTCTTTGCCCTGATGGGACAGGCTTGACCACTCTGGACGTTAAGAGGGCAAATAACTCTCGTAACAATACCTCCTAATGTACTATTGGCCCCCAAAATGGGCATGGAGAATTTGACGGGACACCCAATAGATTCAAGCTGTACCCTTGGCAGACGATGGACAGAACCCACTGGTCTGAGGTTATACTGGGCCACCGATTCGCAAAGAACCATAGCCTGCCCCTGACCAGGAGGTCCAGCATCTTGGGTACAGGTGGCTGGCTTATGCCCCCTACGAGCCAGTCAAAACCCCATCCCAGGATTTGGCTGGGACGCAGGCTGGTGCTTGGGAGCTCGCTTCTGCCTGGGATGGCCTCAGGAGCTCACTCTCTGCAAACGGGAGCGAGAGGCTAGAGGATAGTACTTCCTCTGGCGATAGAATGACCTCCTCCGACCCTGCCTTGCAGACCTCCTGGCTGAAGAGGGCGGGTCTGAAGTGCTAGCGGAGGGTTTCATAGTGATCCCGCAACTGGGCCACTGCGTCCCTCTCCTTATCTCCAAAGAGATTCTCTCCTGTGCACAGCAGGTCAGTGAGTCTTTCCTGTAACTCTGGTCGGAGATCCAAGGCCAGCAGCCATGCCATTCTGTGGGTGCCGATTCCCGCTGCAGAGACTCTCGCTACCATCTCAAAAATGTCGTAGGTGGAACGCACCTTGTGTTTTCTGCACTCCAGGCCCTGACGCACCAGCGACATGAAGGTGTCTTGCTGCTGTTGAGGCAGGCGCTTGGCCGCTTCCTGCACCTGCTTCCAGAGGTTGTGAGAGTATTGGCTCATTTAGAGCTGGTAGGAGGCGAATCTGGCAATGAGCATTGTCCCCTGAAATACCTTCTTCCCAAGAGCATGCATCACTCTGTGATATTTCTCCTGGGGCACAGAGGCACGGGTCCAGGAGTGCTTGGTGCTCTTGAGAACGGATTCTACCACCACTGATTGCTGTCCCAGCTGATGCTTTTTGAATCCAATAGCCTATTGGATGAGGTAAACCCCATCCGCCTTCCTGTTTACAGGAGGTACTGCGAGGGGGTGCTCCCAAATCCTCAACAGCAACTCCTTAAAGATCTCATGTACCGGGACCGCCACGATTCTTTAGTAGCCTCCATGAACTGGAGTATTTCCAGCATCTTATGCCTGGCATCCCCCTCTGTCATCAACTGAAATGGGATGGCTTTGCCATCACCCTTACAAAACTTGCAAAGGTTAGGTCCTCAGGTGGAGACCTCGTTCATTCCTCTGGAGGAGACAGATCTGAGGAGAAACTCTCCAAGTCCTCTGAGGAGGATTCTGCAGTGTCATTCTCCCAGGGGTCACACGGGCCTCATCCTCACTGTAAGCTACAGAGGATGGGTACTCAGCCTTCATCCAGATGCCTAGGTACCTGTGGCACTGGTGGTGGCCCTAGCAAAGCTGGATGGGGGGCTACAGGCCTCAGTGTCCCCACCAGCCTCAATGAAGCTTCCTCCTTGGAAGAACTGGTAGCGAGACTGCATCGGTTGAGGGAAGCATTGGTGCACCGCCGGCCATCGATGACCTCCCGGGAACAGACACCAGCTGGGTTGGTAACACATCAATAAGCATGGTGAGCTGTTCCAGCAACAGTTCCAGCAGAGACAGCGCGGGCATCAATACTGTCGGTGCCACCGGCTCAATGCCCCACAGAGCCCGATTGACCGCCAGATGGAATCTCCGCTCCAACTCCTCCTCGAAAGTTGCTGATGCCAAAACGGACTGGGAGGCAAGAAGGGTGGCCAGATCTTCCTCAGATCCTCGAGGTGTATCAGTGACTGACACTAGGGCTGGTGGAGACCATCGCGGATCCCTAGCATTGATGGAGGATGGGTACTCCTTGCTGTGGGGTCGCTTCAGGGGCATCTTCCCGAGCCCGGCACCATGCATCGAAGGTGACTAGTGCCGATGTTTCCTCTGGTTCCCTTGGTGCTTGGCCTGGTCTTTCCCCAGTACCGAGGTCTATGACTATGAACCCATCAGTGTAGTTCCAAGGTCCTTCAGCATTGATGCCACCAATGCAGACGTCGAAGGCTCGGACTTTCTCACCCCGAAGAGCTTTTCCATCTTGTCGAGGTGAGCACGACGTCCCTTCAGGGTCATTTGGTCGCAGAGGCGGCATCCCCCGAATGTCATGCGATGCCTCCAGGCAGAGGATACACACATTGTGTGGGTCCATAATGGACATGATACTCGGGTACTGAGGGCATCAACGGAAACTAGATGAGGCCATGATGAAGCAAACTGAAGGGGCAAAAACAAGGAGCAGTGATGGCGGGTGACCGAGGCCAGCAGGCACCAAGGTACCACCGTCATGGCGGGGGGGAACAGAAGCAAAATAAAACTTACTGAACCACCGAAAAACCTGGCTGGAAGATTAAGTGGAATTGGAGAGGGGTCCACACTGAAAAAAAGACACGAAGAACAACCGGAAAAAAAAAAAATCTGTGAAAAAGTTTTCCAAGGCAATTTTGAAACAAAATGCCACGAGCTCAGAAAAATCATGAGGAAAAAGCACCGCAGAAAAAAAAGAGACTGAATAGGGACCCCGCGTGGACGCATGCTATAGGGCATGCTGGGCATGCTCAGTGTACCTAGTCAAATTTCTAGAAACTATGACATATGTTTTCCATACTGGGCTCCATCCAATGATGTCACCTTTGTGTGAGGGCTACCATCCTGCTTGTCCTAGGAGAACTTGTCTTAATATCAAGTGACCTTCATATAGCGCCACTTCAAGCTTTGTGGCTTTTCAAATGATAAGCCCTGAAGAAAGCACCAGGGCTGTATAATCATAAGGTCTCTTGAAATCTTATTTTTAGGATTCTTCTATGAAGCTATCAGAAGTTATCAGTCACACTTATCTGAAAGCTGTCCACTAGTATTTAGCTGTCAAGCTAAATACTAGTGGACTGCTTTCAGATACCAGTGGACTGCTTTACATAGCAAGTTTGATTTAGATTGAATTCTCATGTTCATGCTATTCATTGGGTATTTATTTATTAGTGTCCTAGGAGAACAGCATGTCTGAAGGCAGTGGATACAGCAGCAGTTGAAAGTGATAGAAATAATGACTGCAGGAGAGCAAGAGCTGAGGAGCTGGGTCGGAATAGTGAGTTTGGAGGAGGAAAGAATATGGCCAGTTTCCTCCAATGTGCTTTCAGAAAAAGAGAGGGTAGTGGGCACCAAGGGAAGTATAAAGGAAAGAAGTGGAGGAGAGGTGACCTAGGTTGAGAACGCGAGACTAATTTTGTAAATCTTATCATGGAAGTAGTCAGTCATAGTCTGGGCAGAGAGTAAAGTGGGGATGGGAGGCGAAAGAAGTTTGAGGAGGTAATTGAGTGTGGCAAAGAAACAGCCACGGTTGGAAGCAAAGAGTTTGTCAGATAGCTGTCGTAGTCTTGTATGACAAGCAAAATAGACTGGAAGGAGATTAACATGAATTTGAAATGTATGAAGTCAGCATGGACATAGGATGTTAGCCAGCGACGTTCTGCAGAGTGGGCATAGGAATGTAGGAAGCAAATTCTAGGGCTGAGCCAAGGCTAGGGTTTGGTGCTCCTTACAGGACAGGTAAGTTGAGCAAAAGTGTCAAAAGCAAAAAAGAGAGTATAATGTAAGAAGAAACTACCTATTAACTGATTCTGACAATATACAGGAAGAGAGGAGAGTTGAGAAAGTAGTGGAGAGAATGCAAGGGTTGACCATCTAGAGATTCCTAAAAGTGTTAGAGGTGACTGGACAAGGCTGTGGAGGAAGGTACCGTATTTTCCGGCGTGTAAGACGAGTTTTTAACCCCTGAAAATCTTCTCAAAAGTCGGGGGTCGTCTTATACGCCGGGTATCGTCTTATAGGGCGTATACCGTAGTTGTCGCCGGTAATCCAAAGTTACAGCGTCTGGTGCATTCCCCGTGCCCTTGCTCCTCGAGTCACTCCCCCGGATGCTGTAAAAGCAAGCCCCTTTTGCCCAGCACCGACCAATTGGGCAATGCGCCTTCGCTCCTCGAGTCACTCCCTCCCCTCACCAGATGCAGTAAAAAAGTTAATTCTGCGCTCCCTCGCTCCCCGATTGGCCGGTGCTGGGCACCGGCCAATCGGGCAGCGCGCCCTCACCCCTCCTGCTGTAAATGTTGGAATGCGTTGTAAGAGGGGTAGTCTTATACGGCGAGTATATCCCAAACTCTATATTTTAACTGTAAAAGTTGGGGGTCGTCTTATACGCCCAGTCGTCTTATACGCCGGAAAATACGGTAGTTTAATGTGAAAGTTGTCAGATGATGGTCTGAGAGGAAAAGAACTAAGATGCAAAAGACAGAGAAGACCGTCTAAGGAAAGGACTAGATCAATTCAGTAGCCTGCTTATGAGCAGGGGAAGTACAGCAGTGTTGGAGATCAAATGAATTTCATCTTTAAATTGCTACTGCCGCTGCCACAGGAACGGAACAGCTCCACTGTAGGTAAGAGGTCTGCAAGCAGGCCTGGTGTGCACTCGGGTACCTATCAAAATTTGGTGCCGAAAGCAGTTGCCTATTCCCAAATCCGAGCCTGGTAGTGAATAAGGAGATGGAGTGGGCCTCAAAAGGAAGAAAAATAATAGGACTGAGGTGGAAGAAGGGGTTGAAACCTACAGAAGGGAGATAGCAGCAGTCTAACACCACCACCATGGACTACTAATGCAAGGTATATGGGAGAACAGATAACCTCCATGACAGAAAACAGCAACTGAAGCAGAGTCCTCAGGGGGAAGTAAGGTCTCAGTCAAGGCAAGGAGATTTATTTATTGAATTTATATTCTGCATATTCCACAGTTCATAGTGGATTAAGTGCTTGAGAGATGAAGAGATCATGAACGTAGGCAAGCTTACCGGAAATAGAGTGGGCATTGCACAGGAAGCATGAGAAAGGAAAAGAAAAGGGAGGGCGGGAGAAGGGGAACAGAGAGAAGACTGGAGGGGTAACAGTTTGATATGCACAGACGAGGAGAATGCTGTCTTGGAGAGCCAGGATTGGGATTGATATCCCCGGCTGAGAGTAGTAGGAGGAGCCAAAGAATATAAAGAAGAGAGGTAGAGGTGTGATGACCTTGACATGGATGAGATGCTGCTAGAAAGAGAGGAGAAGGCTGGATGAGAGGAAGAAAAGTTTGAAGCTCAGGAGAAGTGGACAGAGCAGAAGATGGCATGGCAGGTGAGGTAAAGAATGCAGAGAATAGGGACAATGGACTTGGTGTTAATTAGACTGTGGAGGATTAGAATCAGGAAGTAGAGATGTAGTACAGCCATAGAAAAGAGAGAGAGAAAAAAAACCTACTAATCTGAAGTAATACCATGGCACGCATCTCCTGGCCAGCCAGTGGAAACCCAAGGGGGTTGGGAGTTTCTTCTGAGGCAGCTGGGAGAAGAATTATTGGACTGCAACCTCCCCAGAATCTGGCAAGTTGCTCAAGGAATGCAAGCTAGGAGCAGCTCAGGTCCGAGGTGGCTTATGGTGAGTGCAATTAGTACCGCCCTTAGTAGCTGTACATAGCTTTGAATTCCTGTAAAACCTATACACTCTTAAGGGTAGCTTGTAAATCAATGCATAAGACTATGAGCTGCAAGGGTTGTATATTTGCCACATTCCCTCATCTCCTCACAAACATAGAATTTAGACTTCTCCAAATTCTCATAACTCAAAAAGGTACACGTTGATTAACTTAAAAGAGATTTTGTTTACTTTAGAGAAAAGATTAGTATGGCTACAAAGTCTTTTTGGCTTGTTTTTGGAAAGCTCAGACAGGCACAAGGCTTGTTTTGTAACTGAGTGCTGGTGGAAGTCTAAGTGCTTACATGGATCTCTGATTGAGGAAGTGTGTAATCTTGCCTAAGGGATCACGTCAAATTATTTTAACTTTTTACAGAGACTTGGGCTTTTATAGGATATAAAAGAGCTTTGGGTGGACAGAGAAAACAGGATTTTTTTTTTTTTTTGTAAAAAAAAAGGTGCACTGGCCATAATCATTCACATTCTAAAACAGCCAGGGCACTATCACCCTGATTAGTTAATTTAATTTAGGCTTTCTGTTCTGTCTTTCAGCTGGACAATCACTTCCAGGCGGACTATAGGGTAGTTAACCAGATTAAAAAGAAAAAAAACAAAACATTGCCGATACAGTACAGTGCGCTCCGATGGAGCGCACTGTTAGCCTGCTCTTGGACGCGCATTTTCCCTTACCCCTTATTCAGTAAGGGGAGGAAAACCCGCATCCAACCGCGGCACCAAAGGTCGGCGCTAATTTCTTCCGGCGCCGGGAAAGTGCACAGAAAAGCAGTAAAAACTTTTTTCTGTGCACCCTCCGACTTAATATCATAGCGATATTAAGTCAGAGGTCCTGAAAAGTAAAAAAAGTTAAAAAAAAATATATATATTTGAATTCGGCCCGTGGCTGTCGGGCCGAAAACCGGACGCTCAATTTTGCCGGCGTCCGGTTTCCGAGCCCGTGGCTGTCAGCGGGCTCGAGAACCGACGCCGGCAAAATTGAGCGTCGGCTGTCAAACCCGCTGACAGCCGCCGCTCCTGTCAAAAAGGAGGCGCTAGGGACACGCTAGTGTCCCTAGCGCCTCCTTTTACCCGGATCTACCGCGTCACCTAATTTAAATAGAGAATCGCGTGCACCGGGAGAACGGGCGTTCGTCTGCTCTCCCGCGGACTTTACTGTATCGGCCCGCGTGTAGGGTCTCAAGCTTTTATATGCTAGGGACAAGCCAACTTCCTTCCCCAGAAAATTAAACAGTAGGGAGGGGAAGGGGAAGGTCTTTAATCTCTTGGGTCAACCATGCAGCTGGCCTGTGAAATTTTAAGAAGGCAACTAGCAAGTTCCAGAAAATATTTTTCTTTTTTAAGAAAAACGAGTCCTCGCTCACTCCTCGCTCTCTCTCTCTCCCTCCCCAGCCAACAGTATTGCCCTCAAAAGAAAAAATACAAATCTCTCTCCTTCCTACCAGCTGATTACCGAAAAATACCTCCCTCTTTCTTTCCCTGCCCACTCAAAGTCAGCCATCGGCTCATTTAAAAAAAAAAATAAAATCCCTTCTTCTCCCCCCAGCTCAGCCCACTCAGTCACTCTTGGGTGAAGTTTAACTTGGAGGAGGGAAGGGTTCTGAATTTGTACTCACAGCCATTACTTTTATTTTTTGACATGTAGCTGTCATTTCTCCATTTTGTATTAGTGTGGATTTGGAGTTTTATGAGCATGCAAATAGCTCCTGAGTTAAAAATAAAAAAAAAAGGCAAGCTTTTTTTTTTTTGACTGGTGGGACATTTGCATGCCATCAGTTTATTGCATCCCATGGGGCAGCAGGTTTGTTTTGTTTTTTTTTTACAATGTGCGCAATGTAAAACCTTTGTTAACATTTTTAACTCCAATTTCAGCACTGGTTTTATTAACCAGTACTAAGACTGGAAGTCAGACAATCCAGAACATTCATTTTCGACTATGCACTCCGAGGCCCATGCAGTCTCATGCCAAGCACAGAAGGGAAGAAATCCAGCGGTACAAGGAGGAAGGAAAACTGTCTTGCAATTAAATTTATCACCACCCTGACAAAGGAAAAATTTAGTAAGCCTAGAATTGTAGTGCGGACATTTATACTATTCATTTAAATGCCTGTGCAGGTATTAATATTAATCCTTTAATATTTTTATCATATTTTCAGGACAGAATTGCAGAACTGCCTCATTTTCCAGGCAGATCGCACGCGATAAGGGACGTTTCGCACGCGAAAAGTCCCTTATTGCGTGCGATACCAAGATGGGGGCGGAGTCTGCCCTGGAAGAGGAGGAGTCGGGGCGTCACCGGGACCGACGCCGCGAAGACGCTGCAGACGAAGAAAAGGTAAGGCCCTTTTCGCGTCCTAGTTCACACCCAATAGCTACACCTTCTATGGTGGGGCTATTGTGTGCGAAACCAGCAGCGATTGCACCACGACGGTGTGATCGCTGCTGGCTAGCACAGGACCGCCCCCCCGTTTCGGCCCCCCGCCCCTTATTACCTAAAGTATCGCAGGCCTGCGATACTTTAGAAAATGAGGCCCTATATCACCTTAAAGCACTATTGAAATCACCAGGGGGTCTATCTGGTCTCTACTGGACTGTGGAGACCGTCATGCCACCCTCATATGATGTATCACATTCCTCTCTCATTCTTTGAAACCACCAGTCTTCAATGAAGGTAAAAACAGAAAATCACTACCACCATGAACTGTAAAGCATTTTGAATACAAAGCAGCATGTGGCACAGAAACCCTATCCTTACCACACACACACAAATACATAGGCACGTATCTAGGAGCTCAAAAGTGCTTACCCTTTGACCTTTCAGGAAACCACATCAGGGAGTCTATACAGCTGGGTTGCATTGCAACCTGATCAACCAAGCTGTTACTCCAATCCAACAAAAGCAAAGGGCAGGGTTACCATAATTATTTCCTTTTCAGGACAAGCTATTGAAAACAAGGCCCTTTTCTTTATCTTGCTTCAGGTAACAAATTTCTGCTCCCCTTCAGCTTTAAGAGGCATTATCCGAAGGGGAAAGAGAAAAGCTTCTATCTATGATAAGCAACCAGTGGACTCAAAAGCTCATTCCTTGAAAGGAAATATTCTCAGATAACACCACCAGCAAACAGAGTCAGATAACTGCTGCTGTGTAGTCTCTAATATATCTGACAGCTAAGCACCAACCAAATCAGTATTTACTTAATTTTTCCTGAACTTTCTCCGATTAATTCAGCTATCCGAGGTAATACATAAAAAGTATTTTCTTATAGATTGTAGAGGAATATGCTCAGAAGAGACAAACATTTTAGTAGATAGGAAAACAGCAGAAGGGGAAAAATGCTCGTCATACATCAGAAAAGATGACTCAGAACTAGGGGAAGTGAAGGACTATGGAGAAAATATTTTGCCACTAGAACAGACCATAGAAACAATCATCATCTTGATAAAGCTAAAGCACTAATATTTAAAATATCCAAAAGCAAGAACAAAATAAATAATAACCGAAGAGCTGAAAACAATCCAACAATGTGGAAACAAAGCCAAGTGCAGGGGATATGTGAGACGAATCGCCACCAGCTTTGGTCTGAAGCAGGATCAGCTGAGCAATCACTTTAATCTAGCTGAATAATAATCTGCTTTGAATTTTATTTTATTATTTTTGGAATTCACTGTGCAGTTTATTTTTTATGAGCCCCTGTATTTATGGGAGAGAGATGGTATGAGCATCACAATTATAACAACATGCTGGCATCCAATAGATCCATATCTTGGGTTTTGTCTTACTTCTGCAGACAAAAGACTGAATGAGCACATTTGAAACTTCTGATCAGGAGCACCAATTGTCTAGGCTTTGACCTTAGTTACTCTCCATTCATAACACAATCATTTTCTTAAGCTCCTGTATTCTTTCACTTTGATTACAATAGGGGCGCAGTCTGGTAAAAGACCAGGAAATGTTGTCTCTTCTGACAGATCTCTCTTACTTTGGGACATTTCTGCCAGTATTAATCAGGTAGATTCGATGTGTTACTCCTGGAGGAGCTCTGTGCAATTCCCCTCTAGCGCAGGATTTGTAAAATCCGTTCCAAATTTGGCTGCGCCAACCTGGAGGGAGGAAGAACAGCCTAGAAGGAAGAAGCTGTCAGATTTTGGCCTGAGCGGGCCGGAAGAAACAGTGGCATCACTGGAATGGAGGCAGCACAGTAGGGTCGAGCCTACGATGAGGGAGAGAACAAGTCAATGTGGTGGGGTCAGAGATCAAGCCTGCCGGGAGGAAGAGAGAGTCAGTGTGGTGGAGGTCGGGGGAGAGCCTGTTGGGAGGGACAGAGTCGATATGGTGAGGTGGAAACTGTAGGGAGGAGAGGGGGAGCAGTAGTGGTTTTAAAGTTGGAGGGGGGTGGTCACAACGGTGGTTCAACCTAAGGAGGGCAAGAGAGCTGATGGGCATCAAACCTGGGGAGGGGAGGATGATTCTTGGTGGGTGGGGGGGGGGGGAGGGAAGAAAGTGCTTGCATTGAGGTGGAGCATGAGGTAGAGGGGACATAGCATGAATGGTGGCGGGGAACGGTGAATTTGAGGCTTGGGTTGTGTGGCATAATGTGCAGGGAGGGCTGGGGTGGGTGAGAAACATCCATGTTACTTGAAGAGGTCAACGTACAAGAGTCAGACGTCGGCCCTATTGATTAAACCTTTTGTTTTTTGTTCTGCTATGGATGTGGGTGGGGGAGGAACATTGTTAAACTTGTTTCTGCGCAAAAAAATAAAAAAAAACCTCTTTTCATTGGAGTAGCAATTTTTTTCTGTATTTTAAATCAAGTATCACTCAAAATCAGGGATTATATTATGGTATTTTGACAAAGTATGCAGAATTTTGCAGAATTCTTAAAAGGTTTGCACAACATTTTTCATTTTGATTGCACAGATTTCCCCCAGGAGTAATGTGTGTGCCAGAGTTTGATACTTATAGTGTTACTCCTCTCACTGCAGGACAGTTTTAAGGAAGATGCTTAAAATGATAATAATAATAGACATTGCTTAAAGTTTGTAAAATTGGAGGCTTTTAAGAAGACTGTCAGGATATTTTTTGACATGTTTCTCATACGTTCCTAAAGAATCCCGTTCTGTTTTCATAGGGTAAGGGCATTACCCGAATAATGGACTAACCTGTAACTGTGCTGACCCTTCAGTGGTTGGCAACCACGATCCTGCTTTGGAAGTGTTACTGCTATCCAAGATTTGAAACTCCACTGAAGTTAATGGTTAATCATTATTTGGCCCGGGTCAATTATAAAGACCATGCAAAAAACATAATTCTATTTATTTATTTATTTAGATTTATATTCCACTTTTTTCAGTGCTTCAAAGCGGATTACATTCAGGTACTGGAGGTATTTCCCTATTCCCAGAGGGCTTACAATCTAAGGGGGTCATTTATCAAAATGCGATAAGGCGTTTTCACATGTGTTAAGGGCTTATCGTATGTGAAAAGCCCCGTTAACACATGCGATTGCACCATATCGTATGGTACGATGCAAATTCAGAAAATAGGAGGAGTTAGGGGTGGAGAGTGGGCTGGGTTAGCCTGTCTGTGAAGAGCTATTGCACAGCTGTAATGCTGATTTTAACTACACCTCTTTGAATTGTGTTAGGCTGTGCGATAGCTGCCGAGACCATGTGGTAAGGTTTAATTGCCCTTTGTGATGTCTCCTGTAAGGCTGATTTCAGGTAGAGAGGTAGAGGTAGAGAGAGAGAGGTAGAGGTAGAGGAAGAGAGAGAGAGAGAGAGAGAGAGAGACTGGCCTAGGGGGTTAGGGGCCACTTTGACATTGCACATGACACCTACGAACAGAACAGTGGTCTCATGAAGATTTGATGACCTTTGGAGTGAGGAAACTCACTCCAAGATGAGATTTGGGCAAGGTTCTCTCAACCTAGCTTGATGGACTCTCTACCTGGGTAACATCAAGCTAGGTTGAGAGAACCTTGCCCAAATCTCATCTTGGAGTGAGTTTCCTCACTCTGAAGGCCATCAAATCTTATGGGCCATGACATTATGACTAGGCTAGGCGCTCTCTCTCTCTCTCTCATGGTTGAATGCAGGAAATACAACAGGTCAGCACTTATCGCAGAATCTGAAAAGAGTATTGCAATTTGTGCTAACTTAGCTCTTCGCACAAGTAATTAGCGCAAATTGCGATAAATGCTATATTAGCATAAAACACGCCCCTTTTGCTATCGCATTTTGATAAATCCAGGCCTAAGTTTGTACCAAATTTCTGTAGCTAAAGATATATTCTTTTAGAAAAAGAAGATAATTTAAAATTAAATCACTACAATGCTCTCATTACAAACCCCTTTTAAAATTACCTCCTAAGTTTTCTTCCCACAGATGTAAACTGGTAAAAAAAAAAAAACAACCTTTAGTAATTCAGGGCCTTAAAAATTCAGAATGTGGAGTGAGCATCATGAGACTGCAGAACCATAAAAGCAAGTACATGCACAAAGCCGATTAACAGATTCTCTCAAAAGTTCAATACTTGCTCCAATTCTATTTAAACTTTTATATCAATGGCATCAAAATATATGTCATGTATACAGATAACATTTCCTTCAAAACCCAAGCTCAGACATTTACTACTATTTATCATTTGAGGAGCTCAGTGATAATCTAAACCCAGGTATGATAATGGCTATATATTACAAAGATGGTGCTTGCAGGCAAGCGCTTATCAGGGCTTCCTCAGCAGCATCCCACCCTCTTAGATCAGACCTGAATACACAACAAAGCTGCTCAAAAAGACCTGTTCTAATATGGATTTACTGCTGCACTTGCTCTATCCACCAAAGCTTTACGGAACATTACAGTACCCAGCATGGCACAATAGGTCACATGTGAACAGCTCTCCAGGCTTTGATGATCATACTAGATATGGGCTCTGCTAAATACACTCTGCACTGGCCAAAATTACTCCACGTAAAGCCTTAGAGCTTTGGCCACCATCAGGAGCCATCTTCTGTTTGTGCTCAACAGTTGCATTCTTCCTGTTAAAGAGGCAGATGGTTGGCTGGACAAAGTCACACTTATGGTGGATAAGTTTCCCTAGAGAGCGATATCCATGCACAAATTGGCTCTCTGAAATTTGCCCTCCCTGAATACGAGCAAAAGTGGATGCACTGTGCAATGCTGCAGGTACGTTTAGCTGTATTTACGGAAAGCATTCCTGGGAGCAGGTTTTGGGCAGGATTGGGAAAACAAAATGCACATACAGGTGAATTTTCAATGAGTTACGCACGTAAATGTAACATACTACTGGAGCAATTTTCAAAAGCCGTTTCTGTGCATAAAGTGCACTTATGCGGGTAAATCCTATTGACAATTCAATGGCATATATTGCAGCAATTTTCAAAAACCCACTTATTTATTTAACATTTTTATATACCGGGATTCATGTAAAATTTACATATCATCTCGGTTTACATTGTAACTCAGAAAACAGGCATGTAAGAATGCAATTACATTGAATGCAATTACATTGAACATTGAACTTACATAAGTAAAGTGCATTTACACACATAAAACCCAATTTTACACATGTAAATACTTTCGAAAATCAGGCCCAAGGATTGTATTTTTAAGCATATGCACCTTGTTGCGACCGACACTGCTTGACGCCCTCACTCCACCCTCTTTACCTCTGTGGTGACTCCCTCTGGATCTGATGGACGGCTGGCTGCCGCGACGTCTCCATGCCATCTCCCTCCGGGGTCCCCGGACCGGCTCGACGTTGCAGATCCGCCATGTTGCCTGAAGACTTAGGGCGCATACGTGCCCTCTGATTGAAGTACCAGCAAGGGCGCGAACCTCAGGGGCGTTCCCCTGAGATGACGTCATCCGCTTCCAGTATTTAAAGGTCTCTGTTATCATTAACTAACGTGGTTAGCAAGGATTTGCTAAGGACTCGCTTTGGCTATCCAAGCTACTCTGCCTCCTCGGACTTACCAGAGGTACCCGCTCCTCGGGAGCCTCACTCTTTTCTTTACTTTCAGATTACAGATAGGAACCGGTACTCACTCCTCGAGGGCCCATGTTCCTGGACACTCTGAAGATTCTCTACTGCCTGGAAACTATCGCTGCTACAAACAATTGTGAGTTACCATCGCTCTCTCAGAACTTTCCCTGGAACCAGGTACTCGCTCCTCGAGGGCCTAAACCTTTCCAGCTCCTGAGCTTCCTTGAGAACTTACGTGAGTTTTGTCATCTAGTTCTGTTCATGAACTCTGCCTACTCACTTTCTCAACATCTCAGCCATCCTGGATTGCTGTTCCAGTACCTGAGGGACTACAGCCCTGCCGGGCATATCAGCTCACTACTGCCACTTCTGGTGGTTTCAAAAACCTGTTTAATAAAAGAACTAATGTGTGTCTGTCTCCATACTCAAGCCTAGCCGGTGGTTCCTCTCAGGATATCCTCCCGGGGCGTGGTCATCTGCCACCGGCCCAGGGATCCACCCACTACTATAACAGAATTACAGATTGTTACTCCCAGCTCTACATAGAGCTTTCCTAACAAGATTGCTTCAGGGGCCCGCAACACAGATCCATATCAGACTGCTATCTCCGCAGTCTAACTAACATCAGATTCTGAACAGATTGCTCCACCCATCAGGCATCAGATCTACAACAGATTGCTAACTCCAGCAACTCGTAGCTTCAGATCCCTAACACACCTTACTTTCCATAAAAATTCACCTACATGAAAAAAGCAGGCGCCAAAGTCCACGTGTACCTTGTACCTGCTGCTAGTTTCAAATGTTACATACGTGTGTATTTTCACTTTGAAACATGGTACAAAATCCATGGGTGAAAAACTAGCCATGAACCCTGTCCCACAGTGAATGGTCTGAGAATTAAGTGCCCTAATGATAACATCTCACTTCAGGATAGTTGTAGTAAATGTTTTGAGGGGGTTTTTTTCCTCCCAATTTTGCATATCTGGGAAAAATGCATAGTACACCTAGCCCTTAGTGCGATCAAGGCAGCTATCTTGACTAGTCCAGAAAGACTTGTTTATTTTTTCCATTTATAAATAACCCCATACCAAAGACTCAAGGAGATGTACAACACAAGTAATGACTCAATATAATACATTTACATCAGTACAGGTCTCTATTATACAAAATTCCTGAGTTGCATCAATGGTCAAATATTACTAACATTTTTCTCCTGATGCAAAAAAAATAGTTCAGACAAGTCTGGAGAAACTCAGCTCTATCCCATACAGATTTACTCCAGTTGCAAGGGTTCTTTTTCTTCTTTTTTTTTTTTTTTGCATGCTTACAAAAAACTTTGGTGAAACAGAGGACTTAGTGCCTGAACGTTTAGACGCCGGTGATAAACGGTTTCCTGACAAAATGTCATGCTAGTTTTGGGTTTTGCTCTCTCTTGGTATTTCATGTACTTTTTCTTTGAAAAATGAATGCTGCCTGGTTCAGGCCTCCACGTTACTTATGGTCCCTTCTTATCAATCATGAGATGCTGATCTTGCACAATCCCTTCTTCTTCTAATTGAATCGCTGCCTTGAACTGACGTTCGGGTCTATACAGCAGGAAGAGTACCACGGTGCAAAGCATTCAGTTCCTATCGAAATGTTGCTTTAGTTTTACACTACGTCAACAACGTACGGAAGCGTAGACCCACATCAATACAGGGAAAGAGTGAGTAATTAGCACAATGCAAAGTGTATTCTGATAACTGTATATGTGGCCTTAAAAACAAAAAGCATTAACTGCCATGGCAAATTCTAACAAACCAGTCAGTTTCTCGTATGTATCAAGCTTGCTCAGCGGAGACTACATATCTTCTTCTTCTCACTTCTTTTCCTACCGATGCTCACTGGAAGGGCCCCTTTTCAATATCTGCAACCTCCACGAGTAAACATTTCACTGCAGCTATGGTAACCTACACACACACCACAAACATGCCAAACCTGCATTTGTTCTAAACTACCTACATGTCAAATGAATGAAAGTCAACTCCGGCTCCAGAAAGGGGGGGAAGGGGAGGATTTTTTTTTTTTTGCTAAAGTTTGCTTAGCCTGACATAACAAGTTAATGTGTAAATTAATTGTTCTACTGTATAAAGCTTCCCACATTTCTCTGAACCCTAATGTCATCCATTCTAACCTTATTAATTGTAACTGGCTACAGATTAAGCTAGCAGCGCACAAATTATTCCTTTTCCAAAAGGTTTGGCCAGTTGACGAGTGCAAATACGGTAGTCTGTGGCCACTCAACTAGTTCTGTTTACAAATCACAATCTGCAAAAGTGCCGATTTAAATCCTGGGGAACTGTTTCACTTCTCATTTTGCCTCTCGCCCTGTTTCTATTTCTTCTGCATCTTCATTTGTCGTCTTTTGGTTTTCTTCTGTTATGATCTGCTGCTCTCTGCAAGAAGGCAAAACTCAAAAGAGAGAACGCTAATTATCCACACACCAGAGCTTCACTCTTCATATTCAAAAAGAGGGTTGCCAACAGGCTCCACGTTCTCAGGACAGGCTCATCTCATCCTGCTTTTACTCCATGGCACACGTGGATTTGCAGAACTTCTTTTCTTTGAGAAATGAGAACTGCAAGTCCATGAGGGTCACAGAGGGGGAACCACGACCTGATCACCCTGTTCTGAAAAAGAGGAGCCAGTTAATGATCCAGGTCATAGACCATATCACATCACATCACATCACTCTTTGTCTTATAAGGAAATCTCCTATGCATCACCAGTCCATATTGCTTAAACTAGAATTACCTTATACGTAGTAACATAATAAATGAAGACAGATTAAGACAAAATGGTCCATCCAGTCGACCCAATGCTATGTGAGTTACCCCAATGTACTCCTGGAAGCACAAAGCAGTCGTACCACTGCTATTATGAGCTGAACTGCCGTTCTATGCAGGTTACCCAAAACTTCATCAATATCCCCTGTCTTCATGGATCCTCTGGGTTTATCTTACTGTTTCTATTAAATTTTGTTTTGCCTCCATCATCTCCTCCACAAGGTTAATCCACCATCCTCTCCTGAAAAAAAAACCCAACACTTCCCAACATTGTTTCTGATCCTACCCTCTTGGAGCTTGACATCTTTTCCCCTGATTTTACAATTTCTTTTCCTTTGAAAAGGGTTTGCTTCCTGTTCATCAATACCTTTCAGATATTTAAAGACCTCTATCATATTCCCATGTCTTTCCTCTCCTAAGGTATACATATTGAGTCCTTCAGTCTCATCTCTTAGGGCTTTTGATGCAGACCACACACCATTTTGGTTATCTCCCTCTGAACCATCTCTAGCCTCTCTATGTCCTTTTACCTGTCTCTTATATCTCTGTGCTTACTCCACTTTCTTTTGTCAATAGAGTTTCTATAAGCGATTGCAAGCTTTCACACTTGTTTACTTTTTCACAGAGGCAGCAAAATGTACACATGGCTCTGTTTTCAAGTTCCTTGTTTCTTGGTGGCCATATTGGTTATTCAGTGTCTGCCCCAAAAGATTGCATCTTTTTTTATTTCTTTACTTTGTAAATAAACACATGCTTCTCTTGATATGGCCATATTCTCCATTTTATAAAATGTTCCTTTCCTGAAGTCACAACTGGAGTCCTGCTTTGGATACTGCAGAGTTTGGTACGGACATAGGTTCTGGATCATAAATAGCACAAAGGCAGTCAAACGTTCTTCAGTTCATCACAGGAGGAACAAGCAATCAGCCGATACAGTACAGTGCGCTCCGACGGAGCGCACTGTTAACCTGCCCTTGGACGCGCGTTTTCCCTTACCCCTTATTCTAACCCGCGGCACCTAATAGCGCCCTCAACATGCAAATGCATGTTGATGGCCCTATTAGGTATGCCCGCGTGATACAGAAAGTAAAATGTGCAGCCAAGCCGCACATTTTACTTTAAGAAATTAGCGCCTACCCAAAGGTAGGCGCTAGTTTCTGCCGGCACCGGGAAAGTGCACAGAAAAGCAGTAAAAACTGCTTTTCTGTGCACCCTCTGACTTAATATCATGGCGATATTAAGTCAGAGGTCCTGAAGAGTAAAAAAAAGTAAAAAAAAAAGAAAAGAAATTTTTAAATGGGCCGGCGGCTGATGGGCTGAAAACTGGACGCTCAATTTTGGTTTATGAGCCCGTGGCTGTCAGCAGGCTCGAGAACCGATGCCGGCAAAATTGAGCGTTGGTTGTCAAACCCGCTGACAGCCGCCGCTCCGGGTCAAAAGGAGGCGCTAGAGACGCACTAGTGTCCCTAGCGCCTCCTTTTGCTCGTTTCTACTGCACCACCTAATTTAAATACAGAATTGCGTGCACAGGCGAGGGGCTGGTGCGCGCGCCGGGAGAGCGGGCGTTCGTCCACGCTCCCATGGACTTTACTGAATCGGCCCGAAAATGAGAAGAGATCTTTAAGCTTGACAGTAAAACTGACTTGACTTGGGGATGACAACAAATATAAAATGTTTGATCCCAACTAGAAAAAGGAGAGCTTTTTCAGCTAAATGTGCTAGTGCCCAGCAGGGAGATAAGGTATGCTGAGCCTGGTCTTTAAAAGGGCTAGGTGTCCCAGCAGTCAAAATGCACAGGGCTCAGATCAGAGATATGTGCACTTTGTCAGAGTTCTAAGTAAGCATATTGGTCCTGGAGAAAACTGGATTATTTTCAGGTTGCAATTCTATTAAGCCAACATGCGTAAAATAGATTTATAGACAGATGCTGGTTTTACATGAACTCTGGAGATCAAACAGCAACCTTCTTTGGAGGACAGTCACCATGTCAGACCAGTCTCTGCTAGCTACTATTCACCTCATAGGTTTAGCATGCCAGGAGTCTTGATGCAGAAAACAAGCAACCTTAATGCAAACAGCTAAAACTGTACCTTGAAGGCATTAACAGAGTGAAACTCTGGCTCCGGGCCTCTAATCCCCTCCTGGGACAGTTGTTTACATGATAGTTTCCCACCTGTGTTTTTAAATGAACCTTTAGGTATAATTAATGGCTGCCTTTAACACTTCAAAGTGCAGGTGTTTGGTTTTCTTCATTGATTACCCCTGCGTTTTAGAAAAAAATAATTCCCTAGTTTCCTGAAATTGTGGCCTTCTCCTATTAAAAAGAAAGCTTTTAATTTTGGTTTTGGATTATTGCGGGTCCTGCTGGGATGGCCAGCTCCTTTCTCCCTTTGTCAGTGGCTCAGCTTTCTGCTGTGTCAGTACAATGAAGGCATCGTTTACTGCAATGTTCGGGTCACAGAAACACAAATCCGGAGCAAGGAAGCCGCTTCCTTTTTGAGGCATCTCTATACGTCTGAGTACAGCAGCACCTCGGAGACCGTGGCTGAATGAAAGGGTGCTCACAATGGAGGGAGCTGGGTACTGCCCCAACTGCTATTGCTGTTATATTACTTTATTCCTTCTTTGATTCATAGGGTTGGTGCTTCCATTAGATCAAACTATGCAGTCGCCTAGAGCACCAAAATTTAGGGAGGGGCAGCAAAATCCCACCAGCACAAGGCCCAGAGGGGAAAAACCAGATACTGCCAAAGAAGGGAGCGCTGTTCTGGCGCTGCCACCAATAGATAAGTAAGGGTGGGGTATGTATAACCGAAAGTTCGCCTGGGGCACCAAATACTCTTGTACCGGTCCTGTTGATTCACCTACACAAACTAAGAGGAAGGTCTTATACCTTTAAAAAAAAAAGAAAAGAAAAGGGCAATAGGAATAAAAATGGCAACACAGATTTTACTTGTTTCATCATCTTTTTCCTTTTTCTCTCCCCAGAGCAGCTGTCTGGGCAGCACAGGTTTCTTTGTTGACCCAAGGATGGAGGTCTTCCTCAAGACCGAATCCCTCAGATCCACCCTGCATGCAAGAGCTTCTGTCTGTGGCAGTGGTCATCCTCCATGCCTTGCTATCTTAAACTCCATTTTCAGGGGCTGAACTGAATTCTTTGCGAGAAAGTGCACGCTATTGTAAGTAATCAAAAAATAATAGTGTGATGTTTCAGATTGGGAGAATCACTGGGGAAAAAAATGAGGACTAGGCAGAAATGCTAAACAACAATAAAAAAAAAAAAAGCCAAAAACTTTGCAAGAAAGGACTTAAAGAGAACTAGGAATAGACAACTGGGTAAGGAACAGATCAAAAACAATGAATTTCCAATCTTTATGTGTAGCAGAAATAACAGAAATTCCAGGAGGGACCTCCAGTGGGCAGATATTGCAAGACCACATTCACCCACCATAACCCATCCTGCCCAATGTATCCTCTCTCTGTATCTATATATAGGAAAAATAACATTTATTCCCCTACTCAGAACAGAGAAGGATTAGGACTACCATATATCACCCTCGTAGCTTCTATGAATAATGCCATTTTTATGAAGTGCCAGTACCAAGTGACTATTCTGTGAAACAGATGGAGAGAGAGAAGATTTTCAAGTATGAAAAGATGCAATCAGAGACCAAGAAAATGTGACAGAAAGAGAGGAAAAAGCATCCCAATGGTATTGGGTACCACAGGCCTGATTAAAAAACGTTGTAACACACCTTGATATGTGTCTATGCATATTACATCCTATAAACTCCAGAAGAAGGAGGCTCTCTTTGGTACAATGCGAATATTAAGAACGACACTAGCAGTAAAGTTGAGAGACTGAGATCATATCCAACATACCCTGGCTTACAAGCGAGGTTCATTCCTGTCATGGCATGTGCAAAGATAAAGAGAACCTATATAGGGACGTTACCCCGAAAGAAAGCTCACCTTCTCTGCCAGCAGCTCTCGGATCTTACTGGCTTGCAGGCGGAATTTGAAGAGCTGTGTCTCCAGCGTGAGGCAGCGTTTCTGCCAGTCCATACAGCCGCTGTCCTCCAGCAGCAGCTCTTCCATGGTGGGGCCCCTGGGTCTCTCTTTACAGGTCTTTCAAGAGGCGCTGGAAATGAAGACAAGAACAGCATGCAACGGTTAAACCAGACGGAACCGTGCAGGTACTGACCCTACTGCACTTCAAGGGAGGCTTCTCTTACGTAGGAGGAGGACTGGGGATAAAAATATAGAATGTACTGCATCTTAAGGAAAAAAGCTGAAGTTACTTTGAATAGTGTTCAGAACTATAAATATAAAGATACACAGAAAAAGAAACTCAGGGCACAAATAACATATGTAAGAATACACCATACAGACAATGGATGACCAAAAACACAAATACATGGCATTGCCAAGGTGCTGCTGTATGCAGACTTGATACAATACAGATCTATCTATTATGTATAATAAATGTTTGCCCATTTTCCATGAGCCATGCAGAAAACTATGTTTACAGCTTACACAGACATCCCTTTGATTTGGCTTGAACAATAACGACCAGGGAGCTACTTTAGAGTCCATATCCAAATATGAATAAAAGGTACATAAATACCCCAGGCCTAGAACTCTTCCTAATCTGCTTACTCCTGTATCTCACTTTACCTCATACCTTAGGATGGGAAATACCCCTCCTTCATCCCAGTGGATTATACCACTCTGAAAAGAGAGGTTGACTAGAGCAGCATGCTCACGAAGTCTGGACATCCAAACAGCCCGGGTATGCTATATGCACCATACTGAGCGCTCGTACAGAGGGATGCAAATGCATTTGTATTGTTCTTGTCACAAGCAGGTACATAAACAGAAGAAAGCCGTGCACTAGTTTATGTACTCGCTGTTTCTTTTAAAAAAGTACTGACCAACAAATAAACTGCAGTTCCCATAGACTTTTCAAAGCACTTACTGTGCTGCGTAATCCATGTGTGAAAGCCTGCTTCTAACTGGGGGGGAAGGGGGGGAGGGGAAGGATATTTCTTTTCATTTGCAAATTTTTAAATCCACAGGGCTAGAAAGTCCCTTTCTTTAGAGGCTGTGAACTAATTGAAGTGATCAGCATACAATGGGCCCAGTGTCTTTCTGCATGACAGTCATATTAGGTCAAAGATTTGGCTATATAAGGTATTAGAGTACAGAAGAAAGCCAAGGGGAAAAAAAGCCCCATTCATAATCTTGCTGAAATGGACAAACAGGGCACTCAACCTGCACTCCTCCTCCTGGAAAGCAGGCTGTCAAGGAGACATCATGCTAATCAGTAATACCAGAATTAGAAAAACATCCTAGATTTGTGACTAGGATTTCCGAAAAACAAAAAATGATCAGCAGGGTGATTATTATTCCACGACGGTGTTCTGGCGACACCAGCATGTCGGTGCCTCTGTTAGATTTAATGCCAAATGTTTTACGTAAAAATGGTAAAAAAAAAAATAAAAAATCAAGTGACAAGTGGAGGGAGCTCACAAGCATAAAGGTGAAATAAAAGGTAAACTGTCGCCAAATGTCTGCAGAAAATAACGTGAAACCACTAGCTCACTCGTAATACGATTTGATAAAGTTTGGGGCAAAACAGGGACAGCAAAAAGTGATGATTTTCAGGAATAATTTGCCAGGAAATTAGGGAAAAAATGGAGGGTTTTGCATATCTGTACTCAAGGCACCTCGGATGGAAAATTTTCATCCTTTTTTTGCTGCTGGTTTCATTTTCACTGTGGGCACTCTCAGGGTTGAGGAGCTCCCTGCTCATCAGAATGTCACAGCTCTGGCTCATAACGCAGGGCTTCCTGGGATCTTAATAACAAATGCTACCACAAGGGCATTTGTTTGTTTGGGTTAAATGAACTGCAACTATTTAAAACAAAAAAAAAAAAAATGTGTTTCTAGAAGAACCTCTGAATCAGCTAAATCAGAGGCTGGGAATCTTAGCGCGAGGTTTCCTGCGAGGTCGTCTTTAAGGCTCTGTTTGGGAACAAGTCACTGATTGCTAGTATGAGGCAAGGTCACAATAAAAAACAACACCACTCTTTCATGAGCTGGGTACCAAAGAATGACTGGTTTACAGCAGAGGGTCTGATATAATAAAACCCTTGCTAAAATCGGAGTTAGATTATAGTGCGCTAAAATGAGTGATCCTTGCGGGATTCGGTAAGCTATATACACTTATTAGGCACCATAAAATTATCCATCAGTAAGAATCCAAATAAACTTGAAATCATTATAATCCCGCCTAACAAAAAATGTTTGCTTTCACAATTTTTGCTTTCTTACTTCAGAAATGTAACTCTTGCGTTCTTTTTAAAAAGAGAATATCTTTAGCAGTAGTACATCATCACAGTGTTACAGGCACATGAGCTGCCCTATCGCTAGAAAAAGCAGCTGGAATTTTAAGGACGAAGCTGAATGCCTAATAACAGACCCGGTGCTACCAGGTGTGCACACCATACAATTACATAGAGCAGCTCATCCAGGGGGCGGGGCTAAAGTGTCAATTACATAGAGCATCCAGGGGGCGGGGCTAAAGTGTCAAATCCCATGTTTTATTAGCTTAGTTCTGGTTTAATCCTATCCCAGCTTGGATCCTACAAAGGCCTCTGTTTCTCCAGTACAGGCTTCGTCAGGGGAATATATCAGCTGTCGATTGAGGAAATCTCTTACATCATAATGCCTTTATGTAATCTAGTAGCAATAACCTTATGTCACAAGAAGTGCTCCAGAACAAAAACACTTTCTTAAGCCATTCACCACAGAGAATGCAATAAAAAATAAATAAACAATATATACTACTAATATATATCTAACTATATTGAAAATTTAAGGGGGGGGCAAATATCCACAAATTTTTCAAACCTCAAAGATAGTTTTCCATTAACTTGGTAGCTCAATCTATAAACCATTCATCAAAATTTTTAAAAACGCTGTCTCTTAGAAATTTGCCATGTTTATGGAATCACCCATTACCTCTACAAACAAAAAAAAGGCATCACAGGTTTTAATATATCATTCTAATTATATCCCTGACTATAAAATCTAACCCACACAGATCTTATCATTCATTACCTTATTGTTGCATCATTCTCATTCCAACTTTGTTCATTCGAGGAGTCGCCTGTAATTGCCAACTTTATTCCTGACAAATATCTTACCAACGTCAAAAAGAAGCCACGTCATATTATACCCTTTCCTGACTTGTAATAACTTAATATATATCTTCTTATAGACAAATGGACACACAAAGTAGTAGAATGGGAAGTATGCAATAAACTTCCCTTTCAATGATTTTATTTGTTCCACTTTATATATCCTCTTAAATAAAAATGGGTATCTATTTTAAATGGATGGCAGGAGTTAAAAAAAAAAAAAAAGCCTCCCATTCAATAGCTTTATTGAGACCTCCTTGGGTGGATCGTATCCCACTGGTATATTTACCTTTGCTCATGTCTCTATAATTGAACTGAGGTGTTACCCCCCCTATTAAAGAACATTTGTTGTATTACAAACCGGCCGATGCAATACCACGTAAAAAAACATGCATCCAAATTGGGCGCACGTTTTATGATCGTATGCATATCCACCTCTGCTGGGCGCTCAGTGCAACAGGCAAATGAGCTGCCATGCTAAAAGGGATGCGCTAGCCTAGTGCTCTGCATCAGGCACCCAGGAGATGTGGCTGTGTGCCCACAACAACCCAGGGATCCCTCCCCATCCCCGGCAGGGCTGTTCCCAATTGCTCCTTTTCACTTGGTGGTGAATCGGCTCGTGAGCAGCATGCTGTGGCACTGCCTCACCTCCCTGAGACCGACCCGTGTTCCTTGCCTGCATCTAGAGGAAGCTGCAGGACTTCTTCTAGGTGAGCAGGTTGCACTGGGTCTCTGCAGGGGTCCTGTCTATTCCCTTTAGAGAGGGTGGACAGAGGCTCATGTGCCTGAAAAGCTAGGCACACACCTTCCACCTTCAGGCCCTGCAGAGATATCTGTATGCAAACTCCGCTCCGCGATGGCACCCACTGGCAACGCAATTTTTCCGCCAAGCGGGCAACCTGTGGTACGACTGACAGTTGTTCATCCTAGACACAAGAGGATTCGCCTCCTCACAGCTGCCAGGATTCTACAAGGAATTGCTGAAGGCCTGGAAACTGCTGGGCGTGACCAGAGGCCTGGCTAATACAAACTGAGACTTCCTGGGTGAACCCCTTCTGCATAACCCCAGTCTGGGCTTGGAGGGGCTGGAAGACCTATACGTGAGACGCCAATTGGACAAGGTCCGGATAGCCAAGGTTGGAGACCTGCTAGAGGATCTGATGACCGCTGTGGGGCACCTCTATAACTGTGCACCCAGGGCTCTGACAAATTGCTGGTGCTCTACTGGAGAGGGCCCGCGAGCCAGGATTCCCCACCCGACCACGCCCTCCCTGGCCCCCCAGCTCTGCTAGTAGGGCCTAGGCTGCCGAAATGTGGGCCCTCTCAAGAAGCTCAACCTCCTCGAGCCCAGAGCCTTAGCAGGCTGCAGAAGCTGCCCCTAACATCCTTCTGAACTATGTCTCGAAAGAACCTGTATCTGCTGGTGACCCATACGGAGCCCATGGAGGGCTTTTCTCCCCAGAATGCCCTCCTCGTCGTGGTGACTCTCCCAACCCCAATGATCCTGCTGAACAGTGGGACTCTCCTTTTCCTCTCCTCAACTCCCCCCCCCCCCCCTCCCCCTGGCCTGCAGGTAAGGCAAAGCCAGCACCAGCGGAGGAGGGGGTGAGCATGGCTGCCATCCAAGCAGCTAACAGAGATTCATCCCCCAGCCAAAGTATTACAACTAGGCTGAAAGCCAGGGCATGTCATTTAGGAGAACTACAAGCTGCACTATCAACCAGCAGTTCCTTGTTCTAGGTTCCCCTTCCCTAATTTTTTTCAATCCCCGTTGTCCCCACAAGGGAGAGGAGAAAGGTGTAACTTCCTAAAAGGGGCAGGGCGGCCTTCCGCCACCCCACCCCTCCGGACCTAGAAATAGATCCCTCCCTGTTCTCAGAACCTACCCTCCCCCAGGCCTTCTAAGTAAGGAAGTTTTCCTTCTAATATGATGATTCTTTAGCTCTGAAGGTTCCTCCTGGGGTTTCTTTCCTGCCCAGATTCCCCTACTGGTTTCTTCACCCAGCCTCTCCTGTGGTATGTAGTAACCATCACAATAAGTAGACCTTCAGTGCATATATTTATTCATTCTACTTATTACATGACTCAATGTCATGATGCTATAAGCATACTACAACTTAAACCACCAAAAAATGGAATCACAACGAAAACAAAAATAAAATATACCATTTACAATTAAAAACAATCATACAAAGAGCTGCAACAAAAAACGTGCAACACCACTTCTGCACTCTCTCACATTTAGAGCTTCTGTTTGTAGGTTTTAATCAGACACCAATAAAACATTATTCACATTCACACAAAAAAACTAATAGGTGTTCATTAGACAAGCACTGGAGAAACGCCATTGCTCCTAGTATTATTTTACACTTCTCTGCCGGTCTAGGATTCTTCATTCCATTTTGGTGCCTTTTCTGCATGACAACTCTTCAGCTGCACAAGCTTTGGGCCTCTAGTTTCCTCCTCTTCCCAATGGCTCCACTGCGTAATTGTTCCCAATAGTGAGCATCAGTAAGAGGTGGTAAGAGGAGTTTGAGAGTGGTAGGGACAGGGGTGGGGGAGACACAGTGGCAGGACTGGGAATGGGGGGGGGGGGGGGGGGGGGGAAACCAATGCTGGTAACTGGGGGTAAATGTGAATAAGGTTTTGATGTGGCAGTATATTTCTCTTATGAAAGTGTACTTTATATATTTGATTCAATTGGAAAAAAACTTTTTTTTGCATCCTCAAAAGTACCTCGAAGTAGCTGGAAAATAAACATCTAAAATTTATAATATATAAAACACACAAAAACAGAAGCCCTACAATATATCCCATATATCAGTATACTATGTCTATACTATATCCTTAAACTTGCAAGATTGGCTGAAACACGAAAGAAAGCTTTTTCAGTAGTGGCACCTACGGTGTGCTTGATGTCTTGTACAAAAAAAAAACAACTTTTAAATCTATGCTCAAGGTATTTTTATTCCAACAGACTTCTCCCTATTAATTTTTATAGTAATGACTGAGTCGATGTTTCCATTGGTTTTCTAGCAGTAGATTTTTTTATTTTACTGTATTGTTTGACATTGTGTTTTATATATTTATGTATTTTATTTATTTTTTATGTTTTATTATGTAAGCCGCCTAGAGCTTTTGCATCAGGCAGCATATAAATGCTTGAAATAAATAAATAAATAATTTTTTCTAGGGGGGGAATTATGGGAGCAATTTTGAAATCAGTTACTGTATCTGGGTGAACTGAAGACTGCCCTCTTCAGACTGACTAAAGGTACACGAGTTCCACGGCATATGCACTTTTATCTGGATTATGAGGCAGCGTTCCTGGGGGTGCATTTAGGTCCCAATTACATCTTATTTTCAAAAAGTAGGCAGGCTATTTTCCTTCCCTTTCGGCTAGCCACACAAACAGCAGGTATATGGTACTTTTAGCCCATACACTGTGCGCTAATTAAATGTATTTAAAATATTCATATCCCGCCCATCTATTATCCTACCCAGGTGGTTTCCCTCTGAAAGTTAGTTACAAGGCATGCATGTTAAAAGTGTGCATATACTTTGCAAAAATGAACAAACACGAAGACATCTAAATTCATGAGAGATTATTTTGAAAAGGATTTACACGTATAAAACATTTTACATGAGTAAATGCACTTTGCACACAAATGGGCTTTTGAAAATTGCTACTTTTGCACGCATAACTCCTTTCAAAATTCACTCCATAAGACTGAATTGTCAAAAGGTTTTCAGGTGAATTTTCAGAAGAGTTATACATGTACATGTAACATACTATCGGAGCAATTTTCAAAAAAGTCATTTACCCGTATTAAGGGCACTTAATGTGGGTAAATCCTATTGACAATTTAATAGCATATGTTTTAGAAATTTTCAAATAACATTTAATGAGGATAAAGTGCATTTGCACATGTAAATCCTGGTTTTAAAAATAAAAATGCTTTTGAAAATCAGGCCCTTTAAGTGCATAAATGCACTTTACAAAAGTGAATAGGCTTTTGAAAATTGCTATGATACGCGCTTCTTTTACACATGCAACTCCTTTGAAAATTACCTCCGATGATTCAAGACACTAAATATTCATGAATTAAACACTTAAATCTAGAGATGTATTGCCTTATATTTCTCTGGGGAACCTCCAGAGAGCTGTCATTGTCAGCCTGTCAGAGACTGAACTACATTTCCATTGTACTCTCCTATAAGCAGTCTTATTCCATCTTAGCTGAAAGGGAATAGAGGGGCAGCCCGCTCTCATCAACAGTGAATCACTATGTTTATGAATTAACATGTCCTCTCTCTCTCTTATAAATATCTATACAGATGCATATAAATAAATGAAATACTTTAAAATAATATAAATAATAATACATACATAATATATAAATATATAAATAATAATAATAATATATAAATAATAATAAATAAAAATATAGAGAGAGACATGCACACACACAAAGTGGAAATCTGTGAATAACTGTGAAAGTGACTTCATTGCTTTACACTTCTCCTCACATGATATTCCTCTCCTCTAAGGACTTGGAGACAGGATCCCCAAATCTGGCTGCTGTCTATTGCTAGGACAGGGTAGGGGATTCCTGGCTTTGCACCTACTCACCCTCTGCTTCCAAAACTCTGGCAAGGAGTCCATGGGCCTACACTGACTCCTGGCCTTCCGGAGCACAGAGAGGGGACCCCCAGAGCTTCACTTTTTCCTGGGCCAGCGAGAGGGTATTTCCCCTCTCCCCCAACCACTGCTGCTAACTACATGACAGAAGAACTTGATTGCACTGCGTGCCAGCCATTTTTACAGCAGCTGCTTTAACAATCACCGTCCAGACCTTTTAAACATCAAAAGATTTTAAAGTATTTCACATTCTTGAATATCTAGGCCACAAGATACAAAGGACCAATGTACACAGGGGATTTCTTTGCATTTTGTATGGATGAGGGAAATGCTCAGTATGTTGGACTCCATCCCAATGAATATTCTGACCTCCAAAATATAAAAATGAACTGATCCACATCCACTTTGTTTGTCAGTTTCCAAAATGCTGAAAAAAACAAAACAAAACAATACTTAAGGTTCTCTTACCATCTTCTCCTTCCTTCCTAACCCAGACATTTTCTAGTCAGTATTTACTTTATTACAGCTTTGAGAGAGACATTTCAAATAATAACCTTGGCCTTCTATACTCAATATTCTCCTTTAGCAGGTTCCTTGAAAATGGATTGTAAAAGCAACTCTCGGAGCAGTGCATGTTTGAGAGCTCATTGCATCCAGACTACTGTATACGTTTTGCTATTATTTTTAGAAGGTGCTCTGCCAGCATCTACAGTACACAGAGTAAACAAACCTTTCACATTTGCACTGAATGGATCATTCACTATGGGCGGTAAAAGACCTGATGCTTTCTCCTTGTGGTAAAAAGGTGCCTTGGATAGGGATATCCAAGTCTGAAGTTAGCAATGATGTGACAGTAAAATATTTTGGCATCTATATCTTTTAGATATACAAATTCTTCAGCTGAATTCTGAAATGTTTCCTCTGTAATATTCATTATTTTATCTGCCACTCATGAAGTCACACTTTACCCATGTATCCTGCTAGTTGCCCAGATTATCCTTTAATGGAACTAGATTTGCCTCTATTGTCAAAATTGTGTTCCATTTCCACAAATGAATGCTGAAGCATGATAGCAACAAAAGGAACAACTCCATGTTCTGGGCCAGAAAACAGCATTTTTATTACTAATGTGATTGGGAGAGCCAAGAGAATAGATTATGGTATGATATTTCGGAATGTGGCTTTGAAGGGCCTGCTTCATGGATGGCCTTGAAAATGAGACGGATGTCAAATCTGGTTTGGAGAATGACAGTCAACTCATGAAGTGGAAGACAGCGCGAAAGATATGGAAGCAGAAGAGGAAGTCATGCTGTAAATTTCATAAATGGCCTGCAACCATCATCTTTAGGTTGCCTCTCAAGATGTCATAAAAGGAGACGACTGGGGTCGTGAAGTCATCAAATGAAGTGAGGTATGAAATGAATTTGTAGGTCCCAATCAGTTCTCAGGGCACAGGTCTCAGAACCCTACAACACCATCCTCATTGGCATACCTGTACGCAGCCACAGCACAGAGGCCAAGGACTGACTTGCCAATGGGGACAAACTTTAACTGTTTTATCAATAGGGATGATTACATGTTCAAATAATGTCATCCTCATACCTTTCATTATCAAGATCATTTAAACAGAATTTTATGAAGAATGAAAGAAAACTGTAAATGAAGTAAATTTAGATGCTGAATGTAGGTTTTTTTTTTGGGGGGGGGGTAAACTTTTTATTTAAATAACATCATCAGGAATATAGTGATTAGTACATACAAATATTTGTCTTGCAACTCAGCAACATAAACCATGCAGACACAGAAAACAAACTATAAGGATAACAACTGCAAGCTAAAGATATTTAGTTAGAACGTTATTGTTATAATACATTCAATAAGGGCTTCAGATTTTTTCATAGCCATCCATATATCATTCCACTAAAAAAAAAAAAAAAGTATGCTTTTCAACAGTTACATTGCTATGAACTTAGTTTCTCCATGTACTTGATTTGATTTTCCACTGTAGCACAACTGAATATCTGGCAGCATGTATTAAATGGGATTTTGTTAGGGGATTTTTTTCAATATTAATTTCTATTGAATATTTTTAGAATACTGAAAAAAAAAATAGAACAGAAAAGGAAATGTATAATGCACAGAAAACTCCAATGCAAATATTATAATAAAATCCTACTGCTATGATCCACAAAACGTGCAAGGTAAAAATAAAGAGGCTTCAGTGGGAGAGTTCCTAGTTATTTCACATTTAGAAAGGACTAACATATTGCATACAGTATTAACCTTTCATAAGATGGTATACATGCCACATTTCTATCCAATCTCACAGGGTGGGCACACTATCAGACTTCCATATATTTAAGGCAGGGAGGCACAGTCTTAACTTGCCACCTGTAACACTGTGACGGAGTAGGCATTCTGGATTGGGAGCCAGAAGGGGTTGGCTGGTTACCCCCCCAACTCTTGGCTGATTCCTTGGTTTCAGGCCCGGGCAGTCACAGGAGTTTTAAGTTAGGCGGGAATTTAGGGAACATGGATTGGCTCGTTTCTGTGGTGCCTCAGAAGAGGCAAGTTTCAAGGGGGTTTAACCTGGGGAGCGGGCAACGGTTTGCTCGCTCTTTCCTTATTGCTTCTAGGTGTCCTCCCACCCTCCTTCCCATATGGTATTTGTATTTTCTTTGCATTTGTATTGCTGCAGTGGGCGGTAAACCCAAGCCTAAGGGGGTCATTTTCTATGCGAATCGCACGAGAAAAGTCCCTTTTCACGTGCGACAGCTAAATCGGGGCGGGTTCTGGGCGGTGTCCGCATCGGAAGGGGAGGAGTCGGGGCGGACGCTGCGAAGACACCGCTGACGGCGAAAAGGCAAGGATCCTTTTCGCCGCCAGTTTCGCACCCAATAACGCCATCTTTTACGATGGCGCTATTGGGTGCGAAAGCCGGCAGCAATCACACCGCAGAGATACGATCGTTGCTGGCTCTCGCCACCCCGCCCCCCCATTACCGCTGGATTTTCTAAGATCTGCGACCTTAGAAAATCCAGGCCCCTCCACCCGACTGCTAGCGGGCTCGAGGCGGCATACTGCTGGGAGGTGGCAGCGAGTCAGCTTGAGGTGCGGGGGAGGGGGGGGATTGGGGTGTTATTATTTGGCTTGGGTTTCATGGTTATATGAAATACACAAGAAATAAGAAAATCCACTAGACAGGATAATAATGATTATAACAACAAATGAAGAATCCCGTATAAGTAGAGCAGCGGGAACGCTTCAAGAGACCTCATAATAATTGTCAACTTTTTAAAGCTGGCATGTAAGCTTATAATGGCTCAAGCCTGACTGTACTTGTAATCATCGGTCTCTATGAGCGTGTGATGCTCCTGCAAAAGGTAGCTATCTCACGGCACGGTCAGTCTCTATTAGTACTCTATAGAGTCTCTGAATATACTTAACTTGCGATTTTCATGTCCGTAGACAAACCAGTATTGTTGATACAAGTGTAATCCGATGCTATTACCGACACGGCGTGTTTCGGAGGAAACCCTCCTTCATCAGGGGCTCGGATGTCACTAATGCCGGTTTTTCACATAACTGCAATAAAGTAAATAGACAAGACAGTGCCAAGGTGCCCGCAAATTTTAGGCTAGCATTAAGAGTGGAAGAAAACACTTACTTCGTGAAAGGCAAGTTATGCGGCTGTATTATAGCGTCTCAGATGGTTCTGCAAAGCAAAGTGTGTAAATTGATAAAATGTCCACTTAATATTGAACTAGATGAAAACGTACCTTATCCCCAGAATGTACTGACTTCCAATGATGCTGGACTTGCATTCGTGGAGCCGTGCGAGACGTCTGTCAGCGGTCGGCGCGATACAAATGCTGGCTTTTAAAGGGGAAAAAGGCGCCAAAACGGTGGCAAAGTCCTGAAATGGGCATTTACGTCACTAGCGGGCGCCATCTTAGATCTAAACTATCCAAAAAAGGGAAATGACGTCGTTGGACGCCATTTTGAAAATTACTCAACTACAGAATACCCCCATATCTATCCATATATGGGCTTATGCGTCACTCAGGACGCCATCTTGACTGAAGAGGAATGGGTAGTAGCAGGGATTCCCTACAAAAGGTACAATTAAATCAACGTGTACCACTCGATCCTTTCATTTAGACCATGTGGTTCCACGGATTGGAGACGGTATATCCACTGTTGTTCTTTCCGGTTTAAGGTGGAAATTCTGTCCCCACCTCGCCATGATTGTGTAACCTGCTCTATAATTAACCATTTGAGTTGTTCAAACGTGTGTTGATGTGTAACACAATGTTGCACCATGGGGGCCTTGAGGTCCTGGTTCTTGATTCGACTTTTGTGTTCAATAAGTCGTATCCGGATTTTGCGCTTGGTGCGACCTACATATATTTTATTGCAGGGGCATATCAGTCCATATATAACAAAATCTGAATTACAATGGACAAGATGTCGCCGTGTGATTTGCACCTGCGTATTGGTATCTAGCCATTCAATGCCCGTGATCGCCTGAACACAAAAACTACAATTGCCACATTGAATCTGGCCAGGAGGACCTGTGGTTTGATCGGGCTGTTGAGTGGCCCGAACCACATGTTGTTTAATATTGGTGCCTCGGCTGTATGCAAACATCGGCTGATTGCAGAAAAATTCCCCTTTAAATTCCCCTTTAAATTCCCCTTTAAAAGCCAGCATTTGTATCGCGCCGACCGCTGACAGACGTCTCGCACGGCTCCACGAATGCAAGTCCAGCATCATTGGAAGTCAGTACATTCTGGGGATAAGGTACGTTTTCATCTAGTTCAATATTAAGTGGACATTTTATCAATTTACACACTTTGCTTTGCAGAACCATCTGAGACGCTATAATACAGCCGCATAACTTGCCTTTCACGAAGTAAGTGTTTTCTTCCACTCTTAATGCTAGCCTAAAATTTGCGGGCACCTTGGCACTGTCTTGTCTATTTACTTTATTGCAGTTATGTGAAAAACCGGCATTAGTGACATCCGAGCCCCTGATGAAGGAGGGTTTCCTCCGAAACACGCCGTGTCGGTAATAGCATCGGATTACACTTGTATCAACAATACTGGTTTGTCTACGGACATGAAAATCGCAAGTTAAGTATATTCAGAGACTCTATAGAGTACTAATAGAGACTGACCGTGCCGTGAGATAGCTACCTTTTGCAGGAGCATCACACGCTCATAGAGACCGATGATTACAAGTACAGTCAAGCTTGAGCCATTATAAGCTTACATGCCAGCTTTAAAAAGTTGACAATTATTATGAGGTCTCTTGAAGCGTTCCCGCCGCTCTACTTATACGGGATTCTTCATTTGTTATATGAAATACACTGCAGCCTTATTAACTCCATTGGTGTGCACTTTGTTAAGGGTGAATGGGAGAAACGCCGGGAGTCCTGCCTACCCATGTTACTTTAGTAAAACTCAGCATAAGCATTTCAGACTGATCTACACTTGGGAACATACTGTTTACCTGAATCTTTCTTCCTAAATGCATTTGAGGCTCGCATAACTGGAGATCACGGCGAATGTTCCAAACAGCATTAGAGTTCTTTTAACGTCTGGCCAATCAATCAGTTGGCGTAATGGAAAGCAGGTGAAAGCACTCTTCTCTGTGGCAACACAGTTTTCTTTATTCAGGACCAAAAATAATGGCAGATGTGCGGTTCCAAAGCTGGTTTGACTTTTATTTACAGAAAAAGATATTTACAAGCTGCTCCACAAGCACATTTATTTTAGCGTACACAGTTTTCACAAATCTGTGCTGAATGCGGGGATTGAGCATATCATAGCTCATGCTTGACATTACTGAATACATCACCAAAATATCTTCTCTTAGAGACAGCACAAGGATTTTAAATTAATTTATCTGATATGCAGTATACAAAATATGATCATTATTTTATCACATTTGTTAACTGCTTAACCACAAAGGCTCAAGGTGATTATAGAAATCAGAAAATGATAAAACTATAAAATACTGTATAACAAATGCCATGCATAATAATACAATTGAAAACCTGTACTTCCTAAACAAAAATAAAATGTAATACAAATTAGACCAATTAATAAAAATCTCTGATTCGAACAATAATAAAATTTCTTCAGATAATATCCCAGACAAAGTAAACATTGGTTTGGAATTCCAGTCAGAAGGCCTCTTAAGTGAACGCCTGGCTAAAGCAGTGCATCTTGAGGGTGTGCCTGAATCTCAGGTGGTTCTCTCTAAGCGCAGAGCTATAGAAAGGGAATTCCATAGGGTGGGAATAATAAATGTGAAAGCCCTAGCTCTAGTGTTGGCTCGTCTATTTTCTTTCACAGGTGGAAGACAGGCAAAAATTAGATCCTGAGTTGAGAGAATGAGCTGCTATATATTTCCTCACTTTGTGTTGGCCAAGTATTCAAGCCCTCTTCCACAAAGGGCTTTGTAAGTCAAGTAAAGAATTTTAAACTGAGACCTAAATTGCAATAGTAACTAGTGTAAACTGGCCAGAACTGGAGAGACATGATTTCTAGCAAGGCAACCAGAGATCAGATGGGCTGCGCAACTTTGAGCTGAAGGCAGCATAAGCAATAGAAAATTGCAGAAATCAGTTTGTGCAAGTATCAAGGCCTGTAAGATATCCCTAAGATGGGATACTGTTAAATAACAACCGAATCCTAAAATGGCCACGCGCACAAATACGGTCAGTTACGCGCCTGGCCGGGCCTGTGCGCACCACGTACATTTTCAAAAGGGCCCGGCCAGGCGCGTAACTGCCGATATGCGCACAAGAGCCAGGCCCTGAAAGAGGGGCGGACCGGGGGTGGGGTCTGGGCAGGGAGAGCCGAGGCAGGACAGAGGTCAACTAGGACAGTGGTCATTAGCCTCTGTTCCAGGGAAGCGCGCATCAGCAGCCAGCCAGTGCACGCAAGTTGCTTCTGCTCCAATGGAGCAGTAAGTTGGGGTGGAGAGGGGAAAGGGTAGGAAGGTTAGGCAGGCGGGTAGGGAATTTCTCTCCCAGTCCACTCCTTAATTGCACATAGCCCACTGATTTTATAACATGCATGCACCAGCATGCGCATGTTATAAAATCCGCATGCCCATGTGCACGTGTGCCAGGAACCGTGTGCACATGGAAGCACACGCGCAATTTTAAAATCTACTCCTTAGGTTTCAACATATATATTTGCCACAACTTAAACCAGGCCATTTTTGGAACACAGGAGATCTGCTCTGAACTTGAAGAAGTATAATCCAGAGTCACCTCTAGACTTTTTACCTCTTATGTAAATTGACAGGGGAACCGATCGAGCTCAAAGCGCAAATCACTAGTTAAGTTCTCATTAAATGCAATACAAAGTCATTAGTAGATTTAGAATCAGCTTATTAGCCTTCATCCAGCTGGATATCGAAAACAGATAATTGTTGACCTTTTGTACAAAACTTTCAAGGCTACCCTCTGATGAGCAATAAATTTGGGGGTCATTGGCATAACAATGAAACAGTAGGTCAAAATACCTAATATTGACCATGACGGGGCTTTGCCAGTCACTAACACTTGCTCCCAATTACTATTTTCCAGCAATGGTCAGTGGGAAGGGTTTTTTGAAATTCAGGATTCCTCTCCCTTGCCATAACCACACCTTTTTGGGGGAAGTTTTCAGTGGGATATAAAATCCCTTGCAGCATGCTCAGTGATTTAGTGGGAAGGCTACTAGAGAGAGAGTTAGGAGCTGACGAGAAGAAGAGAATCTAGTGATCATCCCTGGAACTCAAGTGACAATGTTGGACAATTAGAAAAGGAGTAGAAACTTGGCTGTTGGATCTCTTCCTCATCCCTGGGGGTCTTGATCAACAGTTGGGATTTTTTGAAGTTAAAAGTCTCCCAGGATCCAAGATCTTTTTGTCTGAGCTAACAGCTACAAGCAAGGGTAAGAAGTTAGGACTCTTAGCTAAGAAACCCCAGGAGATCCAGAAAACTTGAGAGATGGATTACAGGGTTGTTTTTTTTACTTTTTGGAACTTTGTTAATATTTTGAGCTTGGGGAGATTTTTCCAACTTCTGACTGGTGCATGCTGGAACCACATTCCAGTTACCCTACCCTTCAAGGAAAGGGAATCCTCAATATGGATGGTGGTGCAAGATGATCTGGAATGGACAAGGAGACAATGGTTTTCATTACTTTAATATTTTAATGCTCTTCTTTATTTTTTCAATTCTGGCCTGGATACTCATGTTTAAGTTAAAGAAAAATCTGTTATTCTGAACACAACCTAGGACTCTGATGGTTTATTTTTGTCTCTTGCCCTTTGCTATATGGATGGACATTGGATTGACTGCTACTTAACTATTCGACTCATTTTTGCTTCCTTACTCCTATTTTCGACCTTAGCACTCTTGGTGGGCATCATCCAGCTGGAGTGTGAGTTGGTGTACATAAGTGTCCATGCCAGGGGCTCAGAAAGATAGCCCCGCCCCCTCCCCACCAGACTTGAACTCTGGAACCCATAACACTTTTCACTTTATTTGTTTATGTTAATGTTATTGCCCCATTGTTTCTTGTAAACCGATATGATATGATCGGTATCATGACTGTCGGTATAAAAAAGCACTAAATAAAATAAATAAATAAATAAACAACTAACACCCCTGGATGAGGTTTGTAGCTCAAAATGAGGACCGGCTACACGTCAAACAGAAGATGAATGTAAAGATTAAATAAAACTGTGGACAGAGTTGTCCCCTTGAAGGACTTCATAACTCAGATGGGGAGCAGAAGATTTAGGCTTCTAAACCACAGCTTGGGACCTATTACTAAAGAAATGAGCAGAACCACTGGGCGATCCTGTCCTTAGTCATTCAACTAGTTAATAAGATTTCATGAATGATGGTTTCAAATGCAGGTATCCTGTACAATAAGATCAAAACAGACAATTTGCCCTTTTCCAAGTTAATCATAAGATCATCACTAAGGAGACCAATCCAGTTTCCATGCTGAAATTGTGATTAAAACCTAACTGAAAGATCAAGCTAAGCTTTTCCAGAAACTCTTCCAGCATTTCACTCACTCAATTTAGATAAAAAATGAAGGTTTGCAACAGGCTTAAAGTCCTCAATTTCATTAATGTCAAAGGAAGGTTTTTAAGTAAAATTTTAAAATCAAGAATATGTTTGAGGTCCCCAGAAAATGCTGCCTCTGCCAGAGAAAAACTATCTTGTTTAAAACCTAATGCAGAAACTCAGAAGACACTTGACCAGGTTCAAAGGATGTGACCAAAGGTACAGGTAGAAATTCAGCCCTTCTCTATTACGGCAACAACTTCTGATATATGAAGAGGCTCAAAGTCCGACCAACTAATTAAGGGCAGACTGGGATCAGAGTTGCCAATTGCATCAGGAATTGTTTGGCTATCAGTTTGGCAAAGATGCACGATTTTCTCTCTGAAATAGTTAACAAAATGTCTACATTCCAATGAGGACCGAGCTGTAGCAAGAAGGCAATTATTTAACCATGGAGAAAAGCTCCCTTGAGGAATTTTCAGCACGAACAATTTTATTTGGAAAAATTACCCACTTTTCCAAAAACAATTGTTCATAGAGGAGTATCTTTGAAAAATAAAAAAACAAAATTAAAAACATTAAGAATGCTCTGAACACAGGGAGGGTAATTTTAAATACTGAGCATAACCAGCAGATCCACACATAAGGAGGTGCCCCTATAGTGCTACCTGCATTTTATAATCTGTACAGCAGGATCCACACAGTTTATAAAACACCTCATATCTCTGCCCCAAAAGTACATGTATATATTTCAGTATGAGCACATTTCCTGACTGCAGGATCTGCATAGTTTGTACACCTATTTTATAGAAGTATGTGCATATATTTTATGCACAAAATAATTGTATAACATGTTGGTGGAGACATTTTGGCTGATACATGCACTTATCTCACTTATGAAAAACACTTACTTGTGCACATACTTCCAAGCCCCAGTTTGCTAAGACCTTCACTAGTTCACCCACACTCTCCACCATTTGCCCCAGACCCTCTACCTGCAACTTGATCAGCAGGCATACAGGCACGCATGCATGTTTGATGGCATATGTGCGTATTCTGCTTATAAAATACGGTAGCGCATGTGTACTTTCTGATTCTGCCCCAGAAAGTCTTCTCTCTCCACATTTATTTTCTCAGCGCAGCAGCAGCAGAATGCGTGTACTTACGGCATTCTGAAAATTCACGTAGCCCGCAGAAAAGCTGCTTGCACGCATATAAGCCAATTTTACATGCACAAACACCATATTAATCTTTGAAAGTTCACCCCTAAAAAGTGTACAATACAAAACAGGCATGCTACCTATTCCTGGCCATCTTTGAGGATTTATAGATTCCTCTCCTCTTTCTCCACTCTGGGCGGTCCTTCCCTCTCACAGAAGAGTTTACAACGGGAGTCAGATTCCATTGGTATGGCGCATACATTTATAATCAGCACAATACATGACTTCCTTCACAGGAATAAAACATGGTTAGAGATTTAATTGAAGATAGTCACAAAATTGCTATGAAAGGGGAGGTGTTATTGCTAGGGGGATTTCAGTCTGCTGGATGTTGATTGGGACATTTCATAGCAGCACAAAGAATGCAGAAGAAATTTATATAGTCCGTTATAAATTTCAAATAGTCCATTATAATTATTTGAAATTTATAACAGACTATATAAATTTCTTCTGCATTCTTTGTGCTGCTATATTACTCCTGAGTGCAGACATTGCTCTTGTGCTTTATTGGATTGGGACATCTCAGCCATGATGTGATCTAGAAGCAGAGGAGGTCCTGAACAGCCTGGAGCCAGAACTGTTCCAGCAACTGGTAACGGAGCCAACATGAAAGGGGGAAGAGAGTGGACCTGCTGCTGACGAATGGGGAAAGCATTTCTGATGTGACAAGTGGGGGATCACCTGGGATCCAGTGATCACAGGATGCTATAAATTCAGTAATGAGAGCACAGGCAGTGATTGGTGGTTCATTCAAAGGCAAGTCCTGGACTTCAGGAAAACTAATTTTAAATGGCGGGGAGGGGGGAGGGGGATGGGGTACCTCAAGGAGTTGTTAACTGGATGGAATAAGCTAAGGGGGAGGAGAAGAGCAGTGGAAAAGACTAAAAGGGCAATCAATCTTCCTGTTAAGGAAATAAAAGGTTTTTTTAAAGATGTGGCTGAAAAAGTAAGGAAAAAAAAAACAGGTTAGTGCTGATAAACGGTAAGAGGCCACAGAAAGAGGAAGACCAGCAACAATATCTGGAAAAGCTGTCAAGACAGCGAAGGCACGAATGAAAGAAAGATGGCCGATACAATAACACAGAGGGACAAGACTTTTCTTTTTTTTTATACATATATTAGTGACAGAAGGCAGTGAAAAAATGGGATTGTAAGAGTCAAAAGGTAAGGGGGAAAGATGTAGAGACTGATGAGGAGAAAACAGAATTGCTTAACAAATATTTCTGTTCAGTGTTCACTGAGGAAAGGGCTCAGGAGTAGGACCACAGAAAACTGCCACAAATAGTAATGGAAGTGAGATAAACCTCAAACAATTTTCAGAAAACTAAAAGTAGATTACAAAAAAAAAAAAAACGTAACCAAACAGGATCCATTCGAAGGAATGTAAAGGAACTTAAGGAAAGTTCCGGCAGCTCTGCTGTTTGATCTTTTCCACACTTCTTGAGAGTCAGAAATGGAAGGAGGTAGCGGTCTGCAAAACTACAGAGCAGTAATTCTGGAACGTATGCTTAAAACAGAGGACAGTGCAGCTTCTGGACTCCAATGGATTACGGGATATGAGGCAAAGGGGTTTTACCAGGGGTAGGTTTTGTCAGACAAATCTAATAAATCCCTTTGATTGGGTGACCAGAAAACTAGATCAGGGGAGTGCGCTAGATGCAGGGTACTTGGATTTCAGCAAGGCCTTTAACACGGTTCTGCATAAGTGACTTACAAACAAAAGTGAGCATCCTGAGGTATGGGCGCTAAAGTGATTGATCGGGTTAAAAACCAGTTGAGTGGAAAGTGACAAAGGGGCGTGGTAAATGGAGTTCACTCTGAAGAGATGGGGCTTACTGGTGGTGCGCCGCAGGGACTGGTCCTTGCTCTGGTTTGGTATTAACATTTTTGAAAACTAATATTGCAGAAGGGCTTTCAGAGAAGGTTTGCCTTTTTTGCTGATATCAAAATCTGCAGCAGTGTAGACACCCTGGAAGATATGGAGCTTGAGGAATGGTCTAGAATCTGTCAGCTAAGAATTAATGCTAAAAAAAAATGGAGGGTCATGCATTTGCTTTGCAAAACCACCAAGCGAGCAATATAATATAGGGAGCAAAGTTCTTCTGTGGATAAAACAAGAGTGAGATCTGAGAGAGATCATATCTAAAGATGTTAAGGTGGACAAAGATAGATAAGGAAATGGAAAAAGCCAAAAGGAAGCTGTGGTGCATAGGAAAAGGAACAGACAGCAGGGAAAAGGAGGTAATATTGCTCAGTAGAAGTATCTGTTGAGACCCCACTTGAAGTACTGGGTGCAAATCTGGAGACTGCACCTTTAAAAGTTTATAAATTGAATTGAGTCAGTTCAGAGGGTAGTTACTAAAATAGTCAGTGGTCTTCATAATAAAGCATATGGGGACAGACTTAGAAACAAAAACATGTATACTCTGGAGGAAAGGAGGCAAAAGAGAGATATGATAGAGGCATTCAATACTTCCAAGGAATAAATGCCCAGAGAGTGGGCCTTTTTTGATGGAAAGGAGGCTCTGCAGTGAGGGATCATGGGATGAGGCTGAAAGAAGGTAGACTCAGGAGTAAATATTACTTTACAGAAAGGGTGGTAGATGCATGGAACAGCTTCCCTAGGGAGGTGCTGGAAACAAGGATAGTATCAAAATTCAAAAAAAACATGGGACAAGTACAGAGACTTTCTGAGGGAGAAGAAGGGACTATAAAGCTAAGCAGATAATGTGGCTGGGCAGACTGGATGGGCCATATGTTTGCATGTTATGGGGGTCCCTTTTTACTCACTGCTTCATATCCTCACTGCCAGGAAAACTCTTACCAGGGAAGGGGGAGGAGAGGGGGTCGTTGCATATTCCTCCACTGCCATTGCTTCTGAAATGTTCTCTGTATGTGTTAGCTCCTATCAACACGTCACTTCACACACTCGGACTCCCTCAGAATCAGTGCACTGCAGCCTTTAGAAAACGCTCACAAAAAACTCATTCAGGGCCATACCACTAGGGCTGCAACTACAGGGGTCATACTCTCCGAGACATACCATGTGGCACAGGTATTACACATATTTCCAGCCCAATTTCATTCTTGCTTTTTTTTTTTTTTTTTTTCTTCAAATGAATGTTGTAGTAAAAATGCACAAGCTCTACTCTTCCATCAAGATACATTTAACATTTCTGATTCAATCTTTGTCACATGTAGAAATAAAGATCAACAAAAGAGTTGAAGGCACATATCCAAATGCAAGTGAATTACTACGACAACCACACTACTGAATTCTCATCGTGCAATGGTGGATGGGGTGATTTATGAACTAATGGGGGTAGAGATCACTGCTTCTGAAAATGGGAAGGCACTGCCTCGCAATTCTTTTTTAAACTAAGATGAAACACATTTTTCAGTTCCCTCTGCCTCGCTCCCCAAACAACCTTAACTCCTCATAAAAAAAAAAACCAACAACTCTGCTCCCAACTGTGCTCTGGCAGCCCCAGGCAGCAGACAACAGCTTGAAAATCTAACACTTTCATGATCTGATGGTAGCAGCTTGCAAATGACATCTAAGGCTCCTTAGAAGCAAGTTTGTTTAAGTACATGGAAAAAATAAGGACTAACAAAGCCTCAGGGGAAAAAAAAAAAAAGAGAGAGATAAATGACATTAGGCAGTGATCTCTCTCTCCGTCCTTTGGAACGATGCCAGGTACCAACAATTCCCACCATCTCAATGCAGGTTTGAGATCAGAGAACCTATACACAGATTACATCATGCATGCCAACAACACAAAAAGGTGTTTCCGTTGCCAACTGCAAGTCTGAGAAGCTTTGGGCATTAAACACTCATCTTCAGGTATTTTCCATAAATACTTCGAGCACCGTAGCAAACTATGTTTAAAAGGCTAGAGTCAAATTAATCTTCTCTGGCCCTATTTTCAAGTCTTTGCAATCCACGTTTAATTGTGGACAAAACTTAACTTGCCTTTCAATATGTGCCTTGGTAAATAATGAATTTGCTTGTTTGCCTCTCCAAGTCAAATGATATATTTCTAGCATGAGCTAAAAGCACGGTTTAAAAGAAAGTTGTGTGACTTTGCTAAAACGAATGCTGGCGAGCAGCACCACTCATGTCAGTGCGAAGGCAGAAAGTCTCTTGGGATGTTAGTAAAAGAAAGCTGGAATAACATGTGTTTGAAACTAGGGGAAAGTACCTGCTTAAGAGAAATAATGCAACCACGGGCATGGTCCTTAGCAGAAACTGGAATCACAACAAAAATGTAAAAGCATTGGGTATAATGGGGTTTTTTTCAGTTTGTTCTTTAAACAGCTAGATTAGTGGCAGCATTCTCTGGAAATCAACGGCCTGATCACGATTGCAAAATGAAATATTTCACCTTCCAATCTGTGTTAATGCACATGGTATGAAAAGGTGCATTTTCCAATACATTAAAATTAGATGCTGTTCATTTTCTCAAAAGGGACGGATAGGGAAGTGCCACAATCCTATTAGTGAAGCTCCAGTCCTTGACTAGTTTTCTCTAAAAGCCCTGGGGCTAAAATCTTTTTATTGGCATGATAAATAATACATTTGGGACGAGCTTTTGGAAGGGATGCTCTTTTCATCAGGATTGCCCTGACCTGAGGAAAGGAATATATTTTTCAAAATCTAGTTATAAATGTATTAAGATAGGCCATAGAAAAGTTTCACCTACAACTTGTTTGACCATTTTTTCTTTTTTTTTTCTTTACATGGTTTTGTAATGTAATTGTCGCCCCTGGGGGTTGTCCACATGAACTACAGTCATCAGTGCAGACTGTAGTTTGGGTTTCATCAGAAGAATTATAAAGCCAACAATCAGCGAGATTCTTGGCACCCAAGTCCCACAGAGTCTGGTTCCAACTAAGCTGGAAGCCCAAGGAGGAGGAGGAGGAATCTTTTGGACCCAAAGAAGAAAACAAGGAAGGGATGGCCATGCTTATGCACAGAGTGTTTTTTTTAGCTCTTTCCCACTCTGACCTTATCAAATTTAGGGTTTTTTCCACTGGGGTAGGGGCCAGGGCCATGCTCCGCCTTCACCTCCCCCTTTCCCCAGTTTAGACCCAACTGGACATCTGTCAAGGAACTTATTCCAGCCCCAGGCAGACGGATGGACTGAATCATTGCTATAGCGCTCTCAGCGCTGATTAAAAAACAAACAAACAAACAAACCAAAAAGGTATCGCCTACAATTTGTTGGATGATCTTTATTTATTCCAGGAACCTCACTGCTTTATTACCAAGGTTGCAATGGCATGATCTTACTGTCTCAGCATTGTTCCAGGACTAAAGCATTCAGAAAACAGAAATGTTTCTCTCAAGTCTGCTGTGACTTTTGCTGGCAAAACAAGTGAAGCTAACCAGAATGTTCCGAGTATAGCAACATTTGGAAAATAATTTGTTAAAAAAAAAGGAAAACAGATTTTATTTCCTTCCCCCCAGCCCTGAGCATTTCCATTCTGTTCAGGTGATGCTGCCTGTGCAGGGACAGTCGTTTTCAGTTTGGATTTTTAATTTTGCCTGGTAATTTATCAGTGCTTATTATAAACAAAGACAAAATCAGGAGAAATAATTGGTGGAAAAAAAAATGACTCTCCATTTTTCTGGGTAATTAAAATTTTTGTTCTTGCTGTAATAAACACAAATTTCCCAGAAAAATATCATAAAAACTGAAAACAAAAGTCCCTGGCAATGCGTTTCTCACTATTTCCCTAAAGTTTTTTTTTTTCCATGTTTGCATGGATCCGATTGGTTGACATGCTCAAGGAATTCTGGGGCAGGAGGATCCTCAGAGACCGACCGCCTTTTCCTAACCTTTGCATGATACAGGGAACCTCTTGAATTTCAGAATCCTACTTTGCATGTTAGGTTATGACTGCAAAACCACCAAGAGCTGTTTTTGTACCAAGACCATGTTTAGTCTATACCGATAATCAAGGTCTTCCAAATGAGAGTGGCAGAACGCAAAGCATTTCAAATCAACATTTAGCCATTTAATTGCAAATCTTAAAGGTTGATCCTGCAAATTTCTTAATCTTAAAACCTAAGTCTGAATCTTATATCTCCACCAAACACAAAGTGTAAGCGCCCAGTCTAACCCCTAAACTGAACACCAAGTAAACAGTTGCTTTGCTGAGCCGGAAAAGAGCAGAGGAGAATCTCAATGCACATAGTCATTCTAGAATAATTACATGACAATTTGTTTGGTACTCTGGAATTAAAATTAATCATAGCTAGCCTAAATAATCTTTCTGTTTTAAGACGGCATTTCAACTTGGCCAGCTCAAAAAAACCCATGCAGGTTGTTATATCCATCTTCCTGGCAATATGGTGCCAATGATTTTGTATTACGCCTCTCTAAAAAGGGAAAAATGAATACTTTATGTGTGTGAGTGAAAAATTTTGTTTACTGAAAATTTTCATACACCATCCAAATATACAAGTGAAACAATACTGGGGAAGCGCTATAAATAAACACACTTACACCTTGAAAACTTAAGTAGAGCTATGAAGATGGAGCACTTTACAGCAAGGCATGTGAGTGATTACCAGTGACAACCAACCTACTTTAGGTGAGGTAAGCAGCAATCAGCATCTCCGTAAAGGGTGTTAGAAGGAAGCTGCCAAATCCAAAAACCACAGATTGTTCATATACTAAAGCTGTTCCAGATGGGTTTGTGTTTTTAGCATTAAAGTTTAGCATAGAATGCAGCCATTTCAATGTCCCCAACACCCAAAGCTCTTACGTACCATTAACAGCGATGACGTACGAAGAGCAAAGGAATACAAATTTGTGGGGTGCATGCCAAGCCCCCAAACCATCTCTCTACTTTCTATTTGTCATCCGTCACTGACATCACACCTTATTGTTTATCAACAGATATGTAGAAATGGGATGTGCATGTGTATAGTGAAGGGGATGAGAATAGGGGCACAATGACGAATGGTACCTTTGGAGGCATAGAGCGCTATATTTTAGTGCATTTGGGGAGGCATTTCCAATGTGGCTGACTTTTGAACCAACCCAATTGGAATACTTTTATGAAATTACATTTTACTCTACAAAGAAGGTGCTACCACTAATTAGTTACATTCAAACACAGTATTTAGGTTTATCTGAAAAAGCAGCCTTCCTTGTGAAGTAAGAGCGAATACAACCACTGGAACATGTAACGCAGCAATCCCTGGGAGCGACTGTCAGAAATGGACCTGGGATGGGGGCCAACCTAATGGCTTAGTGGCAATCCCAGAAGCTTATGCAAAGATCAAAACGTGGAAGAAATCCATGTTTTCTTTTCTAAGTCATTTTTACCTGCTGAACATGGCTGGCACTAATAATAGGAGCAATTTCTGATGTCCACTCTGGGGCAAAATCTGTTGGTACTTTTTATCAATGGACTTTGCACCAAGTAAGTACATTACATGTTTTCCCTTTGATCTTTGCTGTGGGGTACAACATACCAACAGACATTTCCACCTGTTGTTTTTTTTTTGCGTGGGAAGATTTTGCAAGGAAAATAATGCACCTAGGCTTGCAGATACAATCTCTGCATGCTATTTGCTGATCCTGCCCAAAACTCACCCCTGGGAACCCCTTCCATTAAGATGCGTCTAGAAGTATATTACTGTACAGCGGCTTTCAAGGCACGGTTAAGGCCTTCTTTGTATTTTTCTGCAGCAGTTACAAGGCAAGCAGATTACCCAGACAAACCATTCAATATTATTTACAGATTTCTGTCTCTGGTTTTAACACCTCTGAATACCATTAATTATATGTGTAACAATGTGTTTGTTTTTAATATAAGAATCCCCCTGCCTGCAACTACGTCTTGAAGTGTTTGAAGCAGAGACCCCCCGCAGTAGCTATCTCAGGCTGCGCATGCATTAACAGGAGGCCTGTGTGGGATATCATGAGACATCCTTGGAGAGAGAGGGGAACCTTTGGGAAACGTGCAGCATGCTGACATGGGAAGAAAGCTCACCCTGCAGGTCTCTGTCCCTAGCCAGCTGCCTTTTCTCCCTCCCACAAGACCAGAGAGCACAGGGACTATAAGGATCCTGCTGCTGGGCCCTATGGAGCGAGTAGAAAGAAAGCGCGTGGAGCAGCGCGGTAGCTGGGATCAGCTGGCTGGAGAATTCAAGTCACATCTTTTTTCAGTGTTATTTTTTTTTGTTTGTTTAATCTTTTCTCTCCCAAGAATTATGACACCTGAATCTGCCGATTTCTGGTTACAGCTGAATTTCTGTTTCAGTTGGGGGGGACACAAATCGTGAAAGAGCGAAAAGAAAGCTAATGTACGTGATGCGCTTCACACCGCAGCAGTTGTCTGTGCAGGCAAGTGGCTCGCTTGTTGCATTGCTCGAGGTTTTTAATCGCAGCAAATGGCACATTCGCGCATTGCAATCTACTGCCATGAATCTCCAACGCGCCCAGGAACTGCACTCACTTTACCAACCCGCCCTATCACTTGTATTCCAAAATACAAAAATGTATTCACGTATGAGCTTACAACATAAAAAAAAAAAAATACCAGCTGGGGAACTGAGCGCTGGGAAATCTTTGGGAATCAGTGTCCAACCGTTTTGGGTTGGACTGGTTTAAGGCAGGGGGTTTATACATATAAAAATGCCATAGTTCTCCTTCCCTCCAACCATCCTCGGGCCAGCACGAGTGCACCGCTTCTTACCTGCAAGCTAGCCGGGGGGTGGGGGTGGGCGAGCTAGCACTTTGCTCCTTAACTCTGCAACCTCCCAGCTCCCCCCCCCCCCCCCCAATAAATCTGCTTGAACCAACAAGGCAGCTAATGCCCAAGCCTTTTGTTGCTGTTGTTATTATTACACTTAAGCCTGTTCTACTTTTGCAGGGAAACTCGGACCTGCTAGTTAAAACTGTGCAAAAAAAGACGTCCCCAGTGTCAATGCCTTGCAACATACAGGATGCACCACGTCCCTCAAGCCGGCCTCTGAACACTGGCTGCTCGACCTCCTTCATCCCGGGCAGTAAAATGAATCGCTTTCAACGACACGCAGGTGAGCACAAAACTTGCACACCGAGAAAATGCATCAGCTTGCCGTGCTCCCTGCCCCCACCCAAAAAAAAGAAAGCATTCATGGAGGGGCAGGCTGCTGGCATCGCTCATGCCCCGAGAGTTTAAGGGGTAGCTGGGAAAAAAAAAAAAGTTCCGCTCCCGGCTTCTCCGTAGGTACGGGAGAGCAAGCCCTGCACCCCCGCCAAACTCATTGTCCGGTGCAGAGAGCTCTCCCCCCTCCCCAAAGCAGCGCCCGCCACCCGAAAGCTTGGAAGGAGGAACTGACCTGGGTAGGGATTCTCGGCAGATCTGCGCTCAGAAGTGCTCTGCCATCATCCCGCGCCCCTCCGCAATCTAGGAATCAGGGGAATGACTGCTCCCAACGAGAGATGAGACCGCTTCCTTCCCATTCTCTCGCTTGCTCCCCCTCGGAGAGCAGGGATCAGGTTTCAGAGCCTGCCCTTCAAAGAAGCATAGGAAATGACATCACCGCCACCGCGCTTAACTCTTTCCCCGAGGGGAGAGAGTGAGAGAGAGAGAGAGCTTCTTACAGTGGGTGCACCGGGGAAACTATTGCTTGCACAGTACTCGGGGTATAACACCTGCTTCACACTCAGCAGCAACATCCAGAGACCATCCTTTTTGTTTTTTCAAAGAAACTTCTGAGAATAGATACTTTTAAACAGGAATTGAATACTCAGGGCTGGCTCACCTGTTCTAATGCCCTTGGAGCCAGGTGGACAAGTCTCCAGTCCCCCAAACCCTAGAGATCAGAGACCATAATCCTACAAACCATCAAAGATGGGGATAGTCTATGAAAAAAGGGAGAACCCTGCAGAAATGAAAAGTTGCAGTGGAAGCAAAAAGAATTGTTTTAATAAAAACTCATTACCATTCAGGTGTAAATTTCATGTCTGCTAAGGAGGCAGCCAGTCTTTCAAGTTTTAGGATGCTCCTTCTCTGTTATGGATCTTAAGTACACAAAGGGTACTGCTGTGCTGATCCTTATCAGACAATAGGTGTTCTGTACTACAGAGCATGAATCCAGAAACAGCGGGACAATGTACACAGGGCTGAAGAGTTCTAAAAACAAGGATAGTCACAATATTCATTTACATGAACATGCTCAAGATGAGGAATTATATGATAACATGCTAATAAATAGAAATATAACAGGCAATAAAAACATGAAATATAACATCAGTAAAACAATTAGACATACAATTCAAATCTAAAAATACACCATAAGAGCACTATAAAAACATTATAGTGCTGAATAAAATATTAATGCTGTGTTACCAGGTATTCACAGTATGCCACAAAAGAGTGAAGCAATATACTGTGAATTAACTGAAAACTTCCTAAAAATTAAATTATCCCATTGTAAGCCCCTCTTGGTTTAGAAGCCCCTAATACAGGGGGTCACAGCAGAAGTCCCCGGGGCCACTGTCTCCCAGATTTCCCTTCTTTCTCAATTGCACCATCCGATACACTACAGTAACCAAGGGGGCTGGGATTCAACCAGTGGGGAGGAGGGGCCCTAAGCTCCTGGGGATAGGTACCTTGTAAGTCTCTCACAACCAAAGAGTCTCTCTCCAATTTGTACTCACATAGGCGGATCTCTCAGTTCAGCAGGCTGGTTCTGGAGGTATAAAAGAGCTGGCAGAGGCCTGGAGTGGTGTTCGACAAAAATAATTTTACTGTAACTTAAAAATAAAGTCCAGCAAGAATGGCAAAATCATCAAAACAAAAAAAACAGGATGGCAACCCCAAGCACTACAGTCTCTATCCAGATCAGCCTCTGAATCAGTGTCCCAATGTCCGAGTCCCTCCCCGGTGATGCAAAAAGAAAAACCTTCTCTCCAAAGGTAAGTCAGGGAGCCGGTGGCAGAAAAAACAAATTCCCTCCTTCAAAAGATGACAAAGAAACTTCTGCAAAAAATCAAAGTTGTCTTCTCCTTATAGGGTCACTACAGTCCCCACTTTTGCTGGACGCAGGGCAAAGTAGCACCCTAGGCAACTGTAGACCTCCACCTTGAATGATAGCAGGGCTAACAGCGCCCAACCCTGCTCCTCAGGCAGGGGGAGTTCCCTCCTGACCTGGGAACAGGTCAAGAACAAACCAGCTGGCTAAAGTCAAAATCCTGCTGACTCTCCTGGTGCTGACTGGGGGACCTCCTGGGAGCCACCCAGAGAGGCAGCTTCCACCTCCAACAAAAACTACCTCCAACCGTACCTTCCTTGTGCTCAACCCAGCTTATAAAGGGGGAGCTCAGCCAATCCCAAAATAAGAGGGAACGGCCAACCAACTGGGGAGGATCTAAAAATGCAAAAAACTCTCCCAGCAGCTGGAAAGAAGGCAAAAACATCTAGCAAGGAGTGAAGCCTTCCTTACACCATACTAAAACAAATCACTTTCTGCTTGCTCCCACGTCCCCCATCAGTTTTGCTTTTTCTAGAGATGAAAAAAAAAAATCCTGAGCAGACTTAACCTATGGGAAGAAACATATAGCAAAAAGTGGGATTTAAAATAAAAAGGGCTCAGTCCAAACAGAACCTCGAAAGCAAGGGTTAAAATCTTAAATTGAACAGGGAAGTGAACAGGCAATCAATGAAACTCCTTCAATACTGGTTGGATATGTTCCTGAAATGTATAACCAGGCAAGACCCAAGCAGCTGCATTTTGCACTAAGAGAAGTCTATGAATATTCTTAAGCAGGAGACCCACCTAAAGGGCACTGCAGGAATCTAGCCGGGCAGTGATTAGGATGCTGGCCAAAGTCGACAGTTCAAAAATGCTGAAGTAGGTAAAACTTCTCTTGCAGTCGCTGCAATTTGGGTGTCCGTAGAGAAAGATGAATCAGATTTTACACCCAGCTAACAGGTAAAACTAACCCATTTAGAAGCAGGGAAATGCTCAGTCGGAGGAACCAAAAGGTTAAAAAAATAAATAAAAATTACAAATTACAAAAAAAAGTGTGCCGGCAGTCAGGTTAGGCAAACAGATGCTCAATTTTATGAGCATCTGACAGCCACCTCTCCTGGGCTTCTGCTGCTAAGGAGGCACTAGGGGCGCACTATTGTCCCTAGCGCCTCCTTTTTAGCACGGCCCCTCATTTAAATGCTGTATTGCACGCGCTGGGAGGGCGTTAGGAAAGCGGACGCACAACACTGAGCACCCGTTTTCAAAGCGACCTTACTGTATCGGCCTGAATGTGCTTTCATTTTCACAACACTCATCTTTAACTTGTCACTACGTAACCAGTCTACAAGTGCTCTCAGGCATTGATTAAAACTGAAAATACAAAGCACACTCTTTTTATTTAAAAAATTTGTGAAAGTGTTGATACTAAAATATTGGAACTCCACAAGACAAGGTCCCAGGAATAAGATCCCCTTATCACAAAAAAGAAAGAAAGGTGCCAGAAGTAGGCAAGTTAACATTTAGAAGAACTGAGTAGTACAATGCTGCTTGAATAAGAATCGTTAGTCTAGCAGTGTAGCCTAGTGGTTAATATGTTAATAATATTGCTTGTTACGTATATGGCCCCGTCAGTGGACACACAGCCATGGAAATATAATCCAGGTTTGTTAAATATGGACGTCAAGGAGGCGGTCACATGAGCTCCGGAAGTGTATGGACAACTTCATAACTAAAAAATCAGACAAGACGTCCACACGGGTGGTGAGGAAAGAGAAGGAGAAAGAGAAACTGCAGAAGGGGAACATGGCAGGTGCGCTGGAACCTGACACGCCATGTGTCCTCAGCGAGACCACAGTAACAGAATTAACAAATGCAGTGGCACTGGCGCAGGAGCAGACATTTGCAAAAATATCTGAGCAAGTTACAGAGGTGCGCACCTCGATAATCTTAACATGCGCATGGACACGGCGGAAGCCAGGATAAGTGACAATGAAGATGAAACGCAGAAGTTACACACAAAGATCCCTGCAGGAAAAAAAAGCGAAGGCAGAAAGAAACAGCAAAATCGAAGATCTTGAGAACAGATCTCGACGCAGGAATTCCAGAAAGTGCACCGGATGCTGAACTGCCGTCGCTTCTTGAAAATCTGGGCCTGACAAACTTGCAAGGAGCGGGCCCAGGATAGGAGTACGAGCAGACACTAGGCCTCGGCCACCTGTGGTCACTGTGAAGATTCTAAATTTTGCTCATAAAGCTGACATTTTAAGAAACTATGACAACAAGCCAGATATACAGTTCCTGAGCAACAAAAGTGCTTATTTTTCAAGATTTTTCGGTTGCAGTGTCTGTCAAGCAGAAAGAACTTGCACTCATGTGCAGTGATCTGGTACACTGCGACATTAAATTTGCGCATGACATATCCATTGCAGTTATGAGTTTGGCATAATGGATCCTCTCAAGCGGTGAAATTGTTTGTGGCCCAATTGCCTACAGCAGAGTGGAGTAATTAGCCTCAATCAGATAACTCAGCAGGATCCGAGGAGATGAACGGTGACAGAATGAGAAAAGCAGGAAGATGACTGACCATATTATTGCTTCGCAAAAGTGATTGACTGTTCATTGTGAGCACAGTGGTAATTTCAATTTGTTATCCAGAGAGCTGAGGTGCTCAATTTCTTTTTCTTTTTTTCTCTGCTTGTTATAGTCATATTCTCCTTCGAAGCCATGTGTAGTGAGGAATTCATGAAAGCAATGGTGGAATCAAGTTCCTTTCTGGAGTTATTAGTGTCACATTAAGTGGTTCCATAATGAGACTCTACAATCTACTTCTAAGCCCAAGTGACGTTACCTTTGTAAACCGGTGAGAATGAGAATGTCAGAGCTTGGGAACTGAGTATCAACGGCCGACTTTTAAATCGGCCATGCGCGCAAATATTGTCACTTACACGCGTGGCCGGGCCCTGAACGCGTTGCGCACATTTTCAAAAGGGCACGGCCATGCCTGTAAGTGACAATATGTGCATAATTGCCGGGCCCTGAAAAGGATGTGGGCCCTCTCCTCCCCATCCCCTAAACGCTACCTTATCTTTCCTTTTTTTTTTGGTTGTACAGTTTACTTTAGGGCCCAACCTGAAGTAAGTTGCGTGAGCCGGCCAGCTGCCGGCGTGCAAGTCTTCGGGACAGCGTTCAATGGCGCTGTCCCGGCCCACCCACTGCCCCGCCCCTTCGAGGAGACCCAGCACTTGTGTGCGCACCGGGCTTTACGCTCGTGGCCGGGCCCCTTCGAAAATTTGCTCAGCGCCCGCAAGGCCCGGCCACGAGCGTAAAGTCCGGATTTTACGCACGCAGGGCTTTTAAAATCTGGGAGCAGGGGAGCAGTAAGTAGTGCAACAAAAAAAAAAATTGGTAAGTATTTAGGCCGAGTTAAAAGGATGGGGCAGTAAGGGGAAGGGGGGAGGGGGGGTTTAGGGAGAGGGGTAGGGAAGTTTCCTCCCAGTCCGCTCCTGAAATGGAGCGGACTGGGAGGGAACAGAGGAAAGCCCGATTTCATCACCGCGCGTACTTTTACAAAATTAGGCCCCCCTCTACGCGCCATTCGCACACGCGCGCGCAGATTATAAAATCTGGCGTGCATGTGCGCGCAGCCCATTGGATTTTATAACACGTGTGCGCTGGCATGCGCCATGTTATAAAATCGGTGCGATCATGTGCGCGCTCCAGGAAGGTTATTTGTTTATACAAAACAATGTTAATTGCACATACAAGGAATTGGAGGTTATATATGAGAGGGGGGATGGCAACCGAGTGCGTAGATAGTGTGACCCTCTTACTCCTGTGATGGAGTGGTTATTAAAGGGGGCTTTGGAGGCAGTTGTGGAAGAGGAGGTGGGGGGGAGGGAAGCGGGAAGGGTGGGAGCTGGGAGACGGATTTGAACAGGGAGAAAAAGTGAATATTACCAGTGGTATTATGGGGGAAAGGGAGCAGTGGTTCACAGATTCCAGTCGATATCAAAGGCACTCACATGAGGTTGGGTGGCCCTGCTCGAAAAGGGACCCGGGGCAGCCTGAGAATTCTTAGGTGAGATTATTATGACACCGTGTACATTCTCTGTATGTGATGGGGTTGCATATAAAATGCATAACATGGAATGTTGCAGGTTTAGGCACATCAATTAAGCGCGAAAAAGTGCAATCCCAATTAAATAAGTTAAAGGGGAATGTTGCTGTCCTGCTAGAAACGCATATGCACACTTTAAAGCATTTCAAATTGAGGAAAAGATGGGTGGGTCAGGTCTTGCTGCTCAAAGGTCCACTAAAAGTGGAGGAGGAGCTTTTCTCTTGCATAAATCTGTAGCATTTACGGTGGATCGTGGGATACACTGATCTGCTCACATCTAAGAGAGCGACCTCCCACACAATCTTTTCATTATCTTTATTTTTACCCTTTGGATTGCCTTTATTTTTTAAAAATATGTCTGCTAAAGACTCACAGAACCAGACCATGAAAGACAAACCACAGGCAATATGGCTGAAAGCGGTTCTTCATGAGAAGATGATGATTCTACGATGCAGGTATTGACTGTCTCTGGAGGTTTATTTAAAAAATATTTTGACACTTTCTCAAAAAACATGGTGAATGGTATTGATGAGAAATTAACGAATGGTATGGAAACAGTTGCTAATCTTGTGGCTTCCATTAAAGAACATGAAAAGAATTTAGAAAATGTGGACTTATGAATGACCAATTTAGAAGATGCCTATACTATTTATGGCTGCAAATTGGACATGCTTACAAAAAAGGTGAAAACTTTGGGAGATAGAGTGGAAGACTTAGAAAACAGAAGTCGCTATATTAATATTCGTATTATAGGATTACCTGAGGCTGCTGAAGGCTGTGACACAGTTGAATTCATATTAAAATGGCTGCCGGAACTTGTGGATTTTGAAATAAAAATAAACGGGTGAAAGTGGATAAAGCACATTGTACTGCTGGCCTAAGACCTGCGTCAAACAATCAACTCCGGGCTATGTTGGTTCAGCTCCATAATTCTGGAGGTAAACAAAAAATATTGGAATTGGCTAGATGGCTAAAAGAACTTTTCTTTCAATAACAGCATGTTTTTCTGTTTCCTGATTTCTCAGCTGCTGTACAAAGGCAAAGACAAGGATTTGTGGATGTAAAACGTAAGCTGAGAGAAAAAGGCTGTTCTTATAATATGCAATATCCAGCAAAGCTGGCCAAACCAAGATTTTTCAGTCTCTGGAGGAAGTGTCTAATTTTGTAAAAAATCAGGCCTCATCTGCAACACAACCATGCACTTGAAAATCTGATAACATTTACGCTCCTTAATTATGGGATCGGGTGGAAAGCATAAAATGTAAGGTCAAGATCTCAACTTTGCTAATGTACGGATCCCCCTCATATTAGACAGTCAGTTGCTTTATTCAATATTTAGATTTTTCCACCAAGCCATTGCAGAACTGTGATGGGTGAACTCAGTACCAAAGTGCAGCATATTCTGCACAGCTTATTATTGCTGCAGTGCTTGCTTCTCTGCCTTATTTAAATTTGCAAATATTGACTGTAATTGTTCTGGGCAGCGTCCCAGTTGTTTTGGATATCTTCACATTGTTTTGCTGGTATGAGGAGATGTTTAGAGATCCTTAGGAATCCATATACTCTTGAACAGATTCTTTCTTCCTTTCTTTTATTATTTTTCTTTTAATTTTTTTTCTGCAAAATCTGCGAGAGAGCTGAGTTTCTTGCTATCTGCTATGCAGAGATGCAAAGGTTATGGGATATTGTCGCCAGTAAGCAATTCATGGGCCCCCAAATTTCAGTTATTTTGTGCATGCTTGTATCGCTGATACAGTGGTGCTTACTGGAGTGGACATGGGTTGTGGGGATTTTTTTGGGGGGTTGTTTTCACTTTATTATGGAGTTAAAACATGGTTGTTTTAAAATGTTTATTATAACTTTGAAAAAAGGTTTCAAAATCAACGAATTCACAGTGGTAAAAACTTATTTGTTAGTCAGGAATAGGTCTTGATTTGGGTTTAATGTTATTCCTCAATTGTTTTAACAGGTAGAACATTTTTACTCTATTTTTTGATTGTTAAAGATGGCTTCACCGAGATTTGAAATAGTATCTCTTAATGTGTGGGGATTATCCGATCCACTTAAGAGAATCTGAATATTACAGTTTCTTAAGAAGCAGGGGGCTCACATTGTTTTCATCCAGGAAACTCATATGTTATCTAAAGAGCATGATAAATTGGCGAAAGGTTGTTTTGGAATGGTTATTGCATCTTCATATTCTACTCGTAGTAGAGGTACTTGCATACCGATAAATAAAAATCTAGCGTTCATAATAGAAAGATAATTCAGAGACCCATTTGGGAAGTATGTCATATTGGAGGGCGAATTGTATGATACATCCTTAGACTTAGGGCCTTATTTTCCAATATCGCATTGGTAACGCATTAGGGGGCGTTACCAATGCAAATGAGGCTTCTTTCGTGCAGTGGGGAAAAATCGCGTGCGGCAATGTTTTCGCCATTCACGAAAACATTAGCACTGCACGTGATGTTTTCCCAGTGCACGATGATTCTTTCAGTCTTGAGAGAGAGAGAGAGAGAGAGAGAGAGAGAGAGAGAGAGAGAGAGAGAGAGAGAGAGAGAGAGAGAGAGAGAGAGAGAGAGAGAGAGAGAGAGAGAGAGAGAGAGAGAACCTTACTATAGTGCCTATGCCCTACATAGGTATTTTAACCCCTATGGGAGGGCCACCTACTAACTCGGGGTGGGGATTAGGTATGAGCGTCGGGGGTTGGGGGCCACTTTCGCATTCCACATGAGACCTACGGACTGAACAGTGGTCTCTAGTGCAGATTTGCTGGCCGTCGGAGTGAGGACGCTCACTCCAAGAAGTGGTTTGGGCAACGTTCTCTCTACCTAGCTTGATGGACACTCTACCTGGGCAACAACATGCTAGGTGGAGAGAATGTTGGCCAAATCTCCGCTTGGAGTGAGCGTCCTCACTCCGACGGCCAGCAAATCTGCACTAGAGACCACTGTTCAGTCCGTAGGTCTCATGTGGAATGCGAAAGTGGCCCCCAACCCCCGACGCTCATACCTAATCCCCACCCCGAGTTAGTAGGTGGCCCTCCCATAGGGGTTAAAATACCTATGTAGGGCATAGGCACTATAGTAAGTCTCTCTCTCTCTCTCTCTCTCTCTCTCTCTCTCTCTCTCTCTCTCTCTCTCTCTCTCTCTCTCTCTCTCTCTCTCTCTCTCTCTCTCTCTCTCTCTCTCACATCTTTTTCAGGTCCATAACGCGAGGTTGGAGTTGTAGTTAGCAGCCGCGCTAACACTGCGGCTGTTTCGCCGCACACGATACACAGGTTCCCGCTTTACATATGCTCCGCCCCCTGAATTCCAAATGACTAATTTGCAAATCGCGTTAACAGCTGTTAACGCGATTTGCGAATTTATCGCACGTGGTAAAGTGCTTGGAAAATGAGGCCCTTAGTCAACGTATATAGTCTATGCAGTAGAGATGTGAATCGGAACTGAAATCCGAACCGATTCTGGTTCCGATTCACATCTCTACTATGCAGTATTCAGAAGACTTCTTCACATCCTTATTTGATAAACTTAACTCTTTTCCCAAAACTAATGTTATAATGGGTGAAGATTGGAATATAGTCTTTAATTCAAGACTGGATAGATCTCACGTATATAGTATAGCGTCTCCGATCCCATTAACTCTATAGAATGTTATTCAATTTTATGATTTAACAGACATCTGGAGAGAAAAATATCCCATTTTTCGGGATTATACATGTTATTCACCAAGACATGGTACATACAGCAGGATAGATTTTTTCTTATGTAGTCCATTTATACTTGGGAATTGTGTGGATTGTGATATAATGTCTGCATATTTATCTGATCATCATCCAATATCCTTAACAGTAGACTTTAATAATAGATGGCAATTCAATTTATCATACTTGAAGTGGGAGGATTTTGATAATTTAATTATAAAAACTATTCAGGATTTTCAATCTCATCACCTTGTTCCAGATTATGATTCACTGCTGCGTTGGGAAACATTGAAAGCAGTTCTTCGAGGTGAAATTATATATGAAGATAAGAAATTGCCATACTGGGTCAGACCAAGGGTCCATCAAGCCCAGCATCCTGTTTCCAACAGTGGCCAATCCAGGCTACAAGTACCTGGCAAGTACCCAAAACTAAGTCTATCCCATGCTACTGATGCAATTAATAGCAGTGGCTAATTTCTAGGATAACTTGATTAATAGTGGGTAATGGACTTCTCCTCCAAGAATTTATCCAAACCTTTTTTAAACCCAGCTACACCAACTGCACTAACCACATCCTCTGGCAACAAATTAAATCTTATACAAGTCACAAAAAAAGACAATTTCAGATAGCTCAAGTAGAATTACAAATCAGATAAAAAAACTAGAAAATAAGCATAAAAAAGATTACGGAAAACATATAGAGCTTTCCAATTAGCTAGAGACGAATTGTGTAAATTACAAATACAATAAATAGAAAAAACATATCATAGAGCCTCATGGCAGTACCAGGAATCGGGCGAGAAGTCCCTTGCTCCCAGCAAACTAGTTTAAGGTATGGGGGGGATTGGGAGGGTTGGGGGAGGGGTGAGGACACCACCATATTGTAAACACTTGCAGAAAGGTGGAAGAGAAGGGAGCACACAGCCGGCTTTAATAATTTCCGATACACTAGGAGGGGGAGAATCTTGTTTGTATTTTATGGAGTTGGGGGGATGAGGAGGGCACGGTCCAACAGGACCTTTACAGGATATTTTTTTTTGGAGGGAGGGTGGGGATGGAGATGGCCCGCTGTATGTATTTAATTGGATTTCATTTTTGACAGCGCTACTTAGCCAGATAGCAGGTCTAAAGTTAGCCAGCTTACCGGATATATTCAGCTGTTATCCAGCTAACTCATTCCCTGCCTGGAACACCCTTGAAATGCTCCTTTTGTATCCGGCTAAATTGTAGCTGGATAAGTAGCTGAATATGCTTAATTTGCCATTAAGACGGTTAACTTTTGAGTTATCCGTCTAAATGGCTTTTGAATATTGACCTCCTCGATTTGCCTTGCCTCTTAACGGTGGCTAAGACGGAAGCACTGTGGCTTAATGGTGGCTAAGACGGAAGCTATGACAATGTATGGTAATATGAGCAATCCACCTCAGCATAGGAGCGTCTCCTCCTTTAACTCAGTGGAGTCATCCCCAGAATGGAACCTAAAATCTCCAGGTTTAAATCCTGACATCTCATGATAGAAATTATAGACTGGCACATATCATGGAGCGGACCGGTGGGCACTGATTTTTTTTTTTTAACTGCCAACAGGATTACGTTTATATTTGCTTTAGTACCGCTGCTGTGCAGGTGGACTTCATGACAGCAGTTGTGACCACTTCCAAGGACTACAAACCTGTTAGTCAATTCATTGGAGAATGAGCATGCGTAGTAATAATTTATGCAAAGGCAATCAGTGCTACCTCTTTATAAAACAGGGACAGTTCAACATGGAGTGTCCCTTTAACAATGACTCAAAAAGCTGGGCCTCAGCGGCTAGCCGCCTACTGTTTTAAATGATGTGTCTGTAAACATCCAGAAATATTTAACTACCTTTAATCACTCACAGCTGTTGGCACATCTTTGTTTTAATTGCTCATTGAATTTTCTCAGTTGCAATCCATAAAACTCAAGGAAGGAGCCTGGGATATGACTTGGAGCTATGCCCTCTGGCCTTTTCTGATGAAGAGGTTTGAACTTCACTCACTGCGGTATCCTGTGGACTGCCCACCAAAAAGAAAGCATCAGGAAACATAAGGGAAAATAGTTATATCTATGTTAATCATTATTCTTGTTAAGATAATAAATAACCTAGTGCCACAGTGTCCAAAGGCTCCAACTGGGGTTTTCTACACACACACCAGAACTCTCTGCTTTGTCTATAAAAGTGACTTTTCCGGTGATTTGAAGTTTCACCAAAACCGAGAGCCTAGAAAGATCAGGTCACTAGCATAGTAAATGATGGCAGAAAATAAAAGTCATCTGGCCCATCCAGCCTGCCCAGTTTATCCTGTCCACACTGCTAAGGAGACAACTCAGCTGCCAGCCACAGAGTGTGGCTACTTGCAAGACTTCTTTTGTCTTCCTTCTTTATAAGTCACCATTTTGGGTAGAAAAACAGACAGCATCCTGGCTTAGTTCCCTCCAGCACTCATCTTTTCCATGTCTAACCACAAGACTCTGAAATAATCCAAATAGCCAGTAATACTAGTGTGGCCATGTCCCAAACATCCAGCTTCCTAGGTCCCCTGCTTAGCCTGCCAGACAGACCCAGCTATGTAACGCCTGTGTTTCTGCTAGTTAATTCCAGAACGTGCAGCCTGCCAGACAGATCCAGCTGCTAGTTTGGCTCTGTCATCACAATATGATCTAAATAGCTGCTATTACTAGTGAGCCTCCCAGGTCCCTCGTGTAGCCTGCCAGACAAACCCAGCTATGCGAGCACCTGAGTTTCCACTAGGATTTCTTGTTATTACAGATCATGCAGCCTGCCAGAAAGACCCAGTTGCTAATCAGTTTTGTCATCACAGCCTGCCAGACAACACAGCCACGTGGCTGACTGTGTTACTGCGAGGGCTTCTAACATTTCATATAACCTCTTTGCCATGCATTCTAGCAGCCCCATCACCCGTTGTTGAATCAGGTAAATCTGGTGCTGTGAACACTTAAATACATATTCATGAGGTCATGCTTTCTGCTCTTTCCACATTTAACAAATAAGGGTCCTCTGTACTTATCCCATGCTCTCATAAACTCCACCACTGTTATAGCTGCCCTCAACTACTCTGGGAAGATATTCCATGCTTCTACCACTGCTTCCTGCTGGTTCTCCTCGGTCTATCTCTTGGAGCCTCGTATCATGACCCCTTGTTCTAAAACACTGCTTCCTTGAAACAGGTTTATCTTGTAATGTTTCTCTTTGTTATCTTATTCTGTTCATAATAGACATTATCAGAGTTTCTCTTACCCAGCGATAAACAAAATTTAAAGAAATCTAAACCTATGTACCCTGGAGAGGAGAGACAAGACAGGGCAGATATGATAGAGACAATTCAAATACCTGAAAGGTACTATTAATGCACGAGAAGTAATCAGTCAGCTTCATCTGACACAGTTTTCCCCTGGTAAACCCATGCTGCCTCGGATGCTGCAACCCCCTGGAACCAAGGTGCTTCACTAATCTTTCCGTAGAAAGATCCTCCATTAACTATCCCACCACCAAATCATATTCATGAGTCTCGATTTCCAACCTTCTCCCTATTACCACTCTATGAAGAAGGAACACCTCCACCTTCTCCACTTGCATGGAGCTACACTCATCTCCAGGATCTATTGAACATGTCCTTCAGTGGAACTGCCAGAACCTCTCTGAGCTTCCTTAATATTCTAGGGTGTATCTCATCCAGTCGCATGGCTTTGTCCATTTTCAGTGCTAACCCCTTCTCAACCAGGGGCCACCTTCCCAGCCCTGGAAAGCACTGGGCTGGCTCAACCAGGGTAGGTAGGAGTTCACGCTTTCCAGGTACCGTGAATTGGGAGCAGGATACCCTGCAAGGCCCAGACTGGGCTGAGGTCACTCCCACAAAAAAAAAGTTCAATATCCAGATCATAATTGTGCTCCAAAATAGAGACAGCTGACTTCCAGAAATAATCAGTTCAACAACATAAACCACATATTGAATTCACAGTCCAGTACAATAGTTAAAATCAGAAAAAACACAGGTTAAAATCAAAAGTCACAGTCCACCCTCTTCCAACTGCTTATTCCTCCCCAGTTACTCTTCTTTTGTCTTTTCTCAGGTCTTGTGCAATCCCAGATAAAAATAAAGTCTCTCTCCCAAATTTCTCCTCCAAAAATCTCTTTATCAGCTCCTCACCCCCAAAGGCTCTTTATTATCAAGTCCTCTTCTCACAATCCAGTTACTCCCACAACACATAACATGGCTCCAAGGTAACTCACCCCCTTCCGAATGCAGATGAAGTTCCCCGGCCCTGAACTGGTATTCCACACAGGCACCACGCTGCCTTCGATCCTGCCAGACTCCACTGCAGCGCCGCGCTTTTCTCACTTTTCTCCAGCCTTTTGTCTCCTCAGACTCTTTCTTTTTCCTTGTACTTCTAGTTCCCAGCTCTTTCCTTTTCTGGGTCACTTCTTTAGAAATTGTGACAGGAGCCCCAATTCCTCTCAGCTTCTCAATCCCTCAGAACTCCTCTTGGAACCCGTAGCACCACTGGGTGTAGGTCCTGTTCCTTCTCAATGACTCAGACCCCCCCTGCAGTGACCCTGCTCTCCAGTGACCGGCCCTTCTTCCACATGGAACACCTTCTTTTATACTCTCATTTGTACACCCCCCTCCCCCGCTCTAGGAGAAGGGCCACACTGTCACTCAAACATCACCCACGCTGCTTTGCTCTTCACACGAACCTTCATGAGCTAGAAAGCTCACCATTTAAATAAATATAAGCTGCTCCACTACTATTTCTGATATCACTCCACCATCTACCGGCCAGTAAGGCCACATAGGTTTTTCTAATCCCACATACTGTCTTCTGTAAATGGCGTGGCCGTTACTAAACTGCTATACATACCCTTTCCAACAAGTGGTGGTTCTTCAGTGCATATAGAAGTATTTATCATTTCGGCTTTGTCCTTGTTCCCCTTCACACATTTCTCCTTGTCGCCTCTTAATCTTATGATTCCACCTCTGCTCTTTCTCATTGCACTGATGTACCTGGAAAAAAAGGTTGTCACTTTGCTTTACTCTTTAGCTGTCTTTTCTTCCACTCCTGCTTTTGTCTTCCTGATTACTTTCCCCATCTCTTTCAGCTTGACTTTATATTCTTTCCTGTGGTCCTCTTTATGAGAATTATTGTATGGTTTGATTGCTAATCTTTTGCCCTTACTTTCTCAGCCACCTATTTTGAAAACCAAATAAGTCTTTATTTTCATACTTTTATTTACTTTCCTAACATTGGGATTTGTTGCTTTTTCTATAGCTCCTTTCAGCTTAAGCCAAGTTTCTTCCTACACTGCCACTTTCTCCTGTAGGTACTTTCCCATGTTACTAAAGTCAGTATTTTTCAAATCCAGGACTTAGAACTGAGTAACTTCTTGTCACCTTGGCTGTTATTTCAAACCATGCTGTTTGATGATCATTGGTGGGTGCCTAACCCAGGCATTATAAACACTTTCTCCATTCATAAGAATCAGGTCAACTACCTCCCCTTTCCTGGTGACTTCCATTAGCATTTGTTTCTGACAGTCCCTTTAAGGATGTTCAGGAGATGTCTACTTCTGATCAATTCTGCAGATGGGTTACTCCAATCAGCATCCAAAATAGGAATGTGCAGGGAAAACAATTTCAATTTGTTCTGTTTTTTTGTTTGTTTGTTTTTCTTGATATTGTTTTGTTTAATGTTTATTTATTTTATGTAGTTTGCAGAAACTAAATAAACATTAAAAAAGAAAGAAAGAAAGAAAGAAAGAAAGAAACAGGGCCTCCCCAGGACCCCTATACCCCACCTCTCCCACCTACAAAAAATTTCCAGGGTCAGAAACCTCCCTGGCCCCCATTTTCCCTATCCAGGAGGCCATGTCCTGATGCCAAGGGCTCGGCCTAGACACAGGCCCGGGCCCAGGTCGAACACTGGGGCCTGACCTGGAAAGGCTGGGTCCTGTCACTGGGGACTCAGCCTAGGCCCAGGCTTCACACCGGGGCCCAGCCCAGTGACTGGATCCTACACTAAAACCTTGGCTTAAACCCAGGCCTGGGTACACTCCCAATGCTGAGGCCTGGCCCAGAGACCAAGTCCTGTTGCCAGGGCCTTGGCCTAAACTGAGGATTGGAGACTGGAAACCAAGCCTCCAGACATTTTCTTCCATTGATGTCCTCTTCAAAATGACACCCTCTGTCTGGAGGTCATGCTGGAGTGACATCTCTTTGGTACATTTCTCCTGAGCGAAGGGCAGTCATGCATCAAAATGGTGCCCTCCGCTCAGGAGAATGGCTCTGGAGAAACTTCACTCTGGCACATCCTCTAAGCACAAGGTGCCATTTTAAAGAGGATGTCAGCTCAAGAAGATGACTAGGGACTGGTCCACAGCATGTAGGCTTGGGCCTAGGAGGCCCCAGAAATGGGACCCTGCTGTCGAGCCTGGGCGTAGGCCAATGTCTCAGTGTCATGACAAGGTCTACAAGCCAGGCCGTGGCCTAGACCTAGGCCACAGTGACAGGGCCCAACCTCTGAGCCAGGCTCCTGTGTTGGCTCTAGACCTGAGCCTAGGCTTAGACCAAGAACTTGGTGTCAGAAACCAGATTCCAGGCCACGCCCCCAGCATTGGGCTTGGGCCTCAGCCTAGGTCTTGACATCAGGATCCAGCCTCTGAGCTGGGCCCAAGCCTTTGGCCTAGGTTTAAGGCTAGACAGAGGATGAGGCATTGGGCCCCAGCCTCTGTGCCAGATCCCTGTGTCGGGTGTAAGCCTAGGCTGAGGTCTCTGCAATAGGACTCAGCTTGCTGGGCTCTAGCATTAACCTGGGCCTCAGCAACAGGTCCCAATGTTCGGGCTGGGCCCTGGTGTCGGGTCTTTCCTGTGTCCCGATGATATGGCATAGGCCATATCATCGGGACCCCCACCAACAGGGTAAGTGGAGGCTGGGGAGATTTTTGTGGGGTGATCTGAGGGATTTTTCCCTTCTTTTTTTTTTTTTCAAAATGAAACAAAAAAAACCCCCAAATCTGGTTGGTCTATCATTTTGTTTTAAAAATGTTATAAAACAAAATAGGAAATAACATTTCATTTCCTATTTAGTTTCAAATGAATGCACATCCCTAATCCATAACATTACATTTTTTCACTTCTTCTCATGTCCTCCCAGACTCTCCTCCTTGTTTCCCACCCTTTTGATGCACCCAAACAGACCTTTTTTCGGTTCTTTCACATATATTAAATGTCTGTAGACCGTATCAATATAGATGGAAGTACCATCAAAGATGACCCACATCGCCTCTGCCTTCCCTCCCTTGGATATTGTATTTTACACAAAGAGCTACTTCTCCCACTTTTCTGCCATCCTTACCCTTCCTGAACAGATTATAGCATGGTATGACTGTATCCCATTCATGGGTCTCATTGAACCACACCTTCATAACAGCTAGAATATCTAAGACTGTCTCCACTATTAAGGCTTGCAGATCTGGAATTCTTGAAGATCTTCTCTACTATGCTGACTCTTGTTTGCCAGGTCATTAAGCCCTCAAGTGGATGACTTGAGGGCTTAATGACCTGGCAGAATCCTTTTTAAATTAATCTATAACACTAAGAATCTGTTTTGTATTCTGGAAAGCTAATGATCTTAGTAAGCATTTCACTTTTTTTGTTTTCTTCCAAAGGTGTCCCTAAGTTAATAAAAATCTAAGTAAAAAAAGTAGTTTGTAAATCTAGGCTTTTATCTCTGAAGTCCAATGTAAAAGCATTTCTTAATTTTTATATATATGGGAGCTCTCTCAGAACTGCAAAAGACAATGCCATGGAATGAAATATGATGGGAGATGAAAGATCCCAGACAGAAGATCTGGTGAAAAGGAAAATTAGATTTGATGTCATTTACTCAGAACTCTGTTTGCCGGCAAACCAGCAAAGTCAGTTCTGGAAGGCAGAAGAAACAGAGGAAAGCAGAGAGCAGTCTGGGGCAATGACATTAAAATATTGTCAAAATCTAGAAACATGGTATATTCAAAGAGGAAACCTGAGCACATAAGAACTGCCACACCATAGTTTCCAATCTTCCTATCAAAGACAGCACTTGATGATGATAATGGTGATTACTTATTTAGTAGAGTTTCTTTACAGTAGTTTTGGTGATGCAAGTTATAGATGATGCTTTTCTCATTAGTCTTAATTCTTCAAAATTTCTGAAGTGCATATTGCTGGATACTAAGAATGACTTTTTCTTTCGATCTAAATGGAAAAGCATGATGAATGAGTCGATTTTGTTTGTTTTAGGGCAACCAAACCTAATCAGCATGGTCCACTGATTTGGTTTGGTCCCATTAAAATCTGTGGGAAAGCAAAGCATGCATTTTTTGTACTTCCAAGTAAAGGGGAGGAATACGTAGAGGCTGATAAGGAAAAAGCAAAATTGCTTAACAAATATTTTGTTCGGTGTTCACTGTGGAAAGGCCTGGAGCAGGTCCACATAAAACAAACACAAATAAGATTGGAAGTGAAATAAACCTCAATCGATTTTCAGAACAGTGTTTTCGTGAGGAGCTAACTAAACTAAAAGTAGATAAGGCGATGGGGCTGGATGGTACTAAAGGAGATTAAGAGATGTCCTGGCAGCTCTGCTGGCTGACTTTTCAATGCTTCTTTAGAGTCTGGAGTAGTTTCGGAGGACTGGAAAAGGGAGGATGTGGCTCCTATTCATATAAGTGGAAATAAGGAGGAGGCTGGGAACTACAGGTCTGTAAGCAGTGTACAGAGTTCTGATACTGTACAGCTCATTCCCCCTTCCCCACACCTATCAAGCCTGGCAGTGCTACAAATAATTACTTCTATTGCCTCCTATATCTACACAATCCCAAATAGCTCAGAAAAGACCATGTTTTATTCACAGAATCAAACTTGTATTTGTCAAACTTTGCAGAGTTAGTATTTAGAAGAAAATAAATAGTACGTGTCTCTAAAGTCCTTGCTGCTTAGCATAGGCTCATACGAAATAAAGCTCTACATCATTAGTATATTAAAACATGCTAGAAACCTCAACCTGCTTAGAGCATTTATAAAGGTAACTAGCTGGCTAGCCCCCCCAGCTTTAGGAAATTACCTTCTGTTCCACTCTGGAGCAATCTCTGCCTGGAAGTCTCAGAGACAGTCCCAGTTCTTGGTCCCTCTCGCAAACTGGGCTGAGAAGACTTGCCTCAGCCCGGGAGCAGGGAAGCCAGATTCAGTACAGGCAGCCAGGTCACAGCAGGAATCTCTTACTTGAAGATGTCTTGTCTCAGAACCAGGAGTTATTCCTTCATGGCTGGGAGGGGCAAGGGTGACACCTTGGGCATTGTCTTCAGGTGTAAATAGTCTTTCTTTTGGTCACCCCCTCCCCTTTTTAGTCTTCTCTTTGCCACTTTTAACAGCCCAGACATACATATGTAAACGGCTCATGCATAGTCAAGCAGGAGGATAGATGGGGGTCACTTCTTCACTTCAAAGAGCTGGCCCACCTTTCTCTATTGGGAGGTCACTGTGCCTGCTGTGTAGCGACTCTGGACCTGGACTGGTCACGTCTTCACCAGTGCTGCTTTGCCATGTCAGCGATTCTCTTCATTTCAGATTGCTGACCCCTCTCTCTCATTGGGGGGGGGGGGGGTCACTGCTCCTATCTGATTTACTGTCTTTTTGTAATACAGCACAAGCAGTCTGTGGCTGGCTGGAGGACAGTTTACAGTCTGGACTCCAGTTTTCTCTGGCTCAGCATTCAAAATGTATACAGAAGTTGCTTACCTCAGCAATACTTCACACAAACACAGCAATACAGCAGTACTTAAATGGAGCTGCTTTCTCCTCATCTTCCCCAGGGCCTCCCTTGCTCTCCTCTGAGTCTGTTGCGATTCTGCCCTATTTGGGAAGCTTCTCCACCTTTTTCCCCCTTTGAGTGTTCCCTTCGTGGCCCGGAGCCACCGATGCACTTCTCACATGGCAGGAGCCACGCTACGGCAGCCCCTGCAGCCCAGAGGCTGTCCCTGCTCCCCAACTCGCAGCAGAAGCCGCATTGCCACTCCCTAAGCGGCCCGGAGGCCGCCAGCACTCCCTTCACACGGCTGGAGCCACGCTGTCGCACCCGGCTCAGCCCGGAGGCCGTCCCTGCCATCATCTCGCAGCATGAGCCGCATTGCTAATTCCCTTGCTGCTGGGAAGCCGCCGACTGGTGTCCTCGAGTGGCCCGGATGCCACCACCTTACCTTGGGCCCTCTGGGGAAAGAGGGCCTGTATTCCCGGTCTCTTCTGCGGCATGGATCCGCCAGCAGTCCATCCTTTGCGGCAGGGAAGCTGCCGTCCATCCCGGGGCCTGTCCTGAGGCCTAGTTCCTCTTCTCCTGCAATCAGCGTTGCAGCAGGGCCACTGTCCAGGTCCTGTACTGCTTCCTCCTTCCTCCTAGGGGGCAGGGTCGGCTCTTCCTTCCATATTTAAAGGAACAGTGAGGGAGGAGGTCCACCAGTGATGTCATCGAGGGAGTCACCTTTTCTGCCTATAAAAAGGTCTTGTCATCATTCCTTCCTTGCCTTTGCAAGGAGCCAGTCCTTCTTAGGACTTCTCGTCATCTGCTTCTCAAGGCATTTCATTATATGTAGGATTCTGTGTCTTATTGATGTCCTCACGCTATGTCTTCGTCTTCATCGTCTCAAGGTCTCCAGATGTCTCGATGTCTTCCTTATCTGGTTTATCTTCATCCTGGCAGCGCAAGTCTTCAAAAGGTTCCAGCTTCTTATTTTAACCTTCATCGAAGAGGCAACCCCTCGAATCCTCAACCTTGCCTGGATCCTTGGAGTCTGCATCCTGCCTCCACTTCACGAATGAACTCTATTTATCCAATCCATTCCAGTGTGGCCCTGCCTGGCCTTTAACAGCTGTGCAGGATGCATTTTGGAACAGGCTTCATCGGAGTCTTCACTTCATCTCCTACCTTCTCTGTGTGGGGAACCACCAGCGTGGTCCGTGACCTGTCTTTATTGGATGAGCATATGGGAGCGTGAAGTGCAGTACCAACTTAGCTCTACCTACTTGTGTGGGGAACCATTAGCATGGTCCGCGACCAGCCTTCCCCGGCTGTGTAGGGCGCGCTGCCTCTGGGTGGTCCGAGACCAGTCCGGATAGGTTGTGTGTAGGGCACGTGATGTCCAGTACCGACCAAGTCCTCTTCAAGCAACTCATGGCCTTCCAGTGTTTCTTCATATACGTGATCAGAGTTCCTTTCACTCCACATATCCAGATTGCATTTCTTCATGTCGAAGTCTCATCTTACTTCACGTTTCCAGAGTGATGTTCCACTTCAGGTATCCTGAGTCTTGTCTCACTTCAAGTCTTCATCTTCAATGTCCTCATCCTCTGACCACTGTCTGCCCTGTTGCAGTTGCTGCTCCATGTGGCAGGTTTGAAAGGGCTTGGAGTAGTTGGAGGATCACTCATGAAACCAACATTGCAATGTTTGGCTCTCTTTCTGCTGCATACAGGTGTGGCTGTGGTTGAGGTCATCTTTTCCTTCTTCAGCCCATGCTGGGGCACCTCTCACCTGCCTCAGTGCTTGCCGGAGCTCCTGTGTGATTGTATCGGGGCCTAGGGGCACATGAAAACACCAGAGATGGAACCATTACCTGTGTTTCCACAACAGAGCCTACACTGTATTCCTGTTCAGAGGAGACACCCTGCACCCAGAATGCCTTGCGTTCTGGGGCCAGGCATCTGGGACTAGTCTTTTAAGATATTCTGAGGGTTTCTATAGTGCACTCTGCCACACCTTGGTTAGGCTATTTTTCTGCTCTAGGCAGACTTTATTGTGTCTTGGGGCAGCTTATTTCAATATTTGGAAAGAAGCTTAGCCCTTAACTCTAGCAAGCAGATCAGATAAGCTAGGTAGCATTGGTTTCCTGGTCAAAGTTCATTATCTTGTTTTTCTCTGCTATCTCAGTGTTCCTTAGCCAGAACATATATGCCACTGTTCATTAAAGTTTAGAATTCATATTTTGTTCCATACAGTGGTAGAATATCTAGTATCTCCCTTGCAGACCAGTTGGTCTGAACTCTGTGGTGAGCAAACTAATGGAATCGATGCTAAAATGAGAGGATAGTGCAATTCGTGGGATCCAATGGCTTGCAAGATCCGAGGCAGCATGGTTTTACCAGAGATAAATGTTGTTAGACAAATCTGATCAATTTCTTTAACTGGGTGAGCAGAGACTTGGATCAAAGGAGAGCGCTAGATGTGCTGTACTTTGATTTCAGCAAGACCTTTGACACGGTTTCACACAGAAGACTTATAAATACATTGTGTGCCCTTGGTATGGATCCTAGAGTGACTTACTGGGTTAGAAACTGGATGAGTGGGAGGCGAAAAAGGGTAGCGCTAATGGCGTTTTCTCTGAGGAGGGGTTATTACTAGTGGTGTGCCTCAGGGGTTGGTCCTTGGTCCTGTTCGTTTCAACATTTTTGTGAGTGACATAACAGAAGGGTCTTTTTGCCAATGATATCAAAATATGTAACAAGGTGGACAGCCAGGAAGGAGTGAAAACATCAGGTGGGATCTAGAAGAGCTTGAGGAATGGTCTAAGGTCTGGCAGCTAAGATTTAAGGTTAAAATATATGGAGTAATGTATTTAGGATGCAAAACCCCAAGGGAAAGGTACAGTTTTGGAGATGAAATTCTTCTAAGCACAAAGGAAGAGCGGGATCTGGGGGTAATTGTATCGGATGATCTTAAGGTGGCCAAACAGGTGGATAAAATGACAGTAGAAGCCAGAAAGATGCTTGTCTATATAGAGAAAAGAATGGTCAGCAGAAAACAGAGGTAATATTGCCCCTAATTAGGTCCCTGGTGAGACCTCACTTGGAATACTGTGTACAATTCTGGAAACCGCACCTTCAAAAGGATATAAACAGGAAGGAGTCAGTCCAGAAGGGTGGCTACTAAAATGATCAGTAGTCTTTGTTCTAAAGCATATGGGGATAGATTTAAATATCTAAACATGTATATCCTAGAAGAAAGGAGAGATAGGAGAGATAAGATAGAAACATTCAAATATCTCAATGATTTCCATGTACAGGAGTTGAACCTTTTTCAATGGAAAGGAGGCTCTAGAGCAAGGGGTCATGAGATGAGGTTGAAAGGGGGTACACTCAGGAGTAATCTTAAGAAATATTTCTTTATAGAGAGGGTAGTGGATTTGTGGAGCAGCGTCCCAGTGGAAGTGATAGAGACAAAAACAGTATCTGATTTCAAGAAAGCATGGGATAAATCCAGGGAATCTCTAAGGAAGTAATGAGAATTATAATGCTAAATTAATTGGGTGGATGGGCAAACTGGATGGACCATATGGTCTTTTTCTGCCATCATGTTTCTATGTTTCTAAGCCAGACATGGCAGAGCCAGTTAGGGATGGGACAAGGAAGGAGAAGGACCAATCATATTTTAGCACTTTATCAGCCAGTCTAACCCACCTGGTAGCATGACTTCATCAATTTTTTGTAATGAAAATGAAACTATGAGCAATGGCTATTTTGTGCAATCATTCATCTATTGGATATCAGAGGGGGAAGAGAGGGAAGGGAGAGATTCTGAAGCTGTGTACAATTCTGGTCGCCGCATCTCAAAAAAGATATAGTTGCGATGGAGAAGGTATAGAGAAGGGCAACCAAAATGATAAAGGGGATGGAACAGCTCCCCTATGAGGAAAGGCTGAAGAGGTTAGGGCTGTTCAGCTTGGAGAAGAGACGGCTGAGGGGGGATATGATAGAGGTCTTGAAGATCATGAGAGGTCTTGAACGAGTAGATGTGACTCGGTTATTTACACTTTCGAATAATAGAAGGACTAGGGGGCATTCCATGAAGTTAGCAAGTAACACATTTAAGACTAATCGGAGAAAATTCTTTTTCACTCAACGCACAATAAAGCTCTGGAATTTGTTGCCAGAGAAGGTAGTTAGTGCAGTTAGTGTAGCTGGGTTCAAAAAAGGTTTGGATAAGTTCTTGGAGGAGAAGTCCATTAATGGCTATTAATCAATTATACTTAGGGAATAGCCACTGCTATTAATTGCATCAGTAGCATGGGTTCTTCTTAGTGTTTGGGTAATTGCCAGGTTCTTGTGGCCTGGTTTTTGGCCTCTGTTGGAAACAGGATGCTGGGCTTGATGGACCCTTGGTCTGTCCCAGCATGGCAATTTCTTATGTTCTTATGTCCTTGCTTCAAAGTTTAGAGTGAAAGAAAAGATAACAAAAAAGATTTAGATTAATTTATAGGAGAAAGCAAAGTGTGCTGTTACAGTCACTCACTGACACTGTGCTTAGCTGTGCTTTGGGTTGTTCAGGACTAGCTTTTGGGGTATGCAAGCTGTCAGGTCACACAGGGTGCCAAGTACTGTTGGGGGGGGGGGGGGCATTGCTCCTTCCTGATGCAGCCTCTGGGCTTAAGAAGAGCTCTGGCCTCACTTCTAATAGGTCCTGTAGAGCTTAAGAGGAGTTGCTGCCACTCCCCACGGCCCCCTACTTACCCTCTGACTGCAGGGTGATGACGAGTTGCTGCCAAGTGCTGCCCCTTTACCCTTGGACCACTGGTTAAAGTGGTGCTACTGCTGTCACCCCTGCCAACAGAAGAGCAGCACTGGAGGCCCAGCACATCTAAACTATGTTTCTTGCTGTTAATGTCTTTCTCTCCCACGCAGTACACTGTTTGGACTCAGGGCCGGTGCAAGGGGATTAGGCACCCTAGGCACCTTCTGCCTTGCACCATCCACACCCCCCCCCACACCCCCCGATCGTGCCAACACCTTCCTGGTCCCGCCCTTGGTTGCAGCCCCGGCTCCTACCTCTCGTGAGCAGCGGTGGCAAAGAGGAGTAGAGATTCGAATCCCCACTCCTCTTTGCTGCCGCTGCTCGCACCCACTAATGGTTGGCACTCTAGGCCCAGCCTAGCTCGCCTAGTGCTTCCACCGGCCCTGTTTGAACTGTATGGGAGTAAGAGAGAAAGAGAGAGAGAGATGCTAGCAGCAGGAAGAAATGTCTAGAAGTACTGGGCCCCCTGTGCTGCTGTACTGTCAGCAGGGTCAAACCAGGCAGGAATGGAAGGTAAGAGTGAGGAGGGCAGGATGAAGGAATTGGGGGGCAGGGAGAGAAGGTGTATAGGAGGGAAAAGATGGAACGAGGATGGCAGGAATGGAAAGTGTTAGGGGTGAGGATGGAAGGAGAGGGCAGGGATGGTAGGTGTGGGAGACAGGGAGGGAAGGTAAAAGCTAGGATTGGAAAATGGAAGAAGTGAGGAAATAGGGATAGAAAGTGAGGAAGTAGCAGAGATGGAAGGTGAGGGGGTACAGTGATGGAAGCTAAGAGCGAAGTATTTCTCACTGGTATGGGTGCCAATTTCATTTTTTTACACTAGGCACTGATTAGCCTAGACCCTGCCTGGACTGCTACTTAGTAGCAGGAGAAAGTGTGTAATTTCTTTGAGGGGGTTGCAGTGCATCATCAGGGCATGACTATCACTACCACTGACACTTTGCAAGTGGATGCAGAGACCACTGCACCAGACCATCTACCAGGGACCAGAGTTACGTGTACACACACCCAGGACACACACACTAGATCTGGCCAGTCTAATACATAGAAAGATAAAACAAGCTAACTAAGATACCTCCAGGGATGCTGTATGAAGAGAGCATGCAAAGAAAAAAATACAATACAAAGAATAATTTTCTTAAAACTATCAGTTTTAAGAGTATACACATGGTTAGAGTAAAGCAAAGAGATATACAAGTCAATACTTATCTGATACTTAGTTGGACATGGTATAAGTTTCTGTGAGAAAAAGAGTATATAATTGTTAAGTGTTTCAAGTATTTTGTTTGCACTACACAAAACAAGTTTGAATTGTTTGAAATCTATAACTGTGGTTTAAGTATATGTGAGGGTGTATAAAAGGCTTTTTCTGGAAATACTGGTTAAATAGTAAATATTTGTTGAAAGAGTTCAAGTATCTGTTATATCGGTTATTGCCTGACTGTTCTAAGAATATTTTTTTGTTTTTCTAGTAAATTAAAGTTGCTAAAAGCTTTACCTAAGAAAGCATTTATTGCAGAGGTTTCCCCTCCCAGGATGTTTCCTAATTTTTATCCCTGCTTTCCCTCCCTAGCCCCAGGAGACGGACTGGGTGGGTCACTTTATTTGGCCACAGAACACTCGGTAGAAAGAAAGAAAGACCTTTCAGAAGTTCCCCCTCAAGGGAACATTCAGGCCAATAAGGAAACGATCGCGAGAGATCCATGTTGAGTGCCGGCTCTCCCAACACGCACCCAGCCACCTCTCCTGGGCACGTGACCCGCTAAAAGGAGGCGCTAGGGACGATTATGCACCCCTACTGCCTCCTTGGTCCAGGAGCGGGGCTCTGACAGCAGGTTAAGAGAACCAGTACTCAATTTTACGAGTGTTGGTTTTCCGAACCCACTGACAGCAATCGGTTAGGAAAATGGGTGCCGGTAAAATTGGGCGTCGGTTTTCCTATCCTGACCAGCTGGCACTTTTTTTTTAATTTTTATTTCCAAATGTTTAATTTTTTACATTTTTGGTTCCTCCGATCTAATATTGCTGGAATATGTTGCGGTCTCCACCGCTTCCCGTCTGCCCGCTCTGCATTGCGCTTACCTACGCTGGTGGAAACGCCGTTCTCATGGCTCTGTTGATTCTTCAGGATGTCCGCCATTGCCGGCTCACCTCCCTGCCACCACGCGCGCGCGCGCGCGCGCGTGAGGACGCACACTATGGACGCACAGCCACCGGAAGCCGGGCTCCGCCCGGGTTAACAACACCACGCCCCAAGCTCGATTTAACCAGCGTTCGCTTCCCATCTCATTGCCTTGCAACGAGGGTCGCTACTGGATAGTAGTTCTATGTTGCGCTTCACTTGTTCCACGTTCCTGACTTGACTTCAGCTCGTTCCTGACTACGCTTCTGTCTGCCGCCTGCCATCGACCTCAGCCTGTTCCTGACTCCGCTTCTGTCTGCCGCCTGCCATCGACCACAGCCTGTTCCTGACTCCGCCTCTGCTCGCTGCAGGCCACTGACCCTGCTCGTGCCTGGTTCCGATCCAGCCGGCTGCTAGCCTGACTTGGGTTCGTCTTTTTTCCAGCTCACAGCTTGCTCCAGCTCACAGCCTGCTCCAGCTCACAGCTTGCTCCAGCTCACAGCTTGCTCCAGCTCACGGCACGCTACAGACTCCGTTCCAGCTCACAGCTTGCTCCAGTTCTCAGCACGCTACAGACTCCGTTCCAGCTCACAGCTTGCTTCAGCTCACAGCACGCTACAGACTCTGTTCCTGCTCACTGTCTGTTCCAGTTCTCTGCACGCTACAGACTCCATTCCTGCTCACAGCTTGCCTCAGTGCCCAGCACACTAAAGACTCTGTATCTGCCCCTTCTGCTCCAGCACTGCTGGACTCCACTAGCCCCAGTCTACTGGACTACTGTACCTTACTCTCTGCCCAGGCCATCTGCTGCTATAGAGACTTACACTGTGCTCCTAAGTCCCAAGGATCTAGGACCCTACGGGCTCCTCCTGGGGGGTTCCTGGTTCCCGGGTGAAGACCTCTGCCTGTGGCTCCGCCTCCCAACCTGCCCTATCTCAGGGTAGTTCGGCCCAAGGGTTCACTCCTGGTCTGCAGCTTCCTGGACTGCAACAGGATATTAAGTCGGAGGGTGTATTTTCTATTTTTCTGTACACTTTTCTGGGTTGCTCATAAATTAACACCTGCTCTTGGGCAGGTGATAATTTATGAGTGTAAAATGTGCAGATGGGCCGCACATTTTACTTTTTGAATCAGGGTGATTGATTAATAGACTCATCAACATGCATTTGCATGTGATGAGTGCTAGTAGTTTTCAGGGGGTTTGGCCACGCATTTTCGAGGCGCTAAACCCCTTACAGTATAAGGGGTTATAGACGTCCCTTGAAAATACGCTGCCAAACGGGTGTAGAACAGTGCACCCGGCCGAGCGCACTTTACAGAATCGGCCTGATTGTGAGAACCTACCTACCATCATACCCTCGACCTCAGACTAGGACACCCAAGTGCAAGGGTCTCCAGCCTGAGGCAGTTTCCATTTAAGAAGGCTGTCTATATTCTATAGTGTGGCTGCATCACTGAATATCCCTCCAAAGTTAACTGCTAAGGGCCTGATTCACTAAGCATTTTTCCCATAAGCACAGAATGAGAGAAAAGCCTTAGTGAATCAGGCCCATAAATTTGCAATCTGGCCAGTGACTGAATATGGACCTCTTAGTGTATATAGTCATTCATTAAACAAGTTATTTAAGAGGAAACACAGACATGGAGATCTCAGCCTTTTTCCCTTGCGGAAAGACTATGGGGCGGATTTTAAATGCCCTACGCGCCGGCGCACCTATTTTGCATAGGCCGCCAGTGCGCGCAGAGCCCCGGGACGTGCGTAAGTCCCGGGGCTTCGTAAAAGGGGCATGTCGGGGGCGTGTCGGGGGGCATTGAAGAATGATGCGGCGTTTCGGGGGCAGGCCCGGGGGCATGGCGCCGGCCCGGGGGCGTGGTCGAGGCCTGCGGACCAGCCCCCGGGTCGGGTGATGGCGCGCCAGCAGTCTGCTGGTGCGCGCAGATTTACGCCTGCTGAAAGCAGGCGTAAATCTGCCAACAAAGGTAAGGGGGGGGGTTTAGATAGGGCCGGGGGGGTGGGTTAGGTAGGGGAAGGGAGGGCGAAGGAAAGTTCCCTCCGAGGCCGCTCCAAAATTGGAGCGGCCTCGGAGGGAACAGGCAGCGCACGCTGGGCTCGGCGCGAACAGGTTGCACAAATGTGCACCCCCTTGCGTGCACCGACACCAGATTTTGTAAGATACGCGCAGCTACGCGCGTATCTTATAAAATCCAGCGTACTTTTGTTCGCGCCTGGTGCGCAAACAAAAGTACGCGCTCGCGTATGTTTTTAAGATCTACCCCTATATAAATACTTTGCTTCAGTGTTTACCTAAGAGGATATTGAGGGGATACCCATGCAGGAAACAGTATTCAATAGTGATGATTCAGAAGAACTGAAACAAATCAAAGAGAACATGGAAGATGTAATAGGTCAGATTGACAAACTAAAGAGTAGCATATCATCTGAACCAGATAGTATACACCCCAGAATTCTGAAAGAACTAAAAAATGAAATTGCAGATCTATTGCTATTATTAAAATTGTCCATTGTAGCTAAAGATTGGAGGGTGGCCAATGTAACTCCATCATTAAAAAGGGCCCCAGGGGTGATCCAGGAAACTATAAGCTGGTGAATCTGACTAAGTGCTGGGAAACATTGTGGAAACTATTCTAAAAAACAAAATCACAGAGCATATAGAAAGACATGGTTTAATGGTACGCAGCCAGCATGAATTTACGCAAGCGAACTTTTGCCTCACCAATCTGCTACATTTTTTGAAGGGGTTAATAAACATGTGGATAATGCTGAGCCAGTGAATAAGGGTGCATTTGGATCTTCAGAGAGTGTTTGACAAAGTGCCCTATGAGAGACTCATAAGAAAATTAAAAAGTTATGGGATAGGAAGTAATCTCCTGTTGTGGATTGCAAACTGCTTAAAAGATAGGAAACAGAGAACAGGACTAAACTGTCAGTTTTCTCAGTGGAGAAAGATAAAAAGTGGAGTTCCTCAGGGACCTGTGTTTTTTAATATATTTATAAATGATCTGGAAAGAGGAAGAATGAGCAAGGTGATCAAATTTGTAGGCAACACAAAATTATTTAGAGTTTAAAATCGCAGGCAGTTTGTGCGAAATTGCAGGAAGACCTTGTGAAACTGGATGACTGTGTATCCAAATGGCAGATGAAATTTAATGTGGACAAGTGCAAAGTGATGCACAAAGGGAAAAATAATCCACAGGGTAGTTACACGATGTTGTGTTCCATGTTAGGACTTACCAACCAGGAAAAGGCCACGCCCCCGGGCCGAAACCACGCCCCCAGGCCTGCCCCCGAAACGCCACGGCCCGCCCCCAAAACGCCGCGTCGATCGGCCATGCCCCCGACAAAAAACCCCGGGACTTACACGAGTCTCGGGGCTCTGCGCGCGCCGGCAGGCCTATGGAAAATAGGCGCGCAAGGCCCCGCTCGCGTAAATCCGGGCAGATTTACGCGAGCAGGGCTTTTAAAATCCACCCCAGAGGTTTTAACTTTATCCTGCTTTCAACAAGGAGCCAGTGCAACTAGCGTAAGATGGACCTTATATGGTCTGTTGCTTAGGCCCCTACCAAAATTCTGACCACAGTGCTGTGCAAGAGCTGGAGCCATTTTAGACTGTATTGAGAAATCTCAATGAATAAAGAGTTGCAATAGTCAATTCAGGTGGTGATTAATGCATGAATTATGATAGTGTTTGTTGAGGTAGTTGCACAGTTGACAAACCTTGTATAAGTAAATAGAGGATGTTTTGCCATTTTTGAGATGCAGGATTCCATCACCAGATTTTGATCAAGTTGAACATCACGGTTTCATATAGATTCCTTGGGGTGCAGGGAGGGTCATGTCAGAGAAGATAGTGATCGCAGGGGATGATCTTCATAGCTTAGCCAGAGGAGTTATGATTTGGAGGGGTTTAATTTGAGTTTATGGTTACTAAGCCATTGGGCTACTGATGTAAGACAGTTATTGAGATTAGCAATAGAGGAAGTTTGGTTAGATTCAATTTTTTTACAGAGTTGAATACCATCTGTGAATAAGTGACATTCTGTGTTGAAGGACTGAATAAGGTTGCAGACTGGATGCATATAAATATGAAAAGAATTGGGGAGAGGACGGAGCCCTGTGGTGTTCTGAAAGTGAAATCCTTAGGGGAGGATGGTTTATTGGCCAATGAGACAGATTGTGTTCTGTAGGATAGAAAAGATTCAAATCACTTGAGGATTGTATCTTCAATGTCAATGTATCCTAAGCAGTGGATCAGTAACTCGTGATTGACAGTGTCAAAAGCAGCAGAGAGATTAAGCAGGACTAGGAGGGAGTTACGACCTCAGTCTGGATTTAGGTAAATGTTTTTGGTGAATTGGTTCTGTGGCCCTCTACAGGCAGGGTTACCACGGCCGCACTTTACTGTATTGGCCTGACTGTTAATCAGGCAAGTCACTCCTTCCTATGCCCTTCTCCTTTATCACCAATTCCTGACTCCATGCTTTCCACCTGGCTGAACCATATGATTTGAATAGACTTCCTGAGCTGGGGTAAGAACATAAGAACATGCCATACTGGGTCAGACCAAGGGTCCATCAAGCCCAGCATCCTGTTTCCAACAGTGGCCAATCCAGGCCATAAGAACCTGGCAAGTACCCAAAAACTAAGTCTATTCCATGTTACCGTTGCTAGTAATAACGGTGGTTATTATCTAAGTCAACTTAATTAATAGCAGGTAATGGACTTCTCGTCCAAGAACTTATCCAATCCTTTTTTAAACACAGCTATACTAACTGCACTAACCACATCCTCTGGCAACAAATTCCAGAGTTTAATTGTGCATTGAGTAAAAAAGAACTTTCTCCAGTTAATTTTAAATGTGCCACATGCTAACTTTATGGAGTGCCCCCTAGTCTTTCTATTATCCGAAAGAGTAAAAAATCGATTCACATCTACCCATTTTAGACCTCTCATGATTTTAAACACCTCTATCATATCCCCCCTCAGCTGTCTCTTTTCCAAGCTGAAAAGTCCTAACCTCTTTAATCTTTCCTCATAGGGGAGCTGTTCCATTCCCTTTATCATTTTGGTAGCCCTTCTCTGTACCTTCTCCATTTATATCTTTTTTTGAGATGCGGCGACCAGAATTGTTGCTATTTAAATGTTAACCCCTGATTTTCCTGCTTACAGCTTCATTAATTTTAAACTATTGTCTTAATAAATTAAACTCTCAAAGTATCTTTTGCCCTCTATGCTTGTCTTGTGCAGGGACGGTCTCATATATCTCTTTTACAGCACTATGTACATCATGTAGTGCTATAGAAGTGTTAAGTAGTAGTAGAGGGATTGGTGAGGGTGTAGGATGTTGCCCTCTTTGCCAAAATCAAAGAGAAGAAAGTAAAGCACTGTTCCACTAATTTGGCTAATAAAGGAAAGCTGAAGATTGGGTGATAGCTCTCAATTATTTTAGGATCTGAGCCTGGCTTCTTCAAGCTAGGTTTGATGAATGACTTTAAATTGATCTTGGTAGGGATCCCTGAGATAAGATAGCATTTATTATGGTGGTAAGCCATGGGAAGAGCTCTTGTTTTAGATTGCAGATTAATTTGGGAGGAATCGAGTCTAAGGGATTCATGGATTGATTAATTCTTTGAAGGATCTTTGAGTGATGGCCTGAAATCTGACAGTGTGATATTATCGGGAGGGTGTAGTGGTAATCCAGCCATGGATGAAGGAAGGGATGACTATATTGAGTGGGGAGGAGGGAAAAGTATCTCAGGAGGAAAGTATAGCCAGGATTTTATCCATGAAGAAGTTGGCACAGCTTTCTGTTGCATGGTCCTCTGTGATGGTATTCAGCGACTGGAGATCTGGCTTGGATAGCTTCCATACTAAGTTTGCCTGAATGATTCAAAGATAGTTCAAGTTTCTTGAAGATATAATCATTTTTTAGCTTATCAAATGGCTGGTTTAAATTTTTTGGAGTGTTCCTTGCAGCCTTGGAGGTTAGTGTCTGTTTGGTGTTTCTGCTATGCCCATTCAAGTTGAAGAGATTAAGGAAAAGAAGGCCTTCATGGAACCACGGAGAGTTCCTTGGGCATCTGGAAGAATTGGGTTTCATGGAGCAAGAGTCTTAAGAGATGAGGTGAATTTGTCATTCCATTGTTGGACTAGTTCAAGTAGGTCTGTGATATTTATAAGATTTTATATGAGGAAGAACTTGCTTATTTTTTCACTTGTAACAGAGGATAGGTTCCTGGTGGGAAATTTGAGTGGAGGAACAAGATGAGTTTGTTTAGTGATTACTATTATAGCCTGTTAGGATCGTGGACCCTTGGGCTGGCTGAGACGGCAGGGGTAGTGCTGTGAAACCCCACAGTGAGCGTCGCAGCTGGGAGATGGCACTGAGGAGAGACTTCGAAGAGGGCTTCACCACTGGAAGCCCGAGGTCCCCCCCTGGAGGAGCCCATAGGGACCCGGGCCTCTTGGTCTTAGTTGGATCCTATGCGACCAAGGATCAGAAGAGCAGCCTGCCAAGGTATCTGATGATGAGATGGCGCCCAGGAGGTCAGGAGAGACTTCACCCTTGGAAGCCCGTGGTCCCCCCGGGAGGAGCCCGTGAGGACCCGAGCCGCTGGGGTTTAGGAGAAACCTCCGGGCAGGTGAAGAAGAAGTACCTGCGGCAGTGGAGAGAGACGAAGTGGAAGTCCAGAACAAGCCAAGCTCAGGAGCCAGAAGTCAGATGTCGAATGCCAAAACCAGGGACGGAAGCTGAAGCCGGAGTAGAAGAATGAAGCAAGGTCAGGAGCCAGGAATCAGATGTTGGATGCCAAAACCAGGGATGGAAGCTAAAGCCGGAGTCGAAGAATGAAGCAAGGTCAGGAGCCAGGAATCAGACGCCAGGAACAAGCAGGGACCGGGAAGCACAGTAGCTATTCCGAAGAGTGAACCTTGTTGCAAGGTGAGGGTTAGCTGTGACTGCCATGTTTAAATAACCTGGCATGTCTGACATCATCAGGAGGCTGTCTTCAGTTTTCCCACGCTGGCCCCTTTAAATCTAGAGCCCCTGCGCGCGTGCGCCTAGGGGGTGGGGCCAGCAGTGGATCGTCGTCGGCGTCTCCCTTGCAGGGCGAATGCCGCGGTAGGCCGCGTCTCGGACCTAGACGGCTGCGTCTCAGGTCTGGACAGCCGGAGAGGAGCTCCCGTGGCCGGGGCGGGATGCATGGTGAGTGGGGATCCCGGGGCACGGCCCGGGATCGCAACATAGCCTGAACTAGGAGTTGATCTGACCAGGAGATAGGATCAACTGTTATTATGCTAGGGTCTAGATTAATGTTTGCAGAACGATAAATCAAGTCAAGGAAATGACCATTTTTGTGAGTGGGCACCTTTATTAACTGCACGAGGCTGAGATCATCCATGGTGCAAAGGAAGGTGGTGACATTACCTTTTGGAGGGGCCTAGGCATAGTAATTAAAGTCTCCTAATATAATGAGTGTGTGGAAGGTGGTTGCAATATCATATAGGAATTTGGTGAGTTTAAGGAAGGAGTTAGGTTGATTATCTGGGGGATGGTAGATAAAGACAAGTTTTGGTCCTTCATTGCATTGGAATTTCAACACTAAGGAGTCAGATTTACCTATTTGCTTGGCAGCAAGTAGATCAAGGACCAAGAAGCACTGAAGATGACAGCAACTCCTTCATAGCCCATGGGTTGGAGTGTGTATTTTGTAAGCTGGTGGGCAGAGTTGGATGATGGTGACAATGTCACCTTGTTCTATCCAGCTCTCAGTAAGACATATAATGTGGAGTTTAAATTCTTCAATAAGATCAAAGATGTGGTGGGATTTTCTGTTGCTGAGTGAACATTGAGGAGGCCAACTTGTAAGGGACAAGGTACGGTTTAGTTAGGTTCAGTGAAGTTCTTAAGTTTAGGTTGATAGGGAGAATATGCCTTGTATGGGATTGTTTAGGTGGTTGGGGAACTCTCCTGCCCCAAATCATCTGTAATGGTAGGATGGTTTGGTTGAAGCACATTTTATTGTTAGGTTGTGATCTTTCTTTGAGGTGATGTTTTGTAGAATTCCTCTTCCTCTCACTAAGACTTAGTCTTTAGTTTGGGTGGTAGGCACTTGAGAAAAGAGGTGGATTCCACACACCCCTCCTCAACTGAAGGTTAATTTTACTGAAAAACCTTAGAACGATTCCCTGTTTAGGGTGTAATAGTGATGCCTTTGTTGGTTCTCAGGGTAGCTTAGTCACTTGTGAATTAAGCATATTTCAGAACATTAAATTGACTCCTATTTAGTAAGCAGAGAATAGGTATTTACTATTAGAGGGTAGAGCAGGAAGTGCTGTGAGATGCTACAGTGTACACGTTCAGTCCAAGCTGCACCGAAATTGCACATGAAGGGGCACACAAAGGGGTAAGCCCTTTGGCGCTGCTCTTCAGTGTCAGGTCTGCTGGTGGGAGGGCCCACCTGCAGGTGATGAAGCTGGAGGAGGCATCCAGAGGTGGGGCTGGCCAACCCTCAATCAAACTTTGGTGTTTCAGTGGTGACAAGGGGAGGAGGAGTGGGCTTGTGAATGGTAGTGGTGGGGGGTCCTTTTCTTCTTCCCTTTAGCTGCTGTTGCTGCTACCTGTGTCAGCTGCATGCTCTTTTGACCTTTAAAGGGACCATTTGAGGGGACGGAGCTGGGGAGGAGGCAGCAGAGGTGGGGCTGGCTGGTCTTCAATTGAGTCTTGGTTAATTGATGGCAGTGGGGGGATAAGGAGGGGGCACTTATGAGCGATGGTGGGGGGGTCTTCCCTTTTCTTTTCTGGCTGCTGGGGGGGGGGAGAAAGAAGGGGGACCCTTGTGAGGGGGAGCCCCTTCTCTTCTCCAGCTGCTGCTGCTACCCGCATTGACCTTGTGTTATTTTGGCCCTTAAAAGGGCCGCCTGCAAGAGATGAGGCCGGGGGAGCAGTCCAGAGGTGGTGCTGTCCAGCCCTTGATCGAGCCTCGATGTTCTGGTGGCAGCCGGAGGAGGAGAAAGAGGTTCCTTTTGCATGGTGGTAGGGCCTTCCCTTCTTTCCTTCGGCTGCAACTGCTAACTTGGATGGAAAACTTCAGTGTTAAGAGTCCAAAATAGAACTCTGCTTCCCCATGGAAACAAATAAAACAAATAAGTTTCTGATCCAAACTGAACAAAACCCGAATGAACCACATTTTTCTCTATGCGCGTCCCCTTTTGGAGACATCCAGTTCACTGCGTTTTTTTTTTCTCCTGTGGTGTCAGACGTTATCAGGTCAACTCAGGGGATATTCACTTCTATCCTGTGGAGAATCTACTTCTCCTTTATCGAAAACCATGTCATGTCATCAGGATGAGTTAGCTGTATTTTTCCTAGTGGGATGTGAATTTTGAATACCCCCTATTAATGTGGACTTGATATTGAGCTGTGATTTTTCTTTTTTTCTTTAGTTGTGATGTTATGATTTAGACTTTATTTCTTGAAGCTCTGCTCATTTCTCTTTCGAGGTTGTCTTGAATAAATGCAATTTGAAATTATAAAGAAAAAGTAAAAAGAAAAAGAAAAAAAAGAAATGTTAGTTCTTTGCTGATTTTGTAAGGCAGTCATAATGCTGTCCAGCCTCAGAAAGCACTGAGATGGGACAAGCCTAGGACTGGATCGAAAAGTCATTGCGATATACACACTAATCGCCCTATTCACAAAGGTGTTATCTTGGAAAACACACATCCTTAGTGAACAGGCCCCATTAAAAATAATGGGAGCTGCAGTAAATAGCCCGTTTTTGCATCTTTGTGAATAGGGCAGAACTGTATTTTTAATGTAAAGATTTTCTTTTAACAAGGTGTTAAAATATGTGAAGAAGAGGTTGTCAAAAGCATCAAACACATAATAATTTAAAATAAGTTTCACTGCAAGGAGGTGGCAAATCTAACATTTTCAGTCCTCAAAAATGTTTGCGAATATGCTGCAAACATTGTGTATTTGCGGACTTATTTACTAGGACAAACAATGTGATAACTTATGCAGGAAACCACCACATATTGAGGAACTCACCAATTTGTAGAAATTCTATGCCCCACTAGCAGGGCAGTAACTAGATAAAATGGTGCCCTGGGCAAAGGTTGCTTTTGACATCACCCCCCCCCCTTCCCTTTCAGGCTTGTGTGCTTGATATCTAATAGACTGTCAAAAGGGCAGCATGGTGCCACCCTCTGGCTTGGCACCTTGGCATCCCTTGCGACAGCCCTTACCTGCCAGATGTGGTTCAGAGGAAGCACCACAGTCCACGGTGGCTTATACAGTGGATGGTAGTGAATTCTGCAGAGAAAATATAAAAAAATAAATATAATCCTAACATATATTAGACACCTTTTTAAAGATGAAATGTATGGATCCTTACAAAAATTCCACAGAAGCAAAACAGTCAAAATTCCTTTGCTGTGCTGTGTCTGGAAAATGTATCTCCATTTCATATATACAGTAAATAGTAATGCATTGCAAGGTGTGAGATGACCTTCCCATGCTTTACACTGGAGACATAATTATGAGATTTGGGCATTGAATGATGATTTATTTATGTATTTATTTATTTAACGGCTTTTCTATACCGGTATTACTGGTTACATCATACCGGTTCACATCAAACTGAAAGGTAGAAAGTACATTAAAACAGGGGCGAGTGCTATGCAGTAACTGGCATAGAGAATTAGGAGAGTAGAAGATAACAAGAAAAACAGAATAACAGGATTAAACAATGTAACATAATTTAACAGTAAAAATCAACGCAAGAAACTGAGGCAGCAAGGGTTAAACAGGCGCATAGGGATTAAAAGGGGTAATGGGCGGGAATTGGTGGAGTTGATGGAGGTGACCAGTGCAGTGGTCTGATCTGGGAATGCCTGTTTGAAGAGCCAGGTCTTTAGTTTTTTTTTCTAATTTGGTGGGGCAGTGCTCAAGTCGGAGGTTTGTGGGTAGAGAGTTCCAGTGGGTAGGACCAGCAACGGAGAGGGCTCTGTTCCTCGTGGAGGAGAGGTGTGCCTTCTTAAGTGATGGGATGTGGAGAGTTCCTTTATTAGTTGCTCTGGTTGGTCAGTTGGAAGGGGTGGGGCGGATCGGCTCATCAAGCCAGTCAGAGTTGTGTCTGTAGATGGATTTGTGAATAATAGTGAGGGTTTTATAGAGGATACGTGAAGGGATCGGGGGCCAATGTAGGTCTTTTAGGATGGGGGTAATGTGGTCAGATTTCCGGGTGTTTGTGATAGTTCTTGCAACAGCGTTCTGGAGCATTTGGATTGGTTTTATGGAGGAATAGGGGAGGCCTAGGAGGAGGGAGTTGCAATAGTCCATTTTGGATGAGAGGGTAGCCTGAATGACGGTGCGGAGGTCATGGGTGTGGAGTAGAGGTTTTAGTTTTTTAGGACATTAAGTTTATAGAAGCCTTCCTTGAGGATGGTATTGATACATTTTTTCATGTTTAGTTGCTGGTCTATTAGGAGACCGAGGTCTCGCACAAAGGGCTTGGCGGAGATGGTGCTGAATGCAGGGTCGTTTGAAAAGGAGGGTTGATAATACAATTATGAACTATTGCTGATATAAGTTTTAGAACAAGCTGGAAAAGTTCCAGAGGTGATCTCATTCTTTCCTAGCTGGCTGTATCTCCCTCCTCCCCCTTCGCAAAAGATATTATTGTCTCCATCCCTGCATGGTGTCTAGCAGCCCCATCTTCTCCCAGCTTCACCAACTTCTCCCAGCGATCTGGTAGCAGGATTTGCATTTACCCACTCTGTATGTGCTCTCTCCCTGTCTTGGTCAGTTACCTAGTGTACCATGGCTCTCTGAATACAACAGTATGCCATGTGCTTACCCTGTTCAGTGTGAACAACATATGTTGCATTACGGCCTGCACATATGCAGTAAAAGTTATAGACAAGCAGACGGACAGACAAACGGATGGCCAGAATCGAGACATAAGGTGTTCTTTCTAAAAAAAAAAAGAAAAAAGAATGCCTAAAAGGTACACGCATGGTCAGGGGCTGGATTAATCCACAGGCAAACATTTAAGGGGGCCCTGTCAGATGTGCTAATTCAGTGGTTCCCAAACTGTGATGGCAGATTTTTTTTTTTTCCCCGGGAAGTCAGCCACCACTGGCAGAGAGAAAAGCAGAGGTGGGCTAGGCTACCACAGTTTCCATGTCCTATCCTCCCTGCCCCCTGTGCGCTGTCCTTGAGCGAGCAGGGCTTTTTCATGCTGCCGTCTCCTCCTCTGCCAGCTTTTCTCGTTAGTCGAAACTGTGCGGGAGCTCCTAGTCTCACGAGACCTGCCCACCTATGCAGTTCCAACTGCAGTGTAACGCCGACGGGGAAGGAGGCAGCGGCAGGTTAAGAAGCATTGCTGGCTGACCCCTGCCTCTGGAGATGGACGATGAAGGTCATAATGCCAGGGTGGGTGGGGGGATGAGAGAGGTGATATGATCATGCAAGGATGGGTGGAGGAATAGGAGATGATGTCACTATGTTAACATTAAATGTGACATAATTAATCGTAGTGGTTAACCTACTGCGTTCACATGTTTTTGGAGAGTTAAAATTTTTATTTCTATTATAGTGGGTGGGTGGGGTCCAACACACTTGTTTGCCTGAAACCCAAAAGGTTATTCCTGTCTTGTGCATGGACAGGCAGGGAAAGGGCACATGAAGACAAACAATGATGCTGTCTCTTTGAGGGCATTCCTAAAATGCCCTCATAATCATTATAAAGCAAAGTAACTTGCTGTTGCCATAGTTTCATCCGGTCTAAACCCAACGGGCTCTAATCTACAAATACTGTATCAGAATGAAACTCCCAAGAACTGGAAAGAGGGCCAGAGAAAGTATTAGTGCAGTCATTCAGTGAATTATGGGGCTATTGCTTGAACGGTAATGGTCAGTGTGTGGTACCTGAGTCATCGGGCTCTTGTACAATTCTAATTGCTGAGATCATATTTAACAGAGAGAATTGTTGGCTGAGGAAGCACAAAAAATATGAGTCATCCAGAGTCACAATAATAATGAAATCTCTCTGCTCTTGTTCTCCTGAGGCGCCTGATGATGTGACACAAACCAAGAGGGCAGGCAGAGTCTATTGTATGATACACAAGGATGGGGCTCAAAGCATGAGATCAGCTAGGGTGCACTGTGTCATACACAATAAGGACTCCTAATGCTGCCTCTTATCTGTATGAAGGAATGCTTCTAACTCAGTACCTTGGCTTAGAAAAATGCAGTCTTGTAACAGTTAATATTTCTTTGCTTAAGACGATCTGCTTCTTGGAGGGAAATGCAGTTTATACAGAGAAAACACGAAATATGGTTCACTATGCTGTTCTGTTGGTGTGCTAGACGTTTATTCTGCTACTCCGTGCACAAAATGATGGTTGAGCTGCCCCAAGTTTGAAACAGTTTTAGCAGTGATGAGATTGTTGCAGTTTCAGCCCTTGTTACTGTCCCTTGCACTCACCTGCCCTAAGCATTCAGTCTCCGCATGATCCAGCTGGCGTTAAGAAGGAGAAAAGGGAGCGTTACTGGACTAGCACATCTAACTATAATAAGAGCGTGTTCTTTCTCCTGCACTATGGAACTCACTACCTAGCCATATCCATCTCACTCAAAATAGCAAGGAATTCACGAAACCTCTAAAAACACACTTGTTCAATATAGCTTTTATCAACACTGATTTAAGATTTTTTTCGATGACTTCACGCCTTGTATATTCTCTCACTCACACCGTTTATATTTTATTGGCCATTCCCCTTGCTAAGCAGTAGCATGATGATATTGTTGCTTTGTGTGTATTCTTATTTTAATGAATTTATGTATGTTTTCTTGTACCTCACCCTGACCTTTTTGGAAGGGAGGGCAATAAATACCTTTAAATAAATACATAAATACATACATACATACATAAATAAATAAATAAATAAATAAATAAATACATACATAAATAAATAAATAAATAAATAAATACATAAATAAATAAATAAGGAGAGGCGTGATTTAAAAGTAAGGCTCTTGGTTATAATGCAGAGAATTTGAATAGCTGTAGAGAACTATTGAATTCTGGGAATGGAAGAGAAGAAATTGACCAGGGGTGGGGTTGTTGATGGTGGTGTAATGGGATTGTTACATTTTTTGGGGGGACTGGAAAATTGTAAGGAAGCCACAGTCGAGTCGTAGAAGATTTGCAGATAAAAATAAGGGCTCAGTAAAACGAAACAAGTGACCTACAGGATGGGCAAGTGGCGATTTGCTGTTGCTCTCTGTACTAGAAGTAAATGTAAAGCCCTGACTCTGAGGTGTTTTAGTTTTGCAGTGTTCACATTAATGAACAGTGTTGAAAACATGTTATACGTGAAGAATTTGATTTTGCAGTGAATTTTTTACAACTCTTAAATGGGTCCCAGACAGAAAATGTCTGGGGACCTCTCCTCCATATTGTAATCTCTTAAATTCAGAAACAAGGGACTGAAAAGGTCAAATATGTAACAAAGTCTTTTTCTATTTGGGGTAGGGACTGAAGGGGTAAACTAAAGGACACTATGGGTTGCTTCGTTTATATTCAGTCACTGTTAGTCTCTGTCTAACTTCTCAAAACTTCCCCATTTTCCCCAGGCCTTGGGTGGAACTTGCATATGGTTTAAACCTCGAGCGATAAATTTTCTCCCTGAAATCCACTAAATTTTGTGGGTCATTAACATTCACTGGAACACATTTTCTCTCTGGCATTGCATGGAAGTGTGAGGGTTAGTATGGGAAGGTGGGAGACATCTCAAAACAAGACAAGAAAAAGAAACTTTCAGGAAACTGAGGAAAGAAAATTACTGAAGAGGAATGGGGGTTGGCCAGGATATTCCATCTAGTCAGCAGCTTTAGCGAGGCAGGAGTCTGAAATCAGCCTTCACACAGCACAGCTTTCTCTGAAACCAGATTGCTTAGGTCAAGATTCAGATCAAGGCCAATGAGTGGTAACAAGGCAAAAATGCAGAGCAGCTGTGTGCATCCAACAGATTCAATTTTCAGAGAAGCCCAGACTTTACTGATCAAACAACCGTCACCTGGAAAAGTCACGCAATGAATGAGAAAAACATGTATCTGACAGAAGGAAGGGGGAGAGAGCAATGTAGAATAATGTGCGTCGAAGGGGATGGGAACATGTTCTGAAGGATTGTATCTCACTCTTTCATATAGTAAGTGATGCAGCAACTTAGCCTGCACGTATCGGAAGTGAAGAGCTGCCACTGGAATGTCAAAGCCCTCAGTAACAGATTTTACGTTGTACACTTGAAGGTGCTTGACTATAACTTTTGCATATAAGATTTGAAAATGGTTCGGGGCAGTTTTGGTTTATCTCTTTTTCGGGGCTGGTTTGGGCCTGGAGGCGATGCACCTAGCAGTGAGTGATTGCAGTCTGCAAGAGCATTCTCTACTGGCAAGAAAATGGCATTGAAGGGGCCAAAAAAAGAGGAAACAGTGCTAAAGATATATCTATATAAATTAAGTTCCCTGGTGACGCCTATAGTCCAGCTCTGAAGCAGCTTCAGCTAAGAGTCCTAAATGGAACCTTAAGGTTCATGCTTGTGCTTGATTATTGCCAAAGTCATGGATCACAGGGGAGATCCAGAAGAAGGGGAAGGGAGAGAAAGGGAGATGGATGAAATAGAGGGCACATAAAAATCCACGTAACAGTAGCTTCACACCCTTACCAACTATTTTCGCCTGACTTCATCTGCTGGAGATTTTGCATTCTTAGATCCTCCCCAGGGGATGGCCATTCCCCCTGTTTTTAGGATTGGTCAGTACTCCCCTATATAAACTGAGTTGAGCATGCTCAAGGCATCATTGGATGTAGTTTATGGCTGGAATTAGATTATGTTTGGGAGAAGTGGAGTTTTGGTGGATCCTTGTGGGCCTCCTAGCCTGCAGCACTGGAGTTTTTCAAGCGCAGAAGCCATGCTAATGCCTTCCCAGAGCTAGAGGGCTCTGACTTGTGGAAGAGGAGAAGAAGAGAGAGGAGTTTTTTGAACTTTAGAAGAGTTGGTTATTTTTCGTAACCAGCCTCCCAGCTCAGCAGGGCACTGCCCCCTGTCTGAAGGGACTGGAGCTTGACTGCTGTGCCCTGCATCCTATAACAGTGCTTTCCAAGAGCAAGGACTGATTTGTTTGGAAGAGCTATGTTTTGAAGAGGGGTTTTCCTTTTCTTTGGAGGGAGATACTTTTCCACCACCATCTCCCTGTACTTTTGGAGAAGAGAGTTTTTTTTCTTTCTCACTTGTGGGAAGGGATTTTGGATGTTGGACACAAATTCAGAGGCTGCCCAGAGACAGTGGCACTTGGAGTAATCATTTCACTTTTTCTTATGATGACGTTTTGCCATCCTTACCTGGATTCTATTGTAACCTCACCCCGGTGTGCCTATCCTGCACGGATGGGGCCATAAAAAAAATGTGTTTCTCTTCAGGGCTGGTACCACTCACCGGCGAGCTCTTTCAAAATTTCTCTTACTTCCAGAGCCGGATCCTTTATAGATGGTGGTATGGGGGGGGGGGGGGGGGGGGGGGAGATTTGCTTCCAGGGCCCAATATGACAGGGGTGGCCTTTCCACAAATTTCTTTTTTCCTTTGTGTTCCCTTGGGAGAGGGGATTTGTCCTCATGGTGGATGCAGTGAGTGCAAAAGAAATTCCCTGGAGTCACTGATTTAGTGTACAAAATTAAAGTCTTTACTGTTCAAACACTGATGATGAAAGGCAAAATAACTCAAACTGCAGCACCACAGAATTCTCTGGTTTTCTTTTCATACGGTCTCTTTCCCTCTATCTGTGCAGGACTCACCTTTCAGGACCAGGGAAACATCCACGCTCTAGGACTTGGTTAAGTGGAGCTACCAAGTGGGCAGAGTCTCTTTAGAATGGTAAAAAAAAAAACCCCTTCCAATCTGATAAAATTGGTAGAGTCTATGGCACAGAGAGTAACTCCTCTCTCTCTCTCTCCCCAGGGTAGTGAAAACACCGGATGGGTGTCCATAGTGATATTTGATTTCCCTTACTCACAGTTGGCAGATTTTCAGGATCTCTTTAGCTCTTACACAGTCTCTTTATTTCTTCTTTCTGGATCCCTGATGGGAGGAATCCCCTTGAAGGAAAAATGCTAGCCAGCCAGTGAGTGGACTGGATAAGGAAACCGCTCCTGACCCTGGTCAGGACCACCAGGCAGGGTTTGCTTGGCTCCTCTGACGGGGCCTGAAAAGCAATTCAAGCAAAACTCCTCTGTACCTCCGGACTCTCAGCAAACCTAAAGGGATTGCCTCTAGAGCTCTCTGAGGAGAGCTGTTATATAGACTCTCAGGGAACGGCCATTCCAGACTCCTCAAAGGACCGGGCTGCATTTGAATGCTAACCTCCCATCACACTAACCTGCACTCTTACTCAGGGCCGGTGCAAGGGTGTTAGGCACCCTAAGTGAACCTTCTGCTGTGCGCCCACCCCCCTCCCTTCCCCCCGATCCCGACCTCATTCACGGAGATGCCGCTCATGGCCTGCCGAGTGTTTGCTTTTCTCGGCCGCGAGCAGGATAGGCTCTGCTCACAGCCAACCAATTCTGTGCTTCTCTGGGCCGCGAGCAGGATGGGTGCTGCTCATGGCCCACTGAGTCTCTACTCCTCTTGGCTGCGAGCAGGATAGGCTCTGCTCGTGGTCCCAGATGGCTGCTCTTCGCCACCCCCTAATGGTTGGTGCCCTAGGCGACCGCCTACTTCGCCTAATAGGACGCACCAGCTCTGCTCTTACTAGCCAAAGGCTCACCTAGGTCTTAATGATGATGTAACCATAGCATCCGTCACACTATTTTTAAGTTACAGTAAAATATTTTTGTTTGAGCATCACTCCAAGTCTCTGCCTGCTTTCTTACAATTTAAGAACTAGCCTTCTGAAACTGCCGAGACCTAAAAGTGTGAGTATTATTGGAAGAGTGGATGAGTGGAGAAAGAGGCTATGCGAGGTACCCGCTCCTAAGAGACTAGAGTCCCAGAGGCCTGCCCTCTTCTTGCTGGTTGGACCCTGGGTTCCCAGTGCTTAACTACTGCAGAATAATGGGTGAAATGAGTAAGAGGTCTGGGACAGTGAGTGTAGGGACTGTGTGACCCCTGTATTAGGACCCTTAAACCAAGAGGGCTTTACATCCAAAAGGAAGTGAACAAAAATCTTGTACTACCCTTGTCTCATCCTCCTGACTAGAAACTGGGATGCGGGAGTTTAAAAGACACCGATTAGACTAAGATGAAAAGGAAGGGAGGAAGGTTCTGGGAAAGAGTTGTATGTGTGTCTGCGGGGGGGGGGGGGGGGGGAGTGGAGGAGGAAGGGGAGAGGCAGGGACATTTGACAGCTAAGGAAAAACAATGATGAAGAGCATGGCTGCATCTCAGCATGTTTAGGACCATAATCATGGGACCAGTGAGAGTAGCTGTGAAGTAATTCCTTACACAACATAAGTACTTAAGTTTACCTCTAGATTGTAATCAAACCAAGTCTAGAATTGCACAGCAACTTCGAAGAGCATTTTTTGTGACTTCATGATCTGCATGTGGATCTCTTATAGTTGCTTCTGGGTGGGTGGCTATGTATATATGTGAACAGGGGACTGTAGCGGTGTCTGTGTGGGGGGTGTATGTAGAGGGCTGTGTGGGAGGGTGGCTGTGTGGAGGGGGAAGTGCACAAGGTAGAGTGGGAGGGAGAACAAAAGAACATAAGTGCCATGCTGGTTCAGACAAAGGTCCATCGATCCCAGCATCCTGTCTTTGACAGTGGCCGGTCCAGGGCACAATTACCCAGCAAAAACCAAAAAGTCGATCTATTTCTTGTTACTCACTCCCAGGGATAGCATTGACTTTCTTTAGTCTACCTGGCTAATCATGTTTTATGGACTTTTCCTCCAAGAACTTGTCCAGTTGTGTGTGTGGCAGGGAGGTGGTGGTAGTGGGTGTGGGTATGTGTGTGTGTGTGTGTGTGTGTGTGGGGGGGGGGGGTGGGGGATTATAATAGGTTTTAGTTTAGTTTACTTTATTAAGACTTGTCCCACACTCTTGTGCCCTCTCCACTCCACCTGACTTCATGATTTCTCCCCCAACCCTGTACCTGTTCACCTAGCCATTTCCCTTCCCTTCCCTTCCCCAACTCCCATACTCTACCACTTCACTCTCTCTACACCTGCCCTTCCTCTCTCTCTCATGCTCCCTCCCTGGGCTTCTTCCCTGCCCCCCACAACTCATTCATCCCATCATGCCACCCTTCCTATTACAGCTGGAGGGAGTCTTTAACAGCAGTGGCAGCTGAAGAGCAACAGAGCATGGGAAGCTCAGTTCTCCATAACTTCAGCTGTCAGGGCCTGGAGATCTCTACTGGCACTTTTCTTTCTGTCTCCAGGGCTCCTTCTGGTCTTGGGCCAGCTCTTCATTTTCTAGGCACTTTTTTAAAATTAAAAAACAAACAAACATAAAGAAACTTGACAGAAAAGATTTTTTCTGCCCATACAATTATATCCAATAACACCTTAGCCATACTTAACAAGAAACTCAAAAAGTTATCACTTTAAATATAGTCCACAAATAAGTCAAAGAACCCAGAAAGCAAAGTCTAGGAGCAGACAACACTAAATAAATAAATAAATAAATAAATAAATATAAATAATTATACGGCTGTTATCAACTGAGCAGCTAAGAATATCATAAGATCAAAAGCTAACCCTTTAGCTCACCATCCCTGATGAAGCTGATGAAATTTCTTTCGTATTTTTAGAGTCCAAGAAGGATCTTAATTGATTAGGGTCAAAGGAAGCATATTTTACATTTGCATAACTGTGCATTTACAAAGATGTGGTAGAAACATTCCCACCCTAAGAGATCTAGCTTCCTGAAACATTGAAAGAAAGAGCTTTCTCCTCTTATATGTAATCCTATAAAGGTCTAGGACAACCTAGATCCTCTGGCCCGTAAACAGTGATTGTTTGTTCCTGAAAGACAAATGTATCACTCTATTCAAATGTTTCTCAAAAACAAATGTCACAAGCAGGGTAGCTCTGAACCACTCTGAACAGGTTTCCTGAACCACTCTGTAAGGAGTGGTTCAGGAAACCTGTTCGATCTAAATTGTCCTTGGACAACTGATTTCTATGTTGAAGGTCTTTCTGCATCCATAAGTAAATAATAAATCTTACTAATATGTGGTAACACTTCGCAAGGTATTTCTTTAAAATGTCCTTCAGACATTTTTTGAAGGTCTGTAGGGGGAATACTACTGCAACTTTATGGTAAGTTCACAAAATGCAAATTTAGATGTCTGGAAAATTTTTCCAGTTGCTCCAGCTTTGTAGCCAATTTATCACAAACCATGGCCACATTATAGGTATTAATTTCAGCAACAGACTGTTCCAAATTTTCAATCTACCTTTGAAGGAGTGACCCTACTTCCCCTCCTTAACCTGTGCTGGACTAGGCATCTAGCTTAGTCCACCTTGAATCTTACAGGGAGAGAGAGCTCTGTGGGTGGGACCCTGCTGGGACAGGATAAGAATGTGAGCCCAGCTGGGATCAGGGGGCCTCCCCCCTCCCTAGGAGTAGGAGCTACTGATCCTGTCTGGAAGTTTGTATTGTGAGTACACTACAAAGGTAGGCAGTATGTTGTTTTGCTGATTACATGAATAAAAGTTAAAGTTGCATGAAGGAAGGCTGGAGGCAGCATGGTTCCAGATCTAGCCTATACAGATTTCACTTGGCTATCCTACCTATGGTGTCAGTTCATGGATTTTTCTCTATGCAAGGCACAGAGAAAACCCAAGTCTCCAAGGGGAGGAAAGGAAAATAGAAAGGTTTCTTGTGTGCTATCTAAGGAAATAGGTTTGGGACAGAATAAAAGTATTGTAGAAGTGTAGAGCATTGAAGTTTTGAAGCACTCTGGCTCAGAGAAGAGCACATAACATTGGGGCCTGTAGATTTAGGTTTGTAGTGATTAAGGAGACAAGCTCTGCTCACTTGAGTCAGGGAACGAATTAAGTAAGTAGCTAGAAAAGCAGAATTTTATTTTTTTTTTTTACCTTTAAAAAAAAAAAAAAAAGCAGTGAGAAACTGTAGAAACAGGGTATAGTTCCTACTGAGACTGAAGCTGACAGAGTATGTGTGTGTGCACAAGTTGTGAACTCCAGCAGAAAGCTGTGGCTCTGCACTAAGCATAGGAATCCATCTGAGTGGAAGCATAACTGGAAGGAGTATGCAAGCATTGATTCAGAGCCTCCTGGAAGAGCAGAGGCAGCTGCAAGAAAGTGTCCAGAAACATCAGGCTGCTTCGGCATATGCCTGGAAAGACTGGAATCCAGTACAAGTGGAAGCATAGAGTACAAAGCAGCTGATTGAGTTACATGACTGCAATGCTACTCTTCAGAGAGACTCCACTCCAGAGATAGCTGAAAGCAACAACTGGATTGAAACTAAAACAGATCTAGAGTGGCAAGAGCCCACAAAGGAGAATGCAACTGAGCAGGAGGAGTGCCAGAGGGCTGAACCTGCAGTGACTGAGTCTGAGATACCAGAGAGCTCATGGTGGAGCTTTATTCATATATTCATATTCATATTTATTTATTTATTTATATACCGTTGTTCTGGACAAACAATCACAGTGGTTCACAATAAAAAGCAATAAAACAATAGTTTCAAACACATAATACATAGCTACTCCCCATCCTTACTGTAACTCAACTCTGTAGTTTCTTTTCTTAGCCAGCGTATGCTACACTGAATACCATGTTTTTAAATCCTTTCTAAAGCGCTTTGTATCTTTCTGGATACACAAGATGTCCAGCATTGTATTCCACATTTTGGACCAGCAGTTGAGATCGCCCTTTCTCTTACCTCACTTAAATGTGCAGAGTGCAGTGAGGGAATTTGTAATACACCTTTATTTGCGGACCTCAAGTTTCGAGGTGGAACATATAAATGTAGTAAAGCTCTTAACCAATAAGTTTTGTTATTGTTGATCATTGTGATGAAGAATGCAAAGTACTTTATGTTGTATCCTGGATTTGACCAGTAACCAATGCAGTGTTTTCAAAGCAGGTATGATGTGATCACATTTATTATTCCCTGATAAAACTCTTGCAGTAGCCTTCTGAAGTAGAGCCTGGCCTAGAGAAGGCAACATAGGCTGCCCAGAAATGGGTAGTGTAGAATGGCCTGCAGCATACAGCACTGATTGGCCTATGAAAAGGGTTGCAGAAAGACCAGCGGGAGGCATTGCAGGTAGCCCAGAGAGAGGCATTGCAGTGAACTCAGAGAGAGGTGCTACCAGAAGCCCAGAGGGGGGGTGCTACAGAGGAGCCAGAAGGAAGCGCTGCAGAGAGCCTGGATGAAGACCCTACAGAGAGCCCAGAGGAAGGTGCTGCAATGTGCTCAAACACAACCCCAGCGGAATGGCCAGAGGGAGGTGCTGCGGGTGGAGATGGCAAGATGAGTCAAAAAATGCCTTTGGCAACAGTTGAAAGAGAGTGGAAGCCTGGCAGAGGATGAGTTTTGCAGCGAGTGGAAAAGAAGCCACCACAGGAACACCCAAGTGAAGTCCAAGGAATCTGGCCAAGAAAGGGGTGGAACCCAGAGCCACAGCAATGGAATCAGTTAAAAGACTGAGGGGTACACACTGGGAAAAGGGTGATGGTGATAGTGCTATCTGGGCTGACCCTAATGTGTGGGGGTGAGCTTGACCCTAGAACCCTAACCCGCAGGCTAGCTGGCAGGAGGCCAGATGAAGAGGGGATTTGAGGCACGTTCCTGGATGGGATCTGGGGGAGTGAAAATGCTCGGCACAAGGGGTCGAAGCTGAGGGGGCGGGTATGTGAAGTAGTGGACCTACTTCCCCTCCTTAACCTGAACAGAAATGTCCCCTCCGACCACCACCTTCATTGATTCAGATCTACTCCAGAATCCTCCAACCTCGGACATTGTCAGTCTTACCAAACATATGAGCTGCACATCTCCTTCACCTGACTGAAGTGGGGCTCCTGACCTCAACTCCATCTGTCAAAGTTTGCTCTCCTCTTGAGAGAGACAACCTCTTTCACTGCCTGTTGTTGAAGGCTCTCAACCAGGGGCGCTTAAAGACACGCCTAACTTCAGCTGGATGGCCATCCCCTTTCTCAGCTAAGCAGCAGGGCATATGCCCCCCTCAGCTCCAGCCTCACATTGCATGAACCCATTAAGCATAGCTTGGTGGAGTAGACTGCTCTGTCGGGTTGGTCTTAGTCATCCCTATTCTTCTTCCCTATTAATCCAGGGAAAGAAATTTTTGAGTAAAATTTGCCAGCGCTAAGCTAGCTGCAGAACGCAATGCAATGGCAGCCTCATGCAGCCATTATAAATTGCAGGCCCCCTCTTCTGGGGATCTTCAGGGACTTGGGCCAGCTCCTCATTTTCTGCTGTGTGTGCTACTCGTGAGCCAGAGAGGCCTAGGATCCCTGCCAGATCGGCATATTTTCTTCAGCTCTGTTTTAGAAACTCATGGGAAATCAGCAGCCACAAAGTACACAAAGTAAGTTGCCTGTCAAGTGCAAAGGTGGTGGACCTCATGCATCACCTAGAAAATGTTTTAGATAGTGCTGGGGGACGAGCCGGTTGTCATGGTACATGTGGGCACCAATGACATAGGAAGTCAAATTTAGGCTTTTTGGTAAAAAGCTGAAATCCATAACCTCCAGGGTAGCATTCTCTGACATGCTTCCTGTCCCATGCACAGGTCCCCAGAGACAGGCAGAGCTCTGGAGTCTCAATGCGTGGATGAGATGATGGTGCAGGGAAGAGGGATTCAGTTTTATAAGGAACTGGGGAAACCTTTCGAAGAAGGGGGGAGTCTTTTCCGAAAGCAACGGCTCCACCTTAACCAGGGTGGTACCAGACTGCTGGTGCTAACCTTTAAAAAGGAGATAGAACAGCTTTTAAACTAGAACAAGGGGGAAAGACATTAGTTGCTCAACAGTACATGGTTCGGAAGGAGGTATCTTCAAAGGATACTAATGAAACAGGAGAGTTAGGACATCCCAACAGATAGGTTCCAATAAAAGCAAAAGTAGTCCATGTGCCTATAAGTAAATGTGGCATCCCTACGGGTTGGCCACTAGATGTCACTAGGTCTCTGTACAGAATGCACATCAATGAGTCTTCCGTCCCTCCTCAGCCTCTCTCAACCTGGAGGGCTGTGGAAGTCACCTCAACCTATTTAGCCAGCCATTTTAGACCTCAGTGTGGTCAGTTTTGGAGAATCTACGAACAATAAGGATGTTTTGGTGAGGCCTCCGAACTCTGCACCTTCAATTTGAACTAATACCTCATTGTGCACTCCCTGCTAGAGAGTCCTTCTCATATTAATTACAGAGAGAGAGAGAGATTTTTACACTGGATTCTTTTTTTGGGGTATAAAGGTCCTTAACCAGAGGACTAAAGAACTGTGAGCCCGTTCTACATCCTAGGTGAAGCAAGCACCTGAGAGAGACAGTGATGGCCGAAGATGTATCCAGATTTACCTTTTAGAAGTATTTTTTGGACATTTGCTGTATGGGGAGGCTTTTCTGATTCACCCCTCCCCACAAGGATGCAATGCAGAGGAAGCCTGACCCCTTTTGACTTTTCCTGCCAGAGAAGTCCCCAACAACAGAACTAAATAGAATGTGTAAGACCTGGAGATTCCAATTGGATCTCCACCCTTGGGACCAGGATGCGCTGGGTGTCCAGGAAGGATATGGATTCAGGTAGGACTGTTTTTGCTGTGATTGAGGGGACCCCTTTAATAGGATTTCTGATTAGCTGCTGGGTGCACAATTAAACTACCATGAGAGCTCTACCCAGATGCCTGAAATAAAAGGATACCTACCTACAGAGAAATGCACATGTACCAGTAGTCAACATTATGGGCAAATGACTTCTGTTTACTCATTGCCAAATCAGTAAATTTATTTTAACACCCAGAGCCTGGTCCTGTCTGATTTGTCCCAGTATCTCACCCCTTGGGATGCATCTTATATCTACACACACTGGAAGCAAAACTCCAACATCTGGGCCATAAGTGAGAACTTCCCCTCATAAAAAGAATCTACCCGGGACAGAGAGTCAAGCATGGGAGTTAATTGTTAGCCAGAGCAGTCCAAAGTGAATAAATACATTTGTGTGTCCTTCAGACTTAAACTCCCCCAGTAAAGATTACATAAAGAATCACCTGAGCTACAAGATTTCAAATTATCCTGAAAAGTAGGTTGTTAATACAAACAAAATACCCACTTTGAAATGTCTGTATGCTAACGTCAGAAGTCTAAGAAGTAAGATGGGAGAGTTAGAGTGTACAGCAGTGAAATGATGAGGTAGGCATAATTAGTATCTCACAGACCTAGTGGAAGAAGGATATCTAATGGGAGAGTGCTATACCAAATTATATCGCAATGATAGGGAGGATCAATTTGGTGGTGGTCGTGGGGGTGGTGCTTTATGGCAGAGATGGCATAGAATCCAACAGGATAAAGATCCTGCAAGAGGCTAAAAGCACAGTAGAATCCTTATGGGTAGAAATCCTATGTGCATTGGGGAAGAGTATAGCGATAGGAGTGTACTACCATCCACATTGCCAAAATGATAAGACAGACTATGAAATGATAAGAGGAATTAGGGAAGCTAACCAATTTGGCAGTGCAGTAATAATGGGAGATTTCAATTACTCCAATATTGACTGGGTAAATGTAACATCAGGACATGCTAGAGAGATAAAGTTCCTGGATGGAATAAATGAGTGCTTCATGGAAAAATGGTTCAGGAACCAATGAGAGAGGGAGCCTTTTTAGATCTAATTCTTAGTGGCATGCAGGATTTGTTGAGAGAGGTAATGGTGGTGGGGCCGCTTGGCAATAGTGATCATTACATGATCAAATTTGAATTAATGACTGTAATGGGGACAATAAGTAAAACTGCAGCTCTAGCACTAAACGTTTAAAAGGAAGACTTTGGTAAAATGAAGAAAATAGAAAAAAAGTAAACGATGCAGCTCAAAGGTTAAGCGTGTTCAGGGGTGGACATTGTTTAAAAATACCATCTCAGAAGTGCAGTCCAGATATATTCCATGCATTAAGAAAGGTGGAAGGAAAAGCCAAATGATTGCCAGCATGGTTAAACAGCAAGGTGAAAAAGGCTATTTTTGCCAAAAGAACTTCCTTCAATAACTGGAAGAAGGATCCATTTGAAGAACGTAGGAAACAGCATAAGCATTAACAAATTAAATGTAAAACATTGATAAGACAGGTTAAGAGATAATTTGAAAATAAGTTGGCCCTAGAGGCAAAAACTCGTAATAAAAACTTTATAAAATATGCCCAAAGCAGGACTATGTACAACTTTTCAGTGGGAAATTCTGAGTGTACCTTCCTTTAGGAAAATTGCCTAGGGGTACCACTGGCCCACGGACTGTGCATCTGCTTCTTGCATGGGATACATTTAGCATGTGTAATTGTGATAATGCAGTATATGCACACTATTCCCTAATTCCATCTAAAACACTCCCCAGATTGAAATATAAGAAAAACCTTCTTGTAAGATTTAATGTTGAGGATTGTAAGAGTTATAATTGAGAGCCCTTAATCTGACCAAAGTCACTACACTCACTTAACCCCTCTTCTGAAGTCACTGCATTGGCTCCCTATCTGCTCCTGCTTACAGTTCAAGCTCCTCTTTCTCACCCACAAATACCTTTACTCTGCACCACCTCACTACCTCTCCTCTCTTATCTCGCTCTCCTCTCGTCCTTGTGCACTCCGCTCGCTGGATTAGTCACTCCTATCCGTGCTCTTCTCCTCTACTGCCAATTCCAGACTCCGTGCTTTCCACCTGGCTGCACCGTGTGCTTGGAATAGTCTTCCTGAAATGGTGCGTCATGTTCCCTCTCTTGCCATGTTTAAGTCCCATCTAAAGACCCACCTTTTTGAAACCACTTTTAAATCTTATGCCTGATTGTCTGCTTTTAGTCTTGATTAACTTTCTTTTCTTTTAACCAAGTCTCTTGTCCTGCATGTTTGTCTTATTAGATTGTAAGCTCTATTGAGCAGGGACTATCTTTTTGTATGTTTGTACAGTGCTGCGTATGTCATGTAGTGCTATAGAAAAGTTAAGTAGTAGTAGTAGTGGGCAAATGTCATATAGCTCTATTATCTGGGTATTTATTAGTATTTAACCGGGGTAAATAGCTTTTGAAAATTGCCCTTTCCCCTGATTTATATATAAGAAAAACTTTCTTGTAATATTTAATGTTGAGGATTATAAGAGTTATAATTGAGAGCCAGCTGCTATAGAAAGCTGTCAGGCTCCCACACAATCCTGCTTTGTTATCACTTGAAATACTGTAAATATACAGTGCTGTATATATTACTGGAACGTTTCTGCTTTAATGTTTTTAGGAAGCGGACGTGTCTACCTTTCTAATTAACTTCATGGAGAGCCAGTAAAAGCGAATCCTTGTTTTCTGAGTGAATTCTCAGTTTCTCTTTGTCTTTGGCTTCATGGAGTAGGCGCCTGCTGGACAATGCCTAAGTCATCTCGTCATGGAACCTGTTGTCTGCAGTGACTGGAGGAACACGACTGCTTTCTGGGGAAGAGGTCAGAGGACAGGCAAAGGCCAGTGCAATACACCCACAGTAAAATACTAAATAATGACATTCTGTTCAGTTGACTTTTTCAAAGAGGTCTGTGTTTCCCATGTGTACCATTCAACCACTCTTCCTTCCCCCAGCTAAAAAAACCAAAACAAAAAAACTCTCTTTCATGGTATGCAACAAGTAATTCCACAAACGTCAACCCTCTAGCATGACAGTGAGGCTGTAATTGTGAACTCTCTCTCTTTCTGATTCTTAGGAGTATGCTGTATGCACAGGTCTAGACACAGAACTGCTTGCCTCAGTCCTGGCTCTGCTGTTGCACCTGCTCCTGCTTTGGTACAAGGCCAGTTTTAGATAAAATGAAGCCCAGGACAGAAACTTTGGGTCTGCCCTGGCTGCCACTTAGCCTGCTAAATGTTTATCAGGTTAAACAGTTAGCTGGATAAGTGAGAGATGGGATGGGGACATTCCAGGGCCAATCCAGTTATCTGATTAACTTAGGGGTAGATTTTATAAATGTACGCCCGCGCATACTTTTGTCGTGCACCAGGCGCAAACAAAAGTACGCCAGATTTTATAAGATACGCGCATAGCCGCATGTATCTTATAAAATCCGGGGTTGGCGCACGCAAGGGGGTGCACATTTGTGCACCTTGCGCGCGCCGAGCCCTGCACGCGCTGCCCATTCCCTCCGAGGCCGCTCTGAAATTGGAGCGGCCTCAGAGGGAACTTTCCTTCGGCCTCCCCCCAGCCCTATCTACACTCCCCCCCACCTTTTTCGTCAAAGTTACACCTGCTCCAGGCAGGCGTAACTTGCGCGCGTCGATTGGCCGCTGCCGCGCGATTCCCTGGCCTGGGAGTGATTTTGGAGGCCTCGGTCATGCCCCTGAAACACCCCCGGGGCGGCATCATGCCCCGACACATCCCGGGGCTTGCGCGCGCCGCCGAGCCTATGCAAAATACCCCTTAGTGTTGATTTTCAGCTTTATCCAGCTTACTAGGTGATGCATCAAGCTGCGGTAGTACTCTAATGTGCATTAAACAGCGTATATCACGTGATATATGCTGTATATCATGTGGTATACGTGATATTCTCCATCTTCCTACCCAGGTTCCCTCTCCTATTACAATGGCCTTCTTTGCATGTGATTTGCATGAATGAATAATGCAAATACATGCAAAGAAGTTTATTAATAGGCAATCCCATGCAAATATTTTATCATGGCCCATTGAGAAGGTGGTCAGCTGCGATAAAATAACAACAGCGCTTTGAAAAGCGTTAAATGTGAGGTGGGAGGCCCAGGACTCTAACCATTTGAGGTGGCCCAAACTCCCCCAAACTTAAAAAAAGTTAAAATGTAGCCAAGCGGTGATGATCCTGCCCCCCCCACATAGTAGTTAATATAAGCAGCCCCCGGCCCCCCCCTTTTCCCCCACATAGTAGTAAATTGAAGCAGCCCCCTAGCCTGCTTTCCCCCACATTGTAGTAAACCAAGGCAGCCCCCCACCCTCGAAAGCAAAAAAAAAAAAAATAATAATTAGGGTCCTGAACCCCAGCTCCCCCTTCCCATACCCATCCCCCACCCCTTTCCACTCCCCACAGAACCTTAAATGCAAGTTGCGACTCCCACATTGGGGCTGGCGTGCACCCTAACATCCAGCCCAGTCTGTTCCATTTTACAAAATGGCGCCAATCTGACCTTGCCCCAGTCACATGGCTGGAGCAATGCACTACTGAAACAATAGAAACAATTTGGAACAGAAATGAATCCACTAGTTAAAGACTGCCAGTTCACTGAAAGAGGTGAAAGGACCAGAGACAGAATAGTTTTTGGAATTAACTCTTCACATGTAAGAGAGAGGTTGATCAAGTCATGGAGCTGATCTCAACCTAATTAAAGCAAATGAAATTGTGAGACTTCAAGAAGTAGCCAGAACTCAGCTAAAGACAATAGGTTTTGGCATAAACATACCCAGCCACAGATCAATCATAAAGACCCATAGCAATGGAAAACACCAAAGCAGACTGCAATCTGAGAAGCTCACAAGCTATGCCACAGACATGGGAAAGTATACAGCATGGGTAAAGTATGAGCCAAATACAGGAAAAGGAATCACTTTCCCACAGTGTACACGACAAAAGGAATACCTGAAGCTATTGAAGCAGGAGCTAATATATCAGGAGGTCTATTTGTAGAATCAGTCAGTGAGTTCAACCCATATGACTCAGAAATATTGTAATAGGTATTCAACAAGGCCAGGTTTTCACAGAAATAACAGCAGAAGCAAATTCCAGCAAAATCAAGTTTAGACTGGGCACAAGGGTGCAAGTACATCCTATACTTCATGTGTCTGAGCAGGTAGAGGTTTGCTAAATTCATTGAGTCCACCACCAAGAAGCTGCAGCAGTCTGCAAACCTTGGTTATACTATGACAATGTGAATAGATGGCTTTAAGAATAATGTTTCCAGTCTTTGTCCTTATTCTAAATATTTTTGTATTTACATTTATATTTCATTTTATCTTTATTAAAATTTATGAATCACTTACCATGACTCTAAGCAACGTAAAAAAAACAATCATAAAGATTTGAAATGCACAGAATAAAAACACACGATACATAAATCTCTGATTCAAAACTTCCATGCTGCACTGATCTTAATCATCTGACTTCCTGACAAAATGAATAATATGCTTGCTTAAATAAAAATGTCATTAACAAAGATTTAAAAGTTTTCAAGCTGTCTAACAAGCGCAATACCTCGGGTAAGGAGTTCCAGAAGATTGGGGCTGCAACTGAAAAGGTACAGTCTCTTGTTGTATGGAGCCACACTTGTTGTAATGATGGAATATGCAGAAACCTCTTTGTGAGGACCTTAGTTGGCAGGGAAGGCAGAACACATGTAAAAATGCATTATTCCAAGGGCAGGCTGAGAAAGAAATCAATTTGAAAATTGTAGTGCAAATTTTGTACTGATGCGAAAATCTTGCCCTCAGCAGATTACATTGGCAAAATATTTAACAATACATTAAGTAAAAAAACTTGCATTCAATATTGAAAAACAGTCAAATTGTACAAATAATAAAACCATAAAACTAAGAAATCAAATAATCAAAATCATGGCTACAAATTTGAAAATTTGCTGTCAAAAATATCAGCTTAAAAACATTCAATGTCAGTAACCGATCAAACAAAATCCTGCATAAAAAAATATGAGCTTAACCTTTTACTGAAAGGTCAAAAAGCTCTCCTCCCAGAGAAGTTCTACAGGAAGTGTAGTCAACGATATTTCCTATTTCATTTCATTTTCAAAACAAAAGAAATGAAACATTTTTAAAATTTCATTCATTTTTCTTTCCTTACATTTTGAAGCCACTGCCACTGCTGCCACTGCCATCATAAAAAAAAAAAGCCATCCAATCTGAGTCCATCATCTCGCAAAGCCGTGAAAATAAAAGGCTCCCCTGGATCCCTCTAACAGTGCCCTCTCCTTCTTACTTTATGGGGAGATGGGGGAGGAAGAGTCTTCCATGGCAGGAACAATTCCCAGTTGCTCCTGCCCTGCAGCTCTGGTTTATCAAAACTGCTGTATAACATAATGGTGCCAGCCTCAGGTTGACTATTGGCCAACCTGAGGCTGGCACCTCCTGCCCAAAGCTCCATTTGAAAAATGGAGCTTTGGGCAGGAGCGACTGGGGATCCTGCATGCCCTTGGAAGACTCCTAGTGGGGGAAGAGGTAGTTGGAGGGGTGGAGGAAGGTTGAAGAAGCATAGGGGAGCCGGAGAGAGCCTTTTATTGTTATGGGTTTTATGGGGGACAGGAGGGGACACTTTCATTTTTTCATTATTTATGTTTGTTTATTTTTTTTTTTGGATAAACAAAACAAAATTAAATTAAAAAAAAAAGAAAAGAAAATGAAATGAAAATGAAATGAAAGAAAAAAACAAAACAAACATTTTTCCATTCCATAAAGTACAAAGGAGATAAGATGCAGTAATCAACACTGAAAAGAACCATTATCTGTAATATGGAGAAGAAATCATGGGGGTACAACAATGGTCTCAATTTTCATAAAAGTTTTAATTTATGAGGCATTTTTCACCACAGGCTTAATCTGAGCTTTTATTGAAAGTTTACTATAAATAATCATGCCAAGATTCCAGACTTCCTGGAGAACAGGAAAAGTAACATTGTTCAGCCTGTAACTGCATCGGGACATTCAATTAACATAAAACCATGCTGTTTCAAGCCCTTTCCCCTTCCATATTTTGGTCTCCATCTTCAACCCTTCTACTTCCCAGCCTTTTCCCACATTCTATTCTTGCCCCCTCTCACCCATTACCTCTTCCCCTCCTTGTCTGTGTTTATCCTATCTTCTCTCCCCAACTTCATCTCTGCCAAAGCAGACAGAACAGGAACTATCACAACAGCACAGCGATGGGCAGGAGAAGAAAGAACAATGATAGTACAATAGTAACCACTGTTCCCTCTAAGTTGTGCATTCACACAGGTCATGAATCCCGAGCATGCAGGAAAACAGAGTGCCCAAGAAATCCCGATGTTATTTGCATTATACTGGCTTATGAAAAGATGCACAAAAGAAAATTATTGTCCAAATAACTGCAACAAAGCTAGCTGCTATATAGCCACCTGCCAGCAAGGGTCCTCAAGAAGCTGATCAAATTCACTCTAGCCTCCGCATCAAAGGCTGCATGATGCATTAGGTCCAGCCCTTTAAAACCCTCCCTCACAGCTTACTTCCTTCCTCAGTGTGGATTCTTCTCTTTGCTTTTGGCCCCTTTACTAGGCATCCTTGTTCTGGTTCCTTGCCTTGCTCTTGTTCTCACTAGGCCTCCCTTACCCTTCCTCTGTCTAGGCCCTCTAGGATCTTCTCTTGCCTGTACTCCTTGCCTTGCTCTTGTCTTGTCCAGGCCTCCTGGTGGCTTATCAAGCCTGTGTACCCTTAGCCTTGTCTCTGTCTTATCTGGGCCTCCCAGTGGCCTTCCCTGTCTGTGTGTTCCTTTTCTTGTCCTCTGCCTTGCCTAGACCTCCCTGCTAGCTACCAGCACTGGAGGGCTTAACCCAAAAGGAAGGTGGCTGGTCAGGCAAAAAACCTCATACCTGATCTATCTGCTCCTGACCCTTGTGTTCCTCTGCCTTGGAGATATCATCAAATTGGCCCATACAGCCGTGACAGTAGTCTTTCAAAATTAGCGGGAACATTGGTAGTAACAACTGCAATGTGGGGGACACAGATGGAGATATGGCTGCTGCCCTCTATCCCCTTCTCCTATGCTCCTCCTGATAAGAAAGGAAGCCTATACTTCCAGAGAAGGAGGCACGTTATGGGGGCAAGAACGTGCCTCTTCAACTAAGTACCCTCTTTCTGCTCCTGTTGCTGAATGTAAAAAGTGTGTGGGGGTGAGGGAAGACATAATACTATCTGAGTCTGTGGTCCCAGTGTTTTGGATCCAGGACAGCTGGAAGAACCAACATGAAACTGGGAAGTAGGAGGTAGAGCAGAGAGTCTGACCGTATTCTGGAAGATCCAGGAGACTTGGATAACTAGAACTTCCTCTTACTCTACTTTCCCCAGTTAATCCTCACAGAGTTTTGCTGATTGAAACCCCTGCCAGTTTTCCAGAATCTTTCTGAATAGAACTAGTGATAAATAGGTTAAACATATTTTAAATAATGAATAAATAAAGAAATGTACCCTTGTATTAAGATTATTTTAGGGAATTAATTAGTTTCCCAGAAGATCATTGTATGCAAAAGTGGGGTTGATAGTGGATCAAAACAATCACCAATAATTGATAAATGCGGATCAATATATATACATTGCACATAGCTTAAGCATAAGGATGACCTGAAAGACAGCATGCTATCATTTGTTTCTCTTTCTAGACTGCTTGGTACTAATGAGCTGAAGAAAAGCAGGAGGCTCTGTTCTTTCTAACACTTGTTTTTCTAAGAGATAAGGCTGGTGAAGGCCAGTATTCAGAGTCTAGCATAGGATGCCTTCCTAACAGCCATAGCCGAGCTATAAATCTTATTGTAACTGTGAGTTTTAATTAGCCATAGCTTAACGAGCTATGGCTAGTTATTGTCAGAGTTATGAGTACAAGTCAGAACACCCAATACTTGCAGAAGCAGGATTAAAGCCAGAAAATGAGAATATGGAACTGAATTTGACAGTGTTCTTTGGATGGACAAAGACGAAGCAGTTGGTTTGTGGAATTCCCAAGCTCATACAGCCTTTCATTTTGAGAATATACTGTCTCATAGAAAGGAATGCCTATGAGGGAAGTATTTCCTGTAGTAACTCTTTTCTTTATTTTTATCTTTGTTATTGCAATAACTATTTGCCTTGATTAATCTGTTTGCTACTGTTATTCACGTTGATATTGTCTTTGCTGATTATACAATTTTCTACTAATTTTTACCATATTTAGTAAAGTAAGTTTTGCTTTTACATGATTGTATGTTGCGTGTTCTATGGCATAATATACCACCCCTCAGCCCACTGTTTACAACACCCCCTTCTTTGGTTGATATCCAGAATATAGAGCAGGGGTCGGGAACCCATGGCTCACGAGCCAGATATGGCTCTTTTGAGGGCTGCATCTGGCTCACAGACAAGTGTCGCCACACTTTCCCGCTGACCCAGCTGCTCCCCGGTCCTCCTCCGCCCGGGCTTAAAATGCTGTCAGCCCGGGCGGAACGCGGCAGGACAGCTGGAGTCAGCGGCACCGGCGTGCTCTCTTCTCCCCCCCCCCCCCCCCCCCCCCCGCGGCCCGGAAGAGGAAGTGGAGCGTATCGGGTGCGTGCGCGGCAAGAAGAGGCCATGCTAGTGCGCTCGGCATCGGCCTGAAGAAAAGAAGACTGCAGCGCGGCTCGGAGGAAAATGAAGAGGTTCAACCGCGGCCGATGGACGCCGCCTCCGCGAGGGCTGAAAATGAAGAGGTTAGCGTTGGGAGGAGGCTGCTGCTGCCGCGAGTTCCCGGGGTGGAGGTGGGGGGGAGAGAGAGTGAATGAGCGAGGAGAAAGTTCCAAGCAAACCACCCCACCTCCTGCTAATTCAGAACAATCTCAGGACACCTGGATATCAAACGTTCCCAGGTATGCAGAGCAAAAAAATTTTTGTATCCTTATTATTTTTCATTACTGGGTCTTTGTGTCTGCTATTTTGAAATATTTTGTTGGTATCTGGAAATGTTTTATATGAGTTTTTAATTATTGGATATTCCACTCATCAGCTGTTTCGAAATATGTTCTTTTTGTTAGTACAGTTTTACTGCTGATGATTTTATATTTCTTGATTTGTTTTATAAGGATGGGTGATGTTTCTTTTTTCCTTTGTTACACTGCATACAGAGACTCTGGCTTGTTGCAGTTTCCAATTCAGTTTTTTCTGCATGCTTCTTGTTATGTGTTTTGGTCTCTTTATTCTATGTTAGGTGAGGGACAGCACGTGATTCAGGTGAGGTTTTCTGCTGGCGTGTAGTTTCTGTGTAGGACTCTATAGCAGCCTGGCTTGGTCCGTTTTCCTAATAGGAGATGTATTGGTGTCTTAAGGCCTGGTGTAATATTTTCAGAGACTTATTGTACTTTAAAAGTGTGATCTTACATAAAATGCACACATTTACTTGTATTTAGTTTTAAACATATTGTATGGCTCTCATGGAATTACATTTTAAAATATGTGGCGTTTATGGCTCTCTCAGCCATAAAGGTTCCTGACCCCTGATATAGAGCCTACTCACAGTTCCAAGGTCAATCTTTCCTACCCAGACCTTTGATTTTTCCAGACCTTTGATTTTTCCAGCCATGTATACTACCATATATCAACCACTGGGATGCAGAGGTTCTCGCTACAGGGAGGAAGACAAGTTTCTAGAGCCCTAGTTCCAGGAAGGTGGGGATCACTAGACAATCTCTCCAGTCTCACAAGTTCCATGTGTAACCCCCTACTTCAGTGTTAGGGCTGAATTGGTGCAAGTGAGACACTCAGCCCCAAGGTCTCAGGCACCAATCCTTTCAACTCTGGAGCATGGATTCTCTCGATGGTGGGGGAGGCTTATCCTTTTGGGCCTAAGGTGTACAAGGGAAGGAGGACCCACTTTCAGTCTCTTCATCCACTCCAAGTTAGTACTCACTATATGCTGAGTCACAGGGATGATACCTTCTTTCAGAGCAAAACCAGGCAGGACACTGGAGATGGTGTTCAAATAAAATTTACTGTAAAAAAAATAACTGCAAAGTTCATTCAAAAGATAAATCTCAGGAATTTTCATAAAACCACAAAAGTTCACAGTGCCTGTTCTCACTTTGTTGTTCTCTGAGTCAGTGGTGACTGAAACTGAGTTCCTGGCATAAAGGCAGGGTCTCAGTCTCTCTGATAGTCCTCAAACTCTGGACTTGAATGGCAAAGTCCCAAAACTTCCCAGAAATGTAACAAAATTGCTTCTCTCAAAAGCTTTTCTTCTCTATAGATTAATTATTTCTAAAGTTTTAGGGTGCTTATTTTGCCATCTGACAGGTATTAGATATACCTACTTGGACAGCTTAGTTAGCCCAGTTCGGGTGGTAGAAATTAATTAATGACTACACTGCGTGTGCACCATTATTCATGTTACTATTCTCTTGAGTAGTTGTTTCAAGCTTTTTTTGTTTTTTTCATGCAATAACGTTTTTTTTTCTATGTTTTAGAAGGCAGTATGCATTTTATGAGTAGCTACTTTTCTTTTTGAGACATCGCCAACTCAGCACCTTGCATAGTCTTGGTGCTGGTTTGGCTTTAAATCAGTTATGTTCATGTGAGTTACTTATTTTCCTTTTCATTTATATTTTTAACTTGTGTTCACACTTGTTGCAATGCACCCACCTTATTTTTATCGACTCTGTCTTGTATTTTTTTGAATTACAGATAGTGTGATTGTTGCAACTCCAAGGGTTCCCCCTGAGGAAGCCAATTTCCAGCAAAACAGGGCTTTGCTGGGGACAATACCTTCACAACCTGGAAATTTGATTATAAAACACGAGAGAATAGAGTTTGGGCTTAACTTGTATCAAGTCTGCACACCTCTAGCATTGAGCTTAATTGTTTTTTGTATTAAGTTTGTGATACTGAACTCTGTGTGCCAAATGTATTTCGATTCTTTGTCTTAAGTTGTATCTGGTACTTTGTATCAAGTTCATGACATTTTGGAAGGGCGGGGGGAGCCTGTCTCGCTGGGCCCATGATAATATGGGTGCCAGCCGGGCTCCTCCGGTCAGATGCTGGAGGGAGGGGTGGGGGAGGGGCGGGGAGCGAGGGACAGAGCCAGGACACACGTCCTTGCTCTCTGCCCCCCCCCCTCCCCTGCGATGATGTGCCTGTGATGAGGCGGGGCCGACTCAGCCAACCTGAGGGCTGTGGTTGGTCGGCCTCGCTGTGTCACTGGGTTTTTGAATGTAATATAAAAAGGGGTGGAGCCATTGGGCCTGCCCCTTTTTTGATGCGAGCAGCTGGCCTGATTGGAGGTGGGTAGTGGGACAGTCTGGGGTGGGTTTGAAGCCTATTGTGCCTCGTGCTTGTATTTAATTTAATATAGGCATTGGTGCTTTCCCCTTAATGATTTTCAGTGGCTCAATACATAGTGCAGAGTACCGTTGGCTAGCAGTGTTATATGGGTTCAAGTCCAGCTCGAGTAATTTAAGTTAATAAATATTGTTGGGTGTCTGAGTGGGGATAATTTTGTCAGAATTTTTACAGGCAGCTGTCTCCCTGCTCCTGCAGAACTGTTCTCCCCATGCCTGCTCGTGGCAGGGCACGCACAGGAGCAGCAGCTCCTGCTCCTTCCGCAGAGCAATACTCTCCTCTTGTTTCGGGGGTGGGGGTGTCTGGTGGTCTTCCAAGGATTTCAGCCTTGCAGCCCAATGTTCCTTCTTCTGTTCACCCCCCCCCCCCCTGGGTTCGTTGTTGCCGGTGGAGGCATTAATAAACAGGCAGGTGCAGGGATGCCAAGAGAATTTGTCCTACCCCACTCCTCTGGCTAGCTCTGGAGTGGCCAGTTTTTCCCTACCCTACGGGGCTGGGGGCACGATTCCTGCTTTTGGGGGTCTCACTGTGGCTGTTCCTGGTGGCAGCATGGGTGGGGACCAGGTGCAAGAAGAGAGGTTGGGGCAGGGGTTCCTGTGGTTAAAGGGCAATCTGTGCTGGTGAATGATTTGTTTCCCACTGGTCACTCTCTTCCTACTGCTGCAGTCCCATTTAATGTTGTACCTGCCCTTGGCAGAAGTACTTATCAGCCGCACCCAGTTTCTCAAAAGGTGCTTAATGTTTCAGGGGTTGGGTCCTTTGCTTAATCTAATCCTGGAGTGCAAGGAGCAGGCTGGGCTACAGCAGAGGGATCTGGTGCGATGATTAACCCCTCAGCTCCTGTTTTTTCTTCTCCTGCAGTGTCTTTACCTCTGTCTATCTCTTGCCTTGGAGTATGGCTCCTGGAGATATGGCTGCTACCAAACATTTCGATGTGGTTCAGAATCAAGGGCAGGCATTGGGATTATCAAGGGGCATGGGGGTGGGGCTGTGGGGGGTTCTGTTTCTCTTTTTCAGCCTGGAGGACAGCCGGGGCGCAATTTTGAGGATGCTGAACAGCCCGAGCCATCTAACCAGGAGAGTTGGAGAAATCACTCTTCTTCAGCATATACCATTGTCAGCATGCCGAGTGTTGCTTCTGGGCTGAGTACTTCAGTGGCGGGCGCTTCAGCAGCGGTTCCTGCTCTGCATTCGCAGCCAACCGGTCCATCAATGCCTCTGAGTCGGGGTGTTACGGGTGAGTTGTGTAGTGGGGTCGGTAGGAATGTGATTACTGAAGTTGGGGGTGGTGGTACTAGCAATCCTATGGGCAATACTATATTGAATATTAATGAGGCTTTGTTTTCGGGAGTTGCGCGGGGAGCGGTGCATTGGACCGCGGGGTCAAGAAGGACGAACCTGCCTATTGCTGCGGGAAATACAGGAGATGAGGCAGGGGTGGGGGGTTCTGGAAGGCTCGGTGTAGTTTACCAAGATGGTGAGCCAGTATCGGTTGTGATATCAGAGGTGGGATTGGGCAGCACGGGAGGTAGACCGAAGAAGCATAAGTGGCAGGGCTCTAAGAGGAGGTCGAGTTCCTCTGACTCCAGTTCTTCTAGCTCGTCGTCCTCATCGTCTAGCGATGGGGTGGTTGCCGTGGGTCCAACAATGCAAACAGGTGAAAAAGGCACACCTGCGCTGGTAGCTCTCATGGAGCTTTGGGCGGAGGTTTCGCATACCTGTCCGAAGCAGATTAGAAGGCGGAAATTTGTAGATTTTTCAGTTTGTTAGAGGGGAGGCGGCGGGGGGTAGAAAAAGGAAGAAGAGCAAATGTGATTCCTTGGTGAGTGAGCCCAGGATACCTCGGAATATCCTGAATTGGGTCAGGGCGTTCCTCAGACTAGCCAGTGTGGTAGGTCATTATGACCCGACACAATATGGTGCTCTGTTAACATATGCGGACATCATCATTGGAGCGCACAAGGATTATGAAGGTTGGGCATAGTTCAACTATGATGAGCGCTTTCGTGACAGAATGGCTGGGAACAAGGCTATAGGATGGGGCACGCAAGATGTGAGTCTTTGGCTCACGCAGATGACTAATAAAGCGCATCATTCGGGTCTTGTGGGATTGGGCCATGCAGGGTGTCAGTTGACTGTATCCGCTGGGCAGCCAAGCCGGCCCTTTCGAGGACAAGGTGCCAGGGCGGGTCAAGGAAAGTCTGGGCAGGGGTCAGAAGTCTGTTGGCGTTTTTAACCAATCGGGATGCCTTTTCCCCGATTGCAAGTTTAAGCACGTATGTTCCATCTGCGCGGCCAATCACCCAGCCTCAAAATGTCCGCGCAAGCCCAGTGCGGGTCCTTCCATTGCCCCAAAATAATTTATCCTTCAGCAGAGCGCCCACTCCCATTTCAGTTAAAAACATGTTGCCATGGTTATAAAGTTATCCAAAACGGCAGGCCACTGAGGTGTTACACAACGGTTTCACCTTGGGATTTTGTATCCCGTATACGGGAGTCGTTAAAGGTTCTAGCTCTAATTCGGGTTCAGTGGGTAGGTTGGAGGCTGTAGCTTGTCAGAAGCTGTTGGATGAAATTGTCCGAGGCAGGATAGTGGGCCCTTTTATGGACCCTCCTTTTTCTGACATGATTATTTCTCCATTAGCAGTTATTCCGAAGAAGGAGACAGGGAAGTATCGATTGATCCATAACCTGTCCTTTCCTGAGGGTTCCTCGGTGAATGATTTCATTCCACCTGAATATTGCTCAGTCCGTTATTCCTCCTTTGATTCTGCTGTGCGGTTATTGCGGGGTCATGGTGCAGGGGCATTGTTGGCCAAAGTGGACATTGAGTCGGCGTTTCGTTTGCTTCCTGTACATCCAGATAACTTTCCATTGTTGGGCTTCAAATTCTGGTCACAATATTTCTTTGATAAGTGCATGCTCATGGGTTGTTTGGTGTCTTGTGCATATTTTGAACTGTTTAATTCTTTTGTGCACTGACTGATGGAACAGGCGGCCGGCCTAGGTGGGATAGTTCACTATTTAGATGATTTTTTATTTGTGGGGCCGGCAAACTCAGATGCATGTGCACATTTGATGTCAACCTTTTTTGCAGTGGCTGAGCAGTTTGGAATTCCGATTGCCGCCAGTAAGATGGAAGGCCCCACCACTAATTTGGTTTTTTTGGGTATTGAATTAGATTCCATCGCAATGGTATCTCGCTTGCCTAACGACAAGGTATAGCAGTTGAATACTCTGGTTACTGAGGCTATCTGGGCGAAGAAGCTCACGTTGCATCAGTTGCAGTCCTTCTTGGGAAGTCTAAACTTCGTTTGTCGGGCGATTCCCATCGGTCAAATTTTCTCTAGGCGCCTTGCAACGGCAATGTCGGGCATGCGAAAGCATCATCATCAAATTAGAATTACATACCACATACGTGAGGATCTTCGGTGTGGAGCACTTTTTTAGAGGGATTCAACGGTATTTCTGTGTGGCAGTCTGATCCGATGTCCAACCATGATCTGGAATTATATTTGGATGAGGCGGGGGGGTTGGTTTTGGCGTTTATTGTAATGGGGCGTGGTGTGCGGCGGCGTGGCCGGAGAGCTGGGTGGTGTTGGGTGTCACTAAGAATATTACTTTTTTGGAACTTTTTCCAATTGTTGTAGCTGTAGTAATTTGGGGCGAGCTATTACGTAACAAGAGGGTGGTATTTTGGTGCGATAACCTGGCCATTGTGCAGGTGATTAATAATTTGTCCGCCAAATGTGTTTTGGTTGCCGACCTTCTGCATGAGTTTGTTTTGCGATGCATGCAGTTAAATACCATGGTCTCTGCTAAACATGTGCCGCGTGTGCATAACGACATAGCTGACTCTTTGTCTCGTTTCAAGTGGGAGCAATTTCGGAAGTTAGCACCGAAGGCGGACTTGGTGGGAGTGGCCGTCCCCGATTTCCTTTGGAACTTCGGAACCCCGAGGCGTGGCAGCTGTTGAGATCAGCGGTGGCTTCATCTACATGGAAGGCATATTTATGTGGGTGTCATAAGGTGTTGTGTTTCCTTTCGGCACGGGGCTGGTCGTGGGGACCGGTTAGCGATGACCTGCTCGCGAGTTATATTACCGAGGCTATGGCACTCGGCGCGTCCAAATCCACGGTTGCTTCACATATTTCGGGGCTATATTTCTTTTTTAAGGCTCATGGCTGGGGTAATCCAGCTGAGAGCTTCCTGGTTAAGCGCTTATTGGCAGGGTGGTTGCGTCGATTGCCCCCTTCACGGGACAGCAGATTGCCCCTTACACATGCCATGCTAGTACAAATGTGGGAGTGTCTTCCGGGTGTTTGTTTTTCGTCATTCGAGTGCTGCTTATTTAGAGCTGCTTTTGTGCTGGCATTCTTCGGGGCTTTTTGGGTCAGCGAGCTGGTGGATTGCTTGGGAACTTGCCAAGACCATACGGGCCTCAGGGCAGACAATGTGGTGTTGGAAGGGGACCAGTTGAGTTTAAAAATACATTGGTCTAAGACAGATCAGGCAGGTAAGGGGTCTTGGTTGGTATTGGCCAGTGTGCCTGGATTGGTAACTTGTCCGGTAGACAACGTGAGGGCATATTTGCGGGTCCGGCCACATGGCGGGATCCCGTTTTTTGTTCATGACAATGGGTCCTCTCTCATGAAGTTTCAGTTTGCTGCTGTCCTACAAAAGGGGTTGGAGGTGCTGGGCTTGGGGGGGGTCGATATGGGATGCATTCCTTCCAGATCGGCGCAGCTACATCTGCAGCCGATTCGGGATTGCCCAGTGGAGTTATCTGCCATATTGGGGCGATGGAAGTCTGGGGCGTTTGCCTCATACGTGAGATTGGGTAAACAGTAATGGGGTGATTTCCATTTGTTTGCTGCGTTAATTTCTTTCTTTTTCAGCTGTGTGCCTTTTGGAGTGTGGGGTATGGATAGTAGGACATTCCTACATCACGTGGGCACAGCAGTGGGTGTTGAAGAGTCCGTACGGCCCTCACCTTGGCTTGGAGCAACATGGAGTCCGGGTGGACTGGCTTGCATTGCGGGGCATGCGATGGAACCAGTTGATGCCTACGGTGCGGACCTCGTTGGCACACAGAACAACTCCGGAGGTGTTACTCATCCATTTGGGTGGCAATGATCTTGGGGACTGGTCCTGCCGAAAATTGTTGGATGCAGCTCGAAAGGACTTGGCGGCGCTGTCTCGGTGGATGCCTGCTACCACCTTTATTTGGTCTGATATTATTTGTAGGCCTGCCTGCATGGATAAGAGAATCTGGGGGCGTAGTAGAATGAAGCTTAACCAGCAGCTTGGGTCCTGGGTATCGTCCAAAGGTGGGTTTCATTTGTGTCATACCTGGTCCTGGGATTTCTGTCCTGGTCTTTATGGCAGGGATGGAGTCAATCTTTCCGATGTGGGTAAAGCGTTGTTTCTTAATTACATGCAGGCTTTGGAAACAGTATTGCATGTGGATTAGGCTGCATCTTTGTTGGGGGTGAGCAGGCTGTGTGGATTAGTCCTTGCGGCCTGCTCCCTGTGGCGGAGTGACCAGAGCCAGGACTCAGTTGGGGTGGGGGTTCAGAGCAAGGAACCCGCTAGGTGGCGGGCTTTCTTGTCTCTGGCTTCAGCTGCATGTGACTGGGTTCGGTCTCATGCTGAGGACCCCTTGCTGGGGGCTGTGGTGGGGGTCCTGATTAGTGGCGGGATGCTGCTGGTTTGTGCAGGTTTGGTGGCCTGCGGAGGGGTCATTGTGCTGAGATGCGGTAGATGACCCCGGGATGGGAATTTGGAGTGTTAAGTTGGCTTTGGTGGTTATTGTATCAATAAAGCTGCGGCCTTGTTTGAATTCCAGACGGTTGTTTGTGTGTTATTATATCATAAGACTGTAAGGAGCTGAGGGGAGGGGACCATCAGTGCTGGCTGCCCATATTATTGTATTGCATGTTGAACTGAGTTAAGGTTCTAGCCATTTTAGCTAGGGAATTTTCCAGTATTGCATACTATCCAATATATGCTTGTTAATGTACTTATATAGGAGCTCATTTATGTATTATTATGAAAGCTATTAATAAAGATGAAGTTTTAATTTTGTAATATTGCATATTTAATCTGTGCATTAGTGCTTTTCTCTCCCTTGTGGTTTTTTTTTTTGCTATATATTTTTTTTTTTTCTGACCCTAGGAAAATGTTTCTTCCCCTTACAAACATGCAGCTGTGATTTCAGCTGGTCTGAATGCCCTCTGTATTTCAGAGGTCTCACTAGATGTTGGAGTAGTGTGAGTGGGCAAGGAGGAATATCACTCCCTATTGGGAGAGGTTATAGGGAGGTATAAAACCCCTGCTCCCACATGAAACAAGAGGATTTGAATGGAATTAGAGATTCCTAGATTTGGAGTCTTGTGTGTGGTGTGGTGCTCTCTCTTTACAGAATATCACCAGGGGCCTTTCCCTTCACAGAAAAGGCTCACAGGAGGGAAGAGAAGAAGGAGTTCCTGGGAGTTCAGACAATGGAAATGTAAAAGGATCTTGAAAGAGGGGGATAAGGATACAAGGAGGTGTCAGAGGAAGGTCAGCCTGCCTGGGAAAGTTCACCAAAGTCTAAGACCGATTCAGCTACAATCAGCCTGAGACACGAGAGAGAAAGACCTTGGAGGAAATATTTACAGCTACCAAACAGGTCCTGGAGGGCCCAGGGTGAAAGGGGTACCAATCCCAAAGAGCTGACTTATTTTGGATGAAGAGCTGAAGAGAGACTGGATTTGATTTTTGTAACTTTGGACTTTGATTTCTGTGGTGCACTGTGGAGTTGTGTACTGTTTTGGGCTTTGATTTCCCTGACATCAGTCAGTACAGATTTCTATTTTGAACAATAGCACTGGTGTGGACAAGGTCTTTTTGGAGTGCTTGACTGGTGAACAGGAAGAGCCCCTTTGAGTACAAAACCCTAAGGGCCTAGAAAAGACTGTACTTTCCTCCTCTTGCAGAAAACCCTGGAGCTCATGGGGCTTCACGTAGTCTGTGGCCCCTCCGCAGGTGCCAAGGACCAGAATGGGATGCAATGGAAGCAGTGTATGCAAATCTATCTCATGCATATTCATTGATCTGAAAATCTGCATATTCTCATGCATATCTCATGAATGCAATGCATGCAAATGTATCTCATGCATATTCATTGATCTGAAAATCTATCTCATGCATATTCATTCATCTGAAAATCCGACTGGCTAGGTGTGCCCCAAGACTGGGTTGAGAAGCCCTGTCCTGGAAGATTATTCCTAAGAATAGGAGCAGTAGGGAAAAAGCATGGTGACTTTAATTCCAAGAGGAGTTCAGCCCAAAGAACTCCAGAAAGTCTCTTTTCCTAAATTCCCCAAGAAGGTTATTGTGCACAACCAGGTGTTTGCTATTGGTTTACTGTTATTTCTTTTGGGGGGGAGGGGGAGGGGAGAGGAGAAGATTACCAAATTCTGAGAGGGTATCTGGAGAGAAGGAGATCCTTAGGAGTCAAGGGGAGACCCACTTTCTAGCTTTTATTGCTACTCACAGTGAATGAGGATTTGTATTTTGAGATTTGTGGTCTGTGTAAGAAGCTGGGTTTTTTTTTTTTTGTGTTTGTTTTTTTTTTTTTACTTTTTTGTACTTTGGACTGTTTCTATGGTTTGTACCACCGAACTGCTTTATTTTTACCTTTGCTGAAATTCTGTTTTGATTTGAAAGACATCTGGTGTGAGGAATTATTTGGAGCAGTTGAATGTGACCCCCGGGGTCATACAGTTTATCCTTTCCTCCTTAATACGAATATGTCTGCTTTTTCAAATGCTATCCACAGATTGTCAGCGCTCAGCAGTTCCTGAAGTGTGAAGGAGTTACAGACATGTTCTAACACCACATATCAGGCCTAAAGATCATTTGCTAATAATGAACTCTTACTAATCATCGCCTCTTCTGTAATGCTCACTGGTTACAATACCTTTCCTAAAACTCTTTCCATGGCAATACCCCCGCATATTGAATTTTGATCCCTCTGTGTGATCTGCTTTTCATTACCTGGAGTCATCAAAGCTCGTTTCCTACTTTGAAGTGCTTTCTAAGTGGTGAAGTGTTCCCATTATGTCCGCTTACCAGGTCTCCTTCTATAAATGCTTTGGCAGCAGTTAAATCCTATACAGCAGCATATCCTGTACCTTGGCAGCTATTACTGATTTTTTTTGTCCTCCATCTCATGGCTCTTCAATTGTGCATCCCATTTGTTTTGCTGCCATCAGGATTGTGTAACTAAACTAGCAGCATTGCTGCGGTATCTCGTGTTATTGATAGTCTAAGCCCCTGCGAGTTACCATGAATAGATCATTGTTATGCAGGGCCTTCAGAAATGACTTCCAGTGTTCGACCATCTTAAATTGAAAGTTTTACCATGGAAACACCACCAATAATGCATGACAGTATTGTACCACAATTACGATTCTGGTCACCTCTCCCACAACCTTTCTGACTCTTTCATCTTATTCTCTTATGCAGACTTTCCTTTTGCGCTCCACATATTTAAAATTTGAGAGTTTCGTGCTTATAGTTTCATGTACTGATTTATAATGTACCTTTAAGTTCTTGTTTTTGAAATTCTTTAAGCTGCTCTCTGCTGTCGACCTGGTCGTTTGGGAGCAGCCATGTTTAGACAAGGTATAGCCACTCATAAGCAAACATTTTAAAGCTCTGTTACGATGGTCTCTATTATTGAAAATTGACTTTCTCTAACATCACAGCTCTGTGGTTTCTGTATTTGACATTTTAAAAGTATTACAGTCATATTTTCTGGAAAACCATCCAGATTTTATTGATTTGGCCTATAGAGTCATCTCTTCCATTATATATATATATATATATCTAAAGGACGGAGGAAAAGACAAGAAAAGATGGGCTCAAGCTGGAGACCTTACACATTATTTATAATGGAAGTCTCCAGCTTGAATATATCTTCTCTTGCCTTCTCTTCCTTTCTATCAGGCCGATTCGGTAAAAGTCACGGGAGAGCGGGTGAGTGCCCGCTCTCCCGGCGTGAGCACAGGCCACTTTCCTGTGCCTGCGATTCAGTATTTAAATGAGGGCCCTTGGTAAAAAGAGGCGCTAGGGACACTAGCGCATCCCTAGCGCCTCTTTTTTGACAGGAGCGGCGGCTGTCAGCGAGTTTGACAGCCGACGCTCAATTTTGCCGGCGTCGGTTCTCAAACCCGCTGACAGCCACGGGTTCGGAAACCGGACGCCGGCAAAATTGAGCGTCCGGTTTTCAACCCGCGAGACGCGGGCCGATTTAAAATTTTTTTTTTTAAATTATTTTTTACTTTGGGACCTCCAACTTAGTATCGCCATAATATTAAGTCGGAGGGTGTACAGAAAAGCAGTTTTTACTGCTTTTCTGTACACTTTCCGGGTGCCAGCAGAAATTAATGCCTACCTTTGGGTAGGCGCTAATTTCTGAAAGTAAAATGTGCGGCTTGGCTGCACATTTTACTTTCTGTATCGCGCGGGAATAACTAATAGGACCATCAACATGCATTTGCATGTTGCGGGCGCTATTACTTTCGGGGGGGGTTTGGACGCGCGTTTGACACGTTTCCTGTCGAAAATGCGCGTCCAAACGCGGGTTAACAGTGCGCTCCGCCGGAGCCTGTTTGTATGTAGTGGACAAATTAAAGTTCAAACAATTCCTTTTGTCACTGTAGTTCTGGAGCAACTTACCTAGGCAGCTGGACTGGTGTAACCTCCTTTACTGATGCTTTTTAACAGCAGATTATGCAAATAAAAACAAAAATAAACCCAAAACATCAAACCATCTGTCTGCGATGGTTTAGTTCAGGGCTTCCCAAACCTTTAGCTGGTGTGACCCCTTGAAAATCCACATGACTTGTAGACGATAACCAAAACAATTGAGCAAGGGAGCAGTCCCCCTTCAACAATCGCTCCGCTCTTACCTTCCCATACTCCAGCTGATCCCCTCTCTTAACCTCCACCCCCTCCAGATGACCTCTTCAGCCCTTTTTGCACCCTTCCAGCTGATCCTTTCCTCACCTCCAAGCCCTTCTTGTAAGCCCTCCAACGGATCCTCTGTCATCAACTCCCTCTCACCCTTCCCCCATTCTCTCTTCATTCTCATCCCCATCCCTTTTCTCTCATCTCCCAGCCTCACCTTCTTCCATCCAATTCTACTCTTACATCCCTCAATCTATTTTCTATCTTTTGGGAGCATCAGCTCCTAAAAGTGTAAAAGGGAGGGAAGATTCTTATGTACTGTATGTTTGTGTGTATTGAATTAAAGCACAGTTGTGTACAATAAGGTAATGTTAGAAGGCTTTCCCTCTTTCTCCATTTAGCATTCATTGCACATTATTGGACAAGGAGATTGAGCTGATGCCATAAGACACTTGCCATAAGCTTGCTTCTCTCACTCTCCCTGCAGTTTCACCTTCCGTGCTGCCCCGCAACTGTATTGCAACTTCTAAAGAGAGTAGGCATTTATTGCTTTGCATAGATTTATTTTTTTTTATTTATTTGGATTTTTTTATATTCCGCTTTTTGCACTTTTTTTCAGTGCTTCAAAGCAGATTTCATTCTGTTTCTCAAATAAATACTAAACTGTTTTTTGAAACTTATTAAGTAGCATGTGCATTCTTTCTGCTGGACTACTTACTTTGAACACAGCCTCCAACACTATCATTCCTTTTGCTCATCTATCCTTCCCCATCCCCTCTCCAGCTGATCCCCCTTGTGAAACCCCTGACAGCAGATCCAACTCTTAGATTTGGATTTTAGATTTAATTATTTGCCTTTTCCAAATCTGGGATCAAGGCGAATTACACTTCACATATTATAGTTATTTCCTTGCCTAAGAGCATCTAAGTTGTATCTCCTGCATCTGATCCCTTCCTTCAAATGGCCCCTTCAATAAACATCCCCCTGGTCAGGGTCAGAAGCAACATTTTCCTTTGAGCTTCTGGTTAATGATGGATGATAAAGAAGAGGGCAGATTGACAGGGGCAACATTTTTTATTAGGTAGGTTTAGTATCAGGTGAGGAGAGAGAGCCAGTGACAATCACCATCAGCACCTTCTCTTCTCATGGCTAGTCCCGAGTCTGACAGAGATCTGCAAGCAGCAGCAGTGTTAGAAATGAAAGTCAGTGGGGAAGGAGAAGTAAGTCAATGCAAGCTCACAGGCCCTGCAGTGGCTCTAATCCCTCCTTGTGCAGGGCTTCCTGCTACCATAGAAACACATGTGAGGGCGAGGCCAATGCAGGGCCTGTAAGCACACGCTGACTCGCAGACCCTGTGCTAACCTCCACTACAAATGCCACTATTGCTGGTACTTGAAGCATGCCACTATTTGAGGAACTTGTGACCCCAGCTGAAGGTTTTCTGACCCCATCTGGGGCCATGACCTACAGTTTGGGAAGCCCTGGTTTAAGCAGTGTGGAACTGGAGACTGGCAGTGGAGTAGATGACCTGCTGAGGTCCTTTCTAGCTCTATCATTTTAGGATTCCATGAACTATCACCTGCTCCCTAGTTTCCTTTTACATAGTAAAGCAACTAAAAACATTTTCTTTCAACCTGCTGCTGTGATTATAGCTGTGCTGGAGAAGGCTACATAATTAAATTTATAAGTCCTTCTTTCCACCAATATTCACTCATTGTAGCTGAAGCCTTTTGTTGAGGAAGTGTCAGTTGCAGACAGCACAAAATCTTAGGGCCTGTGTGCCAGAGAGCTCCACTCATAACCCAGGTGAGATTAATCTGCAGGCTCTTCCCTTTGCCTGTTCCATGTGTTCATCGGTTTTCAATTTTGTGCATTGAATGTGCTTCTTTAGTTCCTATGCCAATTTAAAGCACTGGAATCTTAGCTGGGAAGCAGATGATGTCATTTAAATGTTTTAGGAAATGTGTGCTTATTTTTGGAATAAAAGGTGGGCATCTCCTGTTATCAACATACCCGTGTATTTAAAAATGTTCTTCCCTTTGATCTAGCTGTTTATGTGGTATTGGCTTTTGGTTTGCTTATTTTCACTACACAGAGATGGCACTTGCATAGATTTAGGAAGGTAAACAGCACAGCAGCACCCCAGTCTATGTGGATACATGATGTTAAACAAAAGGAGTTTTTGTAGGAGTCCATCATTTATTTTGCCTCAGGAATGAAAGAAAAATGCCAGTGGTTTGATTGCAGCAATCCATGGCTGACTTTTATAAGCAAAAAAAAAAAAAAAAAAAAGAAGAAAATCACAGTTTCATTTCTTATCAGTTACAGTTACATTTCTTATCAGACTTCCAACAGCACTGTCTGGAGCCTCCTAGGTGGCTGCAAGCTGCATGGGGTGAAAACTGTATGCATGATGCAAGGGAAAGCATTTTATGCTCTCTGACATGGGCTCAATTAGGTGTGTGTGGTTCTGGGCTATTTGGGTTCCATTAGCCTCAAGGAGGATTTGTCTGGAACTAAAAACTTATACTAGACCAGGAACATGCCAATCTGAACTGCAAATAATTGCCAGACCCAGCTCTAGGAAGTGACAGTTATATTTTTATGTGTGTGTGTGGCAGGGGAGGAGGCGCCCATCAGTTCCCACCTACACCTTTGGGCTTCCAGCTCAGTCAGAATCAGATTTGAGATCTGGCACCAGGAGCCTTCATTTGCAGTGATCCAGGGATTTTTGCCTCCCTTATTTTAGATCTTCTTCCAAGTCACCCAGCCCAGGCATAACAGCAGCAGTCCTTGGCTGGAGGCCTTGCACACATGTTCCTTCCAAAGCCCTGCAATCCTAATCTCTAAATCTGGCCACTAGGTGTCACTGTTACAATGAGTGGGACTCCTTCCCCTCCTGGGGCTGTGAATGCTGCCTCCCTGGCGGGCCTGGGGAGTGGAAGAGCAGAGCTGGGAATCGAACCCAGTACACAGCAGCGCCATTGAGCCAACTTGGCATAGCTGTTTTTAACTGGATTTAATTCCATGAGGATAAAGCAATAATCTTATTTTGAAAATTCAGCTTTAAGTAGGACTCAGGAGTTTGCCTTTTTTTTTTTTTTAAGAAATAGGAGCAGTTTTGCTAAATTATTTTTGGCAGGCATCCCAGTGGAAAGAAGGAGGCAGGCGCACAGATGGTAAAGGTTTGGATTCTCCAAGCTCTGCTATCTCTCCAACTTGTCAGGAAGCTCTGCATAGGGAGTTCAAGGGATGATGTCATCTCGTGCTGAGGTCCAGGGAGAGCCCAGCTGTGCTCCCTTCCAGCTTCTCGGCCTACCCGTGAGAGATCAGACTCAGGTCAGGAAAACAGCCCAGCAAGTTCGAGAGCCAAAAAAAAAAAACCCCCCAACTAGTGTACTGGTGTCATAACACGAGCCTGTCTCAAGTGAAATAGTGGGTGTAAAGCTGAGCAATACAGAGAATATTGTAAATTACTGGATCTGGCTAGGAAGTATCCCGGCTATACTGAATCATCTGCACAAATCTGAACAGGCACTGCGTTGTCTTGTAATCAAGGGCAGAGGTTTCCACTCTTGCAGCAATCGGTCCTGGTGCCGGTGGCCAAACCTTTCACCGTTTGCCTAGGGAGACATAAAACAGGCGATTTCCAAAGCAATTTCTGCAGGTAAAGAGTGTTTTACCTGTGTTAATGGGCTGTCTGAAAAATGCCCTCCCTGGGTGCAGCTACAGGTCCACAGGTTGCTCCACGAATCCTGGGCTTTTAGCTGCATTGAGAGAAGGGGTTCCCAGAGGGGGTGCCTTTAGGTCAGGAGAGGTAAAGTACATGCCTAGATTTTGTTATTTTCAAATCTTTGCATGTGCTCTTCCAGCAAAATTCTATCTGTGGAAAAAACAGGTGAGAGTGACCACATGTACTTTGTGCTTTTGGACAGTTTTAAAGCAAAAGTACACATATACTTTCACTTTGAGAATTGGTAGAAAGTCTTTGTCCCAGTGCGGGCAGCTTGACAGTCGCCCCATAAGTAGCACAGACCCCAAGAAACACAATGAGAGTCAAGGAGAGGGATGTGTTTTCATGCTACAAACATTTATGCATTACTCTTCCAATATCAAACTTGTGCTAACTCAACCGTACTTCTGTGGGTTGCTATGCTTCTAGTATTTTTTGGATACTTATCTGCACTCAGGAGAGTTAATCCAGCAGCGCCTGCATCCAGCATCTCAACAAACCTATTTTTTTGAATATTCTTCTTTATCCCCATTTTCTTCTACTTTAAAGCCCCCCTCCCTCAAGGAGAGACCCAAGTGGCTTTGGTTCTGGAGAGGTCTCTCCTGAGAATGAAGCGCTCAGAGCTGTTCTGACGCAAGCAATGGTGACTCCTGTAGTGCCGTTCCCTTTGCTTCTTATCTGGAGCTGGGGGTGTGGGAGCGGGAAAATCAGCGCTGTGATGTGTGTGAGCTCCACTGAAACAGAGACTTGAACAAAACTCTTTTAATAAGAAACATAATAGGATCCCTACAAAGGTGTGGTCTTGTACAAAGGTTAGATATTCAGAGAAGAACATGCCGTCTACGCCATAACACCCCATGAACTGTACTCGATGGGGGGGGGAAAGGCTGATGTGCACGGAGCAGGAGAGGGACCTTGGGGTGATAGTGTCTAATGATGTGAAGACAGCAAAACAATGCGACAAGGCGATAGCAAAAGCCAGAAGAATGCTGGGCTGCATAGAGAGAGGAATATCAAGTAAGAAAAGGGAAGTGATTATTCCCTTGTACAGGTCCTTGGTGAGGCCTCACCTGGAGTACTGTGTTCAGTTCTGGAGACCGTATCTACAAAAAGACAAAGACAAGATGGAAGCGGTACAGAGAAGGGCGACCAGGAAGGTGGAGGATCTTCATAGGATGACGTACGAGGAGAGATTGAAGAATCTAAATATGTACACCCTGGAGGAGAGGAGGAGCAGAGGTGATATGATACAGACTTTCAGATACTTGAAAGGTTTTAATGATCCACAAACAACGACAAACCTCTTCCGTAGGAAAATAATCAGCAGAACCAGGGGTCATGATTTGAGGCTCCAGGGAGGAAGATTCAGAACCAATGTCAGGAAGTATTTCTTCACGGAGAGGGTGGTGGATGCCTGGAATGCCCTTCCGGAGGAAGTGGTGAAGACCAGAACTGTGAAAGACTTCAAAGGGGCGTGGGATAAACACTGCGGATCCATAAAGTCAAGAGGCCGCCAATGAAGAGTGGGTGACTCGCCAGAATGATGGCTATTGACACAATACCCTTATTAAATAAACATACACATGCTTACTGTGACTCCTACATCGCTCTAAGCTTCAACAGCAAGAGGTAATGGAAAAAAGGATTTGCACTCACAAAGAGGGGAGTAGCTGGCTTGTTACGGCGGTTACTACCCCAAACCAAATATGCCTGATACTTCACTTTCAATGCATATACAGCATAGCTCTCTGCTTCAATGACAGGGGAGAAGAATAACTGATACTTCACACATCCAGCAGAGCTCTCTGCTACAACGGCAAGGGAGAAGAAAAAGGGTTCGCACTCAAAACGCGGGGAGTAGCTGGCTTGTTACGGCGGTTACTACCCCAAACCAAATGTGCCTGATACTTCACTTTCCATGCATATCCAGCATGGTTCTCTGTTGCATCGGCATGGGAGAAAGACTGATACATCACGCATTTCCAGCATAGCTCTCTGCTTCAACGGCAGGGGAAAAAAAAATTAACAAACAAACAAACAACAAACAACGGCAGGGGGAAAAATAAAACAAAAACAAAAAACTGATGCTTCACGCATATCCTGCATAGCTTCAACAACAGGGGTGAAGAAAAAAAGGATTCGCAATCACAAAGCGAGGAGTAGCTGGCTTGTTACGGCGGTTACTACCCCAAACCAAATGTGCCTGATACTTCACTTTCAATGCATATCCAGCATGGCTCTCTGCTTCTACAGCAGGGGAGAAGTAAAAAAAAACCAACAAGAGCTGTACAACATAGTCTAGGTAAAACAAATAAGCATGGGTGTAGCTTGCTTATCGCGGCAGTTACTGCCCCTACTACCCCTAACTAATCAAGCTAGATATTTCACTTGCATGCAGCTCCATCACTGCTCTCTACATTAATGGTGGGGGTGGAAGGGGAATAGAACAAGGAGCTAAGAGTAACAGATAAGAATGAGAGAAAAAATGTGTGAGGCTTGCTGGGCAGACTGGATGGGCCATTCGGTCTTCTTCTGCCGTCATTTCTATGTTTCTATGTTTCTATGTTTCTATGTGAGGTTGCTGCAATGGTTGCTTCCTATGTCTATAGGGCATTGTGGAGTTTTGGGTTAAAAGTTGTAGGGAGAGGAGTATTTCTTTTCAGTTCCTTTTGCCTGGAAACTTTTGATTTATTTGTTTTCATCTGGTTCTCTCAACCTGAGAGAGTCAGTGCCAGCACGGAAGAAGTATTGGAGGAGGTAGGATACTTATCCAATATCCAATGTAAGTGGCAGAGAAAAGGAGAAGAGAGTTTGGGGCACCCATCTGGTGTTACCCACTAAGTACTTATACCCATCCGGTACAATCTGAGTAAGGAAAGGAGAATTTGATGTCCAGCAACTGGATCCAAGGTGTTGGTCTGGGGAGTTCAAATTGGGAAGACAACCCCTACTATTTAGAGTAATCTAGGGAGACTTCAAAATTCTAATCCAGAATAAGGAGGCAGGGGCGGTTCTATAATGAGGCAGGGTGAGGCAGCCGCTTCAGGTGGCAGAATTTTGAGGCAGTAAAAAATGCCTCTCTCAGAACGCCACTGTGGCGTCCGCCTCACACTGCCTGCTCCTGCCAGGGCTGCCGACTGTCTCACACTCAGCTGCCCTCTGTGTTCACAAACTGGCACACAGTTAAGATCTAAAAAAAAAAAAAAAAAGAAGGTGCGGTGTCCCACGTCACGTGGCGCAGGCTCAGCATTTTCTGCTGCCACCCTCGTGCTTTGGTGCCTGATTGAGCAAGGTCCTACTCTTTGGCGGTGCTTATGCACAGTTCAGCTGCTTGGTTTTGTGGTGTTTCATTCCCATTTGACGCCTGCCTTCAAAATAAAGTATGTAAAAAAAAGAAGAATGACGACCATGCCAGCAAGCAATTCTGAGCCTCGATTCCTGTACCTGAGTCCCCTTTGCTGCTGCCTGCTTGGCCACTCGTCTTAGCAGCCCGCGGGAGGGGAGGCGGCCATGGGGGACTAATGCTGTGGGAGCAAAAAAGAGCCGAGCCTGCTGAGAGTCCAGGATGTCAGTGAGGGGGCCGTGAGGTAGAACGGGACAGCTGCAGCCTGCAGCGGAGACGATTTTAAAGCTGCAGCAGGCCGACAGCTCACACCCGCTATGACGTTTGACTGGGACAGGTCAGGGCAGCTGCTGGAGTGAGGAACAGAGCAGAAGACCTAGAAGGCATCGAGTAGGCAGGCTCCATGCCCCATTCCAGTAGCAGCACTGCCTGCAGAAATACTTCTGCTGGAACATACTGAATATGCAGCGGCTCCTCCCCCTCCTGGAGAAAGAGAGAGAGAGAGACACTGGTTTTGGGATCGTTGGGGAAAGACAGTAAATGAAAGAGTCCGGTCGAGGGGGGAGTTCATAGTGACTGCTGAGAAAGAGAGACTGCTTTGGGGAAGGGGGTGACAGTGACTGTAAAGAGACAGAGACTGATCTGTGAGTGACAGTGACGCATGAGAGAGAGACTGGTCTTGAGGGGGATGACAGTGGCAAGAGAGATACTGGTCTGGGGAGATTTGATAGTGATGAGAGAGACTGGGGAGGGGTGACATTGATGAAAGAGACTGGTCTGAGGGGAGGGGGTGATAGTTGTGAGACAAAGACTAGTCTGGGGAGAGAGGTGACAATGACTGGTGAGAGAAAATGGAGAGTGAGCAGTGATTATCTTTGGGTAGAACCACCAGCATCACCTATCCTGTCATGACCCAAAGACAGGCCTGGTGGGTCCGCAGCAGACCCCTTCCCGATGTGGCCTGAAGAGATAGGGATGCCCTGAGAGTGTGAGTGTGTGCGAGGCAATGTGAACTTGTGAACTTGTGTGTATATATGCATGCATGCGAGAGAGTGAGCCTGTGTGCGTGTATCTGCTGGAAAATGAGACCCTGTGTTCGTGTGTATGTCTGTACGAGAGAGAGCCTGTGTGTGTGCATGAATGTGTATGCACAAGACAGTCTGTGTGCATGTGTGTGAGAGAGCCTATGTGTATGTGGGTGTGTGAGAGACAGAGCCCATATGCATGTGTTCATGGTAGTGTGCCTGAGAGCCTGCATGCATGTGTGTGTGTGGTGTGGTGTGCGCGAGAGCCTGTGTGCATATGTGAGCGTGGTGTGTGTGAGAGCCTGTGTATGTAAGAGGAGGGAGAGAAAGCCTCTGTATGCAAGAGAGCATGTGTATGTTTGTTTGCTCCCCTTCCCCCAATCCACAACAAATTTAGGGTGACGAAATCAAAAGATATCAGGGATGGAGAGGGGATTTTTTTTTTTTAATTCTTATTAGATTTAACTGATGAATGTTATTTGATGTGTCTGTTGTTTTGAAAATTTGTTTTAGAACATTAAAAAAAAATCAGATGTCCTATTCATCAGCCATTTTAAAATGTTTATTCTATTAGTATAGTTTTATCATTATGATTAATGTTATATTTCTCAATTTTATTATTGTTTTATGAGGAATGATGGTGTTTCTGTTTTTCCATTTTTGCACTGCATACGGGTCTGGCTTCATGCAGTTTCCAGTTCAGTTTTTGTCTGCACATTTCTATTTCTATTTTATTCTCTATTTGGTGTCAATCCATCTGTGTTCTACATGTGTGATGGAAGTGATGTATTCTGATGGCATGTAGTTTCTGTGTAGGGATCTAGCAGCCTGGCTTCTTCCTAATAGGAGGTGTATTGCTGCTTTACAGCCTGGTGTAATATATTTGTAGTGTTGTCTTTTCAAAGGTAGGGTTGTTACTGCTTGAGTGCTGGCATTTAGTGCTGTTTTAGTATGGGAGGTTTATTTATTTATTTAAAATATTTCTAGGCCGCTTACAGCAAACATATTGTACTATGCAGATTACAATGTAAACATAAAATCCATCATAATAGGTTTACTATATTATCATTGTTATTCAGTTTACTGAAGGATTTCTGAGGGCCAAGCCCACATCAAATATACTTTACAATAGGCTTAATACCAAAATGTCTTTTTTTGCAGGGTTTTCCTGTTGGTACCAGTGCAGTGCATGTAAAAATAATATATATGTTGCTGTGATATTTTTACCTCTGAAGGCTATGAATATCTATTTTTGTGTACAATCTGCTATTATAAATGCACAGTTTTTAATTGTGTGTGGTGAGGGCTAGTGTGCAAAGTTTGCCTGGTGCGTCTGATATCCTTGCACCGACCTGGAGAATGTGTGACACACAGACCCTGCCCCCCCCCACCCCCCCACACACACACAGCATTCACCCATTTCCTACTTCTCTAGGGGGAAAAAGGTTGTGAAAATGTGGGAGGCAGGTTGTAGTGTTTCTGGGAGTGTAGCAGGGTTGCCAGCTTCCAAGACATTTCATTTATTTATTTATTTATTTATTTATTTATTTATTTGACATTTTTATATACCGAACATTTTGTTTTTCACTTCATGTCAGTTTACATTGTGACTAGTGCATCAGTGATGCCACTTCTTTGGGAATTCTGACCCTTGCTTTCCCCTTTCTGTAGCATTTGAAATCACCGGAAGGGCCAGACTCCAAGGGACCTTCTGCCCCCATGACCTTCTCGATAATTTGGCGTGTG